>NC_090023.1:86969925-87272955 GCF_037176765.1 Anolis sagrei
TACTAGTTCACCTGATGTAAGAGGAGATAAGAAAGAAATCTGTAAAAAGCGTAACAATAACATAAGGTCCATGGGAATTATTCTTGGCTCTTCTCCCTCAAGATAACTAAGGGGTTGGCTATTTTTCTCTTTTCCCACACTGCCTGAACTTGGCTTTCCTAATGTATTATTAGATAGACATACTGGTCAACAAATCAAATTGATTTAGTTGTCCTTTTTTCTCCTGTTCCATTCTGCTCCAGGAGAATGAGGTCCCTCTCCTTTTTTTAAAAAAAAACCCCTCATATACACATATATCTAATAAAGACAGTTTTGTTTTATCTTAGCTTCAAACAGGCATGTAGCGGGGGGGGGGGGGGGGGCTTGTAGGACTTCACCCCCCCCCCCGAAATTCTCATGGTGGTTCGCGAAAAGGCCTTACTGGTGCATTATTTAAACTGTTATGTTTATTCATATCATGATCTGATCACCATACTCAATATATCCCATATGCATGAGGGTATTGGGATAACGATACAAAAGGTTTGCTAGGGTAGGCCCTCTTTCACTCAGACTCAGCCCCCTCCCCCCCTGAAACAAACTCAGCCCCCCTCCCCTAATCAAAATCCTGGCTACGGGCCTGGCTTCGAAGAATAAACACACAAGGAAATCAAAAGCAGACAATTTCAAAAGCCTTGAAAACTGCTTCAAAAAAGATAGGCAAGTGCCACAAGAAATTTCCAGACAATCAATACTGTGCATAGGTGATTTCTCAAGTCATGTGCCAAAATGCACTGAATCAGTTTCCTATGAGCTCAATCCATGAAAGAAAATGGCACATCTAAAACCAGTATGTGTGTGCTTCCAAAGCAATCTCACTACTCAAACTGCATATATCTTTATGCACCCCAAGAGTATAACTCTTGTTAACTAGTTGTTCTCTTCATTTTCAGTTGAGTCTGTGCTTCAACAAGGTACTTATATGAAAGAACATGGCTGAAACTAAAGACAAATAGGGAACATTTGGGTGTCTGCTGAGAATCTGTTGCAGGAGGTGCTCTTCTTGTTCTCAGCCCTATTAGCAAGATACTCGAAAACATAAAAGAAAATGATCTCCCAACATTCACAATGTCAAAGTACGGCACACAAAAAAGTATCATCTGGGAAACTGGTGGGTGTTTTTGAAAGTACACATACAATATTGGATTGCATTATAGTCTTTTTTTTATTAGGTTTTATTATTACAATGATAAAAAAGACACACCGAACATAACAACACATAACTATGGACATAGACTTACATACACATACGTAGGAACGCGGTAAACACGCCCTGAGACATAGCTAACTAACATCAATAAGCTAACATAACATATTGACTACAGGTAAATTTAAAAAGAGGGTGCCCGCTGCAGCAGCAGACCTCCGTCTCTCTCTTCCATGGTATTACAATGACATTATCTGTCCTGTATTTACATAGTTTTTGATTCTCTTCTACTTCCTATCATGCCTTCTCTTATCAGTCTACTATTACATCTTTAACAATGTATAATTATTTATTTATTCAAGTTTATAAATACAAAGAGAGGGAAAAAAAGTAAGATAAATCGTTATATTCTTCATTATCTATATATCATGTATGTCATATACTCTTGTTCCTCCATTCTCTCAAACTATCTAATTCTTATATTTTTTTCCCGTTCTTCAATTTCTTCAGTTTCTTCAAGATACTCCTATCTAGGATCCCAGACCTTTAGGAACCTATTGGTTCCTGATTTCTTGTAGTATAATATTAGTTTATCAACCATTTTATCTTCTTTGCCCTAAGCCATTCTTTGACCGGGGTCCAATTTGTTGGGGTTATAGACATGTTTCGTGAGGCTGACATTATGTAAGTCAGGTGATCTGCATTCATTATATCTGTTATTTCCTCTGTCCATTCTTCCTCCGATGGCATTGTCTTTTGCCTCCAAACTTTAGCCAGTAGTAGGCGAGCCGCCGTTATCAGGTACACGAAGAGTTTGTCCGTCTCTTTGTCCCACACCCCTTCCGTTAAACCTAAAAGGAAGCATTCTGGTCTTAAGGGAATGTTTTTTTAAAATATTTTTTGGCACCTCTCTTGGATTAGTTTCCAGAACGATCTTACTCTCTTACAGGACCACCACATGTGCTTATACGTTCCCTCCTCTTCCCCGCACTTCCAGCACTTGTTGCATGTGTGTTTGGAGAATTTTGCTATTGTTGCCGGGGTTAGATACCACTGATGGGTCATTTTCACCCAATGTTCTTTAATATAGTAGGAGTACGAGTAGTTTGTTTTTCTATTCCATATTGTGCTCCATTCATCTAATGATATAGATCTCCCTATTAACCTAGCCCACTTAATCATGTATTCTTTGACCCGTTCTTCCTCCGTGGACCATTCCAATAACAGCTTATATGCTTTCGTGATGAATTTTTTTGAGCTGTCTAAGAGCCTATCCCAGGCAGTTGGGTTGTCCATAAATCCTATTTGACTGTCTTTCCTGAAGTATTCGTTTATCTGCCAATGCTGAAGCCAGGTGATGTTGTTGTACTGTGTTTTTAGTATTTCCTGTGGTTTTATCCTCAGTTCCATTCCCTCCTTAACTAATAGATCTTTATACGTTGGCCAGGAGCTCCATCCCAGTTCTTTCCTTTGGTGGGCTTCCAGAGGGGATACCCAGAATGGCGTTTTGGGGTATATCCTTCCTTTATACTGATCCCATACTTTTAAAAGTGCGGCCCGGATAAAGTGGTTCCGAAAGTTTTTTTCTACCTTTGCTTTGCTGTGCCATAAATAGGCATGCCACCCAGTTCTTAAGTCGTGGCCTTCTAGTATTAGTAGTTTTTTGTTTTTTAATAATATCCAGTCTCTGATCCAATCCATACAGCTTGCTTCAAAGTATAATTTTAGATTCGGCAAGCCCAAGCCTCCTCTTTTTCTTTCATCTGTCAAATTTGTAAGATTAATTCTGGGTTTTTTTCCATTCCAGATAAATTTCGAAATGTCCCGGTGCCAATCTGTAAATAGCTGTTTTTTTCTAATTATAGGAAGGTTTTGGAATAAGTGTAGTATCTTTGGGAAGATATTTGATTTAACTACTGATATTCTGCCCAATAGGGATAGTTTAATATGCTGCCAGTCTCTCAGATCTTTCTTTATTTCTCTCCATTTTAATTCGTAATTATTTTTTAGGAGCTGGGAGTTTTTCGCTGTTATATAGATACCTAGGTACTTGATTTTGGATGTTATTTGCAAGCCCGAGAGTTCTGTCAGCTTCTCCTTTCTGTCCTTAGGGATGTTTTTAGTAAGTATATTAGACTTGGATTTATTGATTTTAAAACCTGAAATTTTGCCGAATTCCTCTATCTTCTCGATCCACAGCTCGATGTTACTTAAAGGATCTTGTATCGTACAAATTAAGTCATCGGCAAAGGCTCTAACCTTATAAGATTCTTTTTGGATGGTCACCCCTTTCAGTCTGGTGTCTTCTCTAATCCCATTTAGTAGCACTTCAAGTACCAAAATAAAGATTAGGGGGGACAGGGGGCAGCCCTGTCTCGTGCCCTTTTCTATATCCAATCCCTCTGAGTCCTGTCCGTTCACTCTTATCGTGGCTTTTTGACCCACGTAAATGGCGTCTAAAGCATTCAAAAAATTAAATCCCACACCCATTTCTCTAAATATTGACTTGAAGAAGAACCAGTTAAGATTGTCGAATGCCTTCTCCGCGTCGACAGATAGGATTGCCAGCTCCTTTTGGAAGTGTCCTTCATGGTATTCTATAATGTTCAGGATGTTTCTAACATTGTCTTTCATTTTCCTACCTGGCAGAAATCCTGTCTGTTCCTCTTTTATCCATGATGTTAAGAACCCTTTTAGTCGTTCCGCTAGAATTGTTGCAAAGATTTTATAGTCGCTATTTAAAAGCGAAATCGGTCTATAATTTTTAACGCTAAGAGGGTCCATGCCTTCTTTGTGAATCATGACTATATTAGCTTCTTTCCAGGAGTCAGGCATGTTTCCAGTTTCTAGCACTTCATTCATTATTATTCTAAGATGTGGTATTATGATCTCTTTTAGCTTTCTATAGTACACCATGGACAGTCCGTCAGGTCCTGGTGCTTTCCTGGTATCTAATCTTTTTATCGCGCTCTCTATCTCCTCTGTCGTTATCTCTTTGTTTAAGGCTTCTCTTTGTGTTTCTGACAGTCTTATTAGGTTTTGTTTCCCCAGATATTCGTTAACCTTTTCTCTGCTAATCAGATCTCTTTTATACAGGTTCTTATAAAATTTATGGAACTGAGCTATTATTTCCTCGTTTTTAGTACATATCCTAGCTTCGTCTTGGATTTGGGTAATGTTCTGTTCGCATTTTTTCCTTTTGATTCTTCTCGATAGCCATTTCCCCGCTTTATTAGCGTTTTGGAAGTGGTCTTGCTTCACATATAGGAGATTTCGTGCCATTTGTTCAAGTTCTAGATGTTCCCTTTGTTTGTTAAGTAGTTGTAGTTCTAATTTAATTTTCTCATCCTTTGGGTCTTTTTTAAATTTGCTCTCCTGCTCCTCTATTTTTTCATTTATTTCTTTCTCCTTCTGCTTTTTTTTCTTGTGTTCCTTACTGTTTTGTTGAATAAACATGCCTCTCATATAGGCCTTGCTAGTGTCCCATATGATTTTTTTTGCTATATTATCAGTATTGTTTAATTTGAAGAATTCTGTGAGTAGTTCCATGTTTCTCTTGATGTCTTCCTCCGTTCTCAGTAGATTTTCACTTAGTCGCCATCTTATCCTGTTATTTTTATGGTTTATATCTACTTCTACTGGGCAATGGTCAGAGTGATGTCGTGGTAGGATATTTATTCTGTTGACCCTTCCTATTAGCGTTTTTGTGGCCCATACCATGTCGATTCTACTCCATCTTTTATGTCTATCGGAGTAGAATGTATAGTCCCTTTCGTTTTTGTTATGGGCTCTCCAGATATCCTGTAGGCCAAGGTCTGTTTGTATCTTAAGGAAACTATCTGGTAGTTTTCCTCCTCTGTCTTTTTTCCTCTCTTTGTCTCTTGGGCTTTTGTCTAGAGTGGTATCTAAAATGCCATTGAAATCCCCCAGCAGAATAAGATCGTCATACTCCTGCTCCATTAGTGAATTTTTAAGTTTATTTACAAATTTGGTTTTCGCCCCGTTTGGTGCGTATATATTACAGAACAACCCTTTCCATCCCCCTCTTTCCACCGTCACCCCTATCATTCTACCCTCTGTATCTTTGAATGTTTGCCTTGCTGTTATCGATTCTTTAACATAGCTCTTGTTTTTCCCTCCGCGGCTGAGTAGAATGCTTTTAATCCCTTTTGGGTGAGATGTGCGACATGTTTCTGACAAATGTGTGTTTCTTGAAATAAGATTATATCATAATGTCCTTTCTTAATATAATTAAATATCTTCCTTCTCTTGGAGGGGGAGTTCATGCCATTAATGTTGTAGGATATACATTTAAGATTCCACTCCATCATGATTTCCTTCTCTGTTTTCTTCTACCTTCCTTGCCTCCTTTGCGTCCGGTTCCCACCCCGTCAGCTCCTTTACATATGATGTTCCTCCCGGCGATGTTTGTCTTGCCCGTTTAACTCCTTGTTTTTGTCCTTTGTGGGGTTGGTCATCTGTTTCTGTTTCTTTTTTGTCTCTTATGGAAGTCTTGCGCTTTTTCTTCTGATGTAATCCAGTATCTCTCTCCTTTGTATGTAACCATGATCCCTTCCGTTCTTTCCCAGCGGAATCTTATGTTTAATTGTTTTAGTTCTTCTGTCAGGAATAGATATTTTTTCCTTTTTTGTAGGGCAGTTTGTGGAATTTCCTTCATAATGGCAATCTTTTTACCTTTATGCAACATTTGGCTCAAGTTGTTTCTTTTGAGTATTCCATCCCTAGTCGTCTTCTTTGTAAGGTTTACTATCACATCTCGTTCCACTTTATTTCTTTTTGCATAATTAGTAGAGATACGATACACCCGATCAATCTGATTCTCCATGTCTTCCTTTGGGCATTCCATCAGTTTCGCTGTTAAGTCGATCATTATTTGTCTTATATCTTCTTTTGGATCTTCTACTATATTTCTGTATCGTAGTTGGAACTCAAGTTCATTAGCTTCCAGTTTCTCCTGTTGCCTTTCCAACCTCAGACTTTTTTCTGCCAGCTCATCTAGCTTCTTCTCACATTGTTCCTGTTTACGAGACATTTCCAGCTTCGCTGTCTTCATTTCTTTCATTTCTTGTTGAAATGTGTGTATGTCCTTTTTCATCATATTTAATTCTTCTGCCATTTCCTTGCGCATCTTCTTTAGTTCCTCTTGATGAGCGTCTTGTTTTTCTGATAGTTTTTTTTAGATCTTCTTGATGGACATCTTGTTTTGCTGAGATTCCTTGTACCTCTTCCAGGATCTTTTTCATGATTGACTCTTCCGAGACTGAACCCCTTTTATTTGTGCCAACTATTAGGGGGAGGAGTTTCTTATCCCCCTCCTTGTCCTTTTCTCCTTTTTCTCCTTTATCTCCTTTGTTCTTTGGTGTTGCCATCTTTGAATTTCCTAGCTTTAGAGCCCCTGCCAAGTTTGATTTCCTTAGTGTCTTCTTTCTTCTTCCTTGTTTTTTCTTCCTCTTCATCTGCTTCCTTCTCTTCCTTCCTTGACCCCCTTCTCTTCAATCCAATATCCGCTTCTATTCTCTTGTACCTACCCCTCTCCCTTCTGTTCTCTCTGAAGTTTTATTATCCTGGTGTCCTTTTTTTTTAATGCTCTTTTGGAATCCTTTGTAAGTCCTGTGGGAGAATTTCTTTCATTCCTATTTCGTCCTTCTTTTCTCTTTTTTTTCTTCTTTCCCCTCCACCTCCGAAGGGTGGTGCTCTTGCCTCTCTTGAACTCTCTTATCACTCTTATCCCCCTTAAGGTGTTCTGAAGTCACCTCTTCAGTCCTATGTTGTTTCTCTTTTAGACCTTTATTTATTTAATTTTAATTTTATTTTATTGTACTTTGTATTGATTTGTACTGATTCTTGAGTACTTACTTTCTTCTTCGCCGTCCTCTTCCAGTATCTTCTTCTGGTTCTTATTTTCTCCAGACCCCTGCTATGGTTCCTTTCTCCTTTCTCTTCGTTCTCTCTGTGTCCTTTCTTCCTTATTTCCAGCTCTCTTGCCAAGTCTCGCAGCCTCTCGCGGACTCCCCGTCTCGCGATATCTTGCTTCCACGCTGCCGCTCCGCCGCTCTCCAGAGGCGCGTCCGCCAAGAAGATGTGGCGCAGCTGAGAATCAACTCCGGGGATGGTAGGGTCTGTCTACTTGCCTTAATTATCTTGTTAGCTGTAATTGCCTTAATTGATGGTTAAATCTGTGTTAGGTTGGTGTAATCTGTATTAGATTGTAGTTGTGGATAGGCAGGTTGATGGCAATAAGTGGGATATATGCTGCTATAGTAATATAGTAGTATGGTCGTATTTCGGGCAGTTACCGAATTACAGAGCTGCTTTAGATTACTTTGAGCTGCTCTTTGTCTTTCTCTTTCTCTGGGTTTCCACTACACGTTGTTTCTCCCGGGTCAATAAGAGAAGAAAACAAAGGGGGGAAGGGCGCATAAGAGAGTTTCTCGCAGCTCTCCCACAGTTCAAGCCATCCGAGCTAGGCAAACAGAGAGGGGAGGAGGGGGGGAGTTAATGATTTGTAGTTCGCCGATATTTTAGCTCGGGCCTAATATCTCTCAATTTAGTTCATGGGCTGCTTCAGTCAGTTAGTCATAATATTGGTGTTGATATAAGTCCAAGTTGCCTAGCCTCCGAGTGCAAATAGCGAGTATCGAGAAGCCAGTTGCAATAATCGACGGGAACTGCATACAGCCAGCCAAAAATATCACAGGTCAGGTAGTGGGATGATAGAATAGTAGAGTAGTAGTAGAGTAGTAGAGTATTAGTAGTAATAGGGTAATAGGGTAGTAGGGTGGTAGGCTGGTCTGTTGTCTATATTGCTCACTGTCCCCACGATCAGTTAGCGGGGGTCCCAGTACTCCACCCTTCCACTATTATACAAGTTTGCCAGTTTGTAAGTGTGGCATTTGATAGGCATCTACGCTGTTATTTCTTCCTTTCATTCTTGGAGAAATCCATGGAAGAGGCAGTGTTTACTCACAGTTCTTTTGCTGCTCTTTTCTTCAGAAGTGTGAGTGTGGGTGGCGGCAAAATGCCGGAGCCCGCTTAAGCAGCCGGCCGGCTCGCGTTTCGGCGATCGCTACCCTACGGGGGCCACTGCCGGATCTTTTGCCCCTCACCCTTGAGGGGAGAGGGGGCTTAGACCATCGGCTGGCCCCCCTATGGGTTTGCGTCCTCCCCAGTCTCCATCCACTGGATAGGGGGAGCCTTCTGGCTCACCTCGTCAGCCGAAAAAGACGCTGGGGCTTGAGAGGCTTGCGGAACTCTCAAGAAACCCGTCTTGCCGCCATGAACCACACCGGAAGTCCGGATTGCATTATAGTCTATTCTATCCCTTTTAGGTAAACAAGTTGCATTCCAACTGGGGAAGATCAGGCGCATTCCTTTGCACAGTTATATAATCTTTGAAAGCCAGTAAATCTTGTACAACACAATGCTACTTTCAAATCCGTGGTTAAAAAACAACAGAATGAAAAGCTCCAGCAAGCCCCCTCCTGAATAATGTCAATTTTATAGGGAGTTTGAAGATAAAACTTAAAAGTTCACAACTAAAATCTGCTCCCAAAGCTTATTCAAGCAATACAATTGTGAAAGATTTGAATCTCTTCCAATTGACCCTGAATCCCACTGCACCTGTTGGTTAGAGCAGCAACACCCATTTTAAAATAAATGTATGCATGAGAGAAGGAACAATTTGCGGCTAATGATTCTGAATATGCTTATTAAATCTTATAAAAGATACTACCTCAGATACTTTGGGATGAGTGGTATTAGGGATTGCCATTGCTGGGAAAGGTCAAATTGCATGCTTCATCAGGAGTTCCATTGCTCACCCCTAGAGCCATCTACCATCTATCTCTACTCTTGTTAATCCTGCCCTTATCACTTCCTTAGCCATCTTGTTCAGTGGGGTTTTGGGGAATATTATTGCCAGAATCCCAAAGCCTTCATGGTCAGGACTTGCCCCATAGAGGGCCAGTAACTGGGCAACTGCAGAGAGCAGGAAGGGATCCCTCAAAGCTTCCCAAAAATGTGGAGCCAACACGACACTGAAGGGTTGGAGCTTGTAACTAGATCCTCTGGCTTAATTTTGGTCTTCATTCCAATGTTAACATGTTGGAATTAAAAGCTGTGGGATGCGGATGGCTAGCAGTGATAGGTTTAGATAACACAATGCCAAGCTAATTTGGGCAGCAGTGAGGAATGAGAGATTTTTTGCCTTTTGTGCAACAGCTTTCGCATCTACAACCTGGCAGTTTACCTGCTTTCAACCATTTGAAAAATATGTTTGTTTCTGCTTTTGTTTTCACAACATTGTACGTGGCATTTTGTGGGGAAATATGGTACATCATTACTCCAAGTTGTGCTGTGTCACTAGACATGTGGCAATAAATAGCTCGCTATATAAAATTAGTGTGATGGATATATTTTGTTCCAGCACAGTGAGTAATCTGACAAAAATAGAAAAACATTGCCGATATGACAGCCTGACACTTGTGATACCAGAGCAGAACTATAAATTCTGCCCTCTGTTGTTTACAGATTGACTTTGAGGCCAAGGACAAAGAGCAACCTGTGGTTAGGAAAACTAAAAAGGAAGCTGCATCTTGCTAGGGTTAAAAACTCTCATGACGGGAGACATTTTTCTTTACAAAGCCTGAACCCCCTGGAGCCATGTCATTATATGAGAGCATTACAGGAGAACCTCAGGTTCTCTCATTAAAGAGAAAAATTATCTCCTCAGAGCTTTGAGGGGGGGAAATGTTGCAAATGTCAGTGGCAGGCATCCCAGAAGGCAAAATTTAAGAAGCTGTTTGAAAAACAAATCTATTTCAGAGATTCTGCCTTAGTGATTTTCAAATCACCTGAGTTCAAAAAGGTTGACTTCTTTGGGGGGGGGGGGCTCCACTGAAGTGCACAGGAAGTATGAATGATGTGTTTCTTTAGCTTCTTTTTATAAGGCATTTCAAACAATAGAACTCAAACAGATGTAGTTAGTGCAGTTTGGCACCACTTTAACAGTCATGGTTCAATGCATGAAACCTGTGGTTTGTAGTTTGGTGAGGCACAGCAGAGAATGCTAAAGTTCTCGTAAAAATACAACTCTCATGATTCCATGGCATCAATCCATGGCAGTTGAAGTGGTGTCAAACTGTTGCAGTTCTACAGTGTAGATGCACCCAAATATGTGAAACATATTTTGGAGATATGGCTAAGAACTGTGGATAGCTCCTTTAAAGTTCAAACTAAAACCCAGAACAGATTTGTTATTCTATTGACACCGGAGACATTGCTACTGTTGAAATCCACCAATGATTTTAATATTGACTTAGAATGAACATTGCTCTTTATATGCAATTGAGACCTGTAATAAAATATTGCAGTGCATTGCCATTTCCCAAGAAGATTTTCCCTGTTGCCTGACCAGTTGGGGATGAGGCAATTTCACAAGAGGGGAAGTTAAAAAAAGTATTCCCTTTCTTCTATTGCACCCTAATGAAGACTTCCCCTGCAGTAGTATATGGCTTTGTTTTACCATCTCAGATTCTGAACATTTGTAGCTTTATCATGGTGGAAGTGGTTTGGAGAGTGGGTGAGGAAACAGATCTTTGATGAGTTTTAGAGCCAAACACATCAAATTTTGCCTTTATTATAAGCTACCAGGACTTTTTTATGGGACAAAGCTGTCACTGGCTAACTTTCAAACAAAACCCATCAATACATCCTGATCACATTACAGTGTCACAATGTACTTGTGTGATGATTTCCCAATCCACTTCTGTGCTGGGGTATCATTGGAATTGCTCTCCTCCCACATTCCATTGGCAATAATTGATACAATTAAATTTATTTTTGTTTTTGTTTTTAAACTTAACCTTCACAGCAATCACAATGTTGCTTCTACTAAGATTAAAAATAATAATAAGAATTAACTACCAGAACAGCAGAGATATGTGGAGACAGAGTTATCCTGCTACCATGAAGTATGGCTACAGAACTGCAAAGTGTTGCAGTAGCGTGATGTATGGAAACATGCGATACTGAGGGTCATTATATGGGGAAGCTGCCAATTCTCTGGTCACAGGAATGGAACAGAACAGCAAATTTATGTAGTAAAACTCTTCGTTACCATATATACTTAAGTATAAGCTGACCCCAATATAAGCTGAGGCACGTAATTTTACCATAAAAAACTGGGAAAATTGATTGACTCGATTATAAGCCGAGGGGGGGGGGGGGAATGCAGCAACTACTGGTAAATTTCAAAATAAAAATAGATACCAATACAATTACATTAACTGAGGCATCAGAAGCTTAAGTGTTTTTGAATATTTACATAAAACTGTAATTTAAGATAAGACTGCCCAACTCCGATTAAACCATTATTCTATCCTTCTTCAATGTAAATGTGCTTATGTCTCCTTCCAATAATAATAAAGATGAAAATAATAAATGTAATAATAACAGCAATAATAGAGTAAAATGCAATAATAAAAATAATAGAGTAAAATAATAAATGTAATAAAATAATAACAGAGTAAAATAATAAATAACCCTGACTCAATTATAAATGGAGGGAGACCTTTTCAACCTAAAAGGGGGCTGAAAAACTAGGCTTATACTCAAGTAAATACAGTTTAATATACTTTTTAATAAAGCATATTTAACTAAGTAACTGATATAGAATACTGGCCATAATGTTTTATATTGTGCAAATTAGTTGTCCTTAAGACAACTTTTAAGTACATGTGGGAATTATA
The DNA here is from genome assembly GCF_037176765.1 of Anolis sagrei. Classification (NCBI taxonomy): domain Eukaryota; kingdom Metazoa; phylum Chordata; class Lepidosauria; order Squamata; family Anolidae; genus Anolis; species Anolis sagrei. The sequence continues at coordinate 86,981,881 of NC_090023.1, forward strand.
TGGTGAATTTGCAGAAACTATTGGGAGGTAAACAGGCTTTAGTAAGTTGCTCTGTTTGGATTTTTGACCTTACTCTTGACCAGCAAGAGCAGAATAAATTGTGCAAAGATGTATGAGTGCATAAATTTCAGATGTAAATGACTCTGGATTCAGGCTCAGTTTGCCAATGATAGAAATACAGAGATAGAATCCACATGTCATCTTTCCTACAAGCAATTTAATGTGTTGTACATAGTTCTTCCCATGTATTATGAAGCATCTATGGGACAGGTAGCCTGAAAAAAACAATGACTACCCCAGATGAGTTCATGATTAAATAGGATTTGAACCTGATTATTTAACCACTCCAACCCAACTTTGACTGTTCTCTTTTCTTATGGTGCTAATCAGAGAACTTCAGTCTACTTCTCAGATGGCTGTCATTTTCTCCTGTCATCAGTAGAACCCTGTTTTTGTGTGTGTGTTTCATCATCTGCACAGTTCCCCAGTTTGTTTCCAAGCCCAGGAATGCTTGGATTAACCCTCAGGTTAAATCAAAGGATTTGCATTTTAATCCCTAAATACATTCCAGCCAGGCTATCTGAACTATGGTCTCCTACCATATGGCCCTACTCTGTGCATGAGATCTTGCCCAGAATTCTTTCTCTAGATGCCTCCATGGAATGACTAGGAGTGTGTCTTTCGTTGATGGTATTTTGTTTTACGAATGTCCTTCCCAGGCAGACCTACATGGTGCCATTTCCCCCCTGATTTTTTTAAAGCTCAAAATGTAAGTTTTTGGGTGTTTCTAATCATGGACGGTTGGTTTTTTATTTTGATATTCTTTCAATCTTTTTACATAGATGTTCTATCTTTTATAGTTTGCTATGATATTTGTTCATTTCAGTTACATATGAATGAAACTTTGTATCACTATCCTGGACATGTTTATATGATAAAAAGCCTGACGTGGCCATTTGAGATGAATCAGAAATGGATTATTTCACTAATGGTGATCGGTATTCAGTAGGTGCTTTCACTATAAGAAAAATAAATATCTGAAGCTAAAATCAGAAAAATCTTCAAGCCACCTGTAAACTTACAGCAACCAGATGAATTTTATACTGTTTTCTCAGGTCTCATTTACACTTCCATATAATGCAGTTTTAAACTGGATCATATGGAAGTAGACTTATATAATCTATTTCATTTATGTTCAATGTGCATTATATGAGCCTATACTGACCATACAGTCCACTTCAAACTGAATTTTATAGATGGGGCCTCAGAGGTGGGTTCGATCCTCTAAGGCTGGATCTACACTGCCCTATATCACAGGATATAATATACCAGATTATCTGCTTATCCCAGATTGTTTGAGGATTATCTGATGTGAGTGTAGACTCACATCATCCAGTTCGAAGCAGATAATCTAGGATTAGATTCTGGGATGCAGGGCAGTGTAGATCCAGCCTCAGTACAGCCTGCAATATCTGATATTCATTGGAGCTATCCCATCAATGCCTCGTTGAGGCTGACCCTGTGTAGCCTCCAGGGTCAGATGGGCTCTGAAGCCTTCAGGATATACCTTTTCTTTAGGTGCTATGTTTGGTTAAGGTATTACAAGTCTTGTTTTCCTATATCTCATTGGTCTTTAACTGGTGAATTTGGACTCAATGTGGTAAAAAGTATTTGTCTTTACATGTGTGAGTAGAGTTGGGTCGTACATCTGGAAAGAGTCAAAGAAAACTTTTTATCTGAAGGAGGTGGATCCAGCTACCCTTAAGCAGAGTAAGGTAACAATTTTGGAGTGATGTTCTTGAGGTCTACAGTGACAGCTAATGAAATTTTGAAATGCCGTATTTTTACTGTTAGGCTGCAGAAGAAGAACTGCATGGATTTTCTGTCTAACATTCAAGGCTCACTTGACTAACCAGGGATTCTCTCTCCCTCTCCCCCTCCCTCTCTCCCACCCTCTATTCACATGTATATACTGGCCACTCAACTTATTCTTCTACTCAGTTTATAAATTCTTAAAACACAAAACAATAAAAATATAAACATTAAATAGACTGTTAAAATTCAAAGCTGATTAAATCAACTAAATATTTTAAAGCCAAAGAATAAACAGAACTAGCTAACTATTTTGGGCAAAGAGTATTTTAAAAAACTATGTTTCTAAAATAAAATAATGAAAAAGATTAGCATTCGTTATTAGCGTAACAAACAATAAATTCTAGTAACTTTCAAAACATATTTTAAAGGGATATTTTAATAGATATTTTGAATTGATTTTTCATTCCAATTTATTTTATTATCTTATCAAATTTAAGGGTTTTTTCTCACTCCCAGTGACTTTCAGAAAGTAACATACCATATATATTCAAGTATAAGCCAAGTTTTTTTCAGTCTTTTTTAGACTGAAAAGGTCTCCTTGGCTTATACTCGAGTAAAAGTTATTTATCATTTTACTCTTATTTTTATTACATTTACATTATTTTTCTCTATTATTATTACATTTATTATTTAACCCTATTTATTATTTTTACATTCATTATTTCACTCTATTATTGTTATTATTACATTTACCTTATTTTACTCTATTTTTATTTTATGATGTTTATTATTTTACTCTTTATTATTATTGGAAGAATACTTAAGTACATTTACATTGAAGAAGGTTAGAATAATGGTTTAATCAGAGTTGGGCAGTCTTACCTTAAATTACATTTTAATGTAAATATTCAAAACCATTTAACCTACTGATGCCTCAATTAATGTAATTGTATTTGTATCTATTTTTATTTTAAAATTTACCAGTTGCAGCTACATTCCCTACCCTCGGCTTATACTCGACTTATATTTGGGTTGGCTTATACTCGAGAATACACACACACACACGGGATGCTCCTCCTGGATACGATGAAAACCATTCTGCAGGACAGAATAATCACCACCTAGTGGCAACTCCTTCCTGTCTAGATTAATTTTCATCTTGACTGGCCCTCATGGAATCAATTACTGTTCAAAGACATTAAGACAGAGTGTCCACAGCTCCACCTTCGAAGGAAAGAAGAGGACCTCATCACATAGAGGTCCAGAAGCCTGGGGGCAGTGTGGGAAACCACATGGCAGTGCTCAGCTTTGTCCCCTTACTGTTGTGGGTTGTGGGCTGCCATCCTATGATGTTTCCGTGATCACCCCAGCTTCTTCAATGAGGAGATGACTGGTCACCCAACTCCCCAGGGCTCCCTCTTAGTGTGCTGCCAGCACACTGCCAGTATTTCGAATTTCTACCTTAGGGAGTCATCCATCCAACTAGAACTGCAATGACTGCAGTATGTAGGTATATCTTAATTAATGAAAGAGGTATGTTCCTGGACTTCACTTCTTCACACAGATATTGGTATCAGAGACAGAAATAATATAGAATTAATAGGAATAGAATACTTCAACACAAAGAGGAGCAGCTCAACATGTTCCAGTGCATTTATTAATTACAATAAACATTTTGCACATGTGAAGTATATCAACTAAATCAGGTACACCTTGTATAACTAAACAAACATTTTAAATCTTCTGGTCTAAATACTATAATGGTACCAGATCCTGTTTGAACTTGAAAGCTAAGCAGAATCAGCCCTGGTTAGTACTTGGATGGGGTAATAACTATCAGGTGCTGTAGGCTCTATTTCAGAGGAAAGAGCTGGAAAAAATACCTCTGTGTATTCATTTACTAAGAAAACTTCAGGGAATTTATGAACTCACCGTAAGTCGACAGAAAACTTGAAAGCACACACATATCATTTTTTTTTTTTTTGCGAACTACTTTGTGGGATGAGTAGCTGGTCAGGCTATTCTTGCATATTGGGGAAGAGAAGAAGAAGGATGGCAAGAATGGCTGATGAAGATTTGTAAATTAGCAGATATGGATAAATGGACTAGGCTAACAAAGGAGAAATATTTATCCAAATTCAAAAAAATATTGGGACTTGTTTAGTACTTTGTTATAATAATGAAGTTGGCATTTGTCAATTGTGGTATTTATAAATTAGGGCAAAAGTATGATAGGTGGGACCCTACGCTGGTTGCACACCGCGGGTCAGAACTCACGAAGGGAAGATGTGTGCGAGACAGTGCAGTGAGTGAGAGATACAGCTGTGAGTGAGGGAGGAGAAGGGGGTCTATGGTGTACATGTCCTGCCCTGCTGGAGCCTCGGTTCCTCTATGGGTAGAAAGCGGGCGGGGGAAAGCCGAAGAAGAGGGGAAGGTGTATATGGGGAATCCAGTTCCTGTCGCTATGTTTGCACTAGGGCCTTGTAAAAACCTTCCCCGACCACCAGCACATTTTCCGCCCTTCAAAGAAAGCAGCCCCAGTAGGAGGGAACAGTCCAATCGGATTTCCCTTCATTAATTCTAATGTGCGTTGTCTAAATAAAGGGAAATCCAGTAGCAGAAGGCTAAATGTGTAGTGTGTGTGTGTGTGTGTGTATACACACACACATTATTTGTTTGTGCTATTACTCTTCAATAGCAAGTACTTTAAAAAAAAAAGAGTAGCTAGTCAGGTAGGCTCATCTGCTTTTTCTTTTGCTCTTTTACACTTCCTTAGTAAGTGGTTCTGGAAGTATTATAAGCACCCCTAACTACAGTAGGATTCCCTAAAGCAGGGCTTCTTAAATGGTTTCCACTTGTGACCCCTCCCTTTATACCCAAGACATTTTTATGTAACCCCATCCATATACAGATATATAAAATAGGTATAAAAATCAAACATTTAGTGATTACAAATCAACAAAGCTTGCTAAACAGACCGATTTTCCTTTTTATGAAGTACAACTAAAGCAGAGACCATGGTAAGTTGCTGCTAACAGTTTCATATAAATGTCTAGGTGGCATTCAGAAACTTTTTACTGTTGACAAATTTTTGTGACCCCAACATTGGGCTAAAAAAACCCATTTGGGGTCGGGACCACAGTTTAAGAAGCAGTGCTAGAGCAGTGTTTCTCAACTTCTTAATGCTGTGACCCCTTAATATAGTTAATACAGTGCCTCATGTTGTGGTGACCTATTTTCACTGCTACTTTATAACTGTAATTTTGCTACTGTTATGAATTGTAATGTAAATTTCCGATATGCAAGATGTATTTTCATTCACTGGACCAAATTTGGCACAAATACCCAATATGCTCAAATTTGAATACTGGTGGGGTGGGGGTTGATTTTGTCATTTGGGAGTTGTAGTTGCTGGGATTTATAATTCACCTACAATCAAAGAGCATTCTGAACTTCACCAATGATGTAATTGAACCAAACTTGGCACACAGAACTCCCATGACCAAGAGAAAATACTGAAATACAACAGCAAAATTACAGAGTTGTAGTTCACCTACATCCAGAGAGCACTGTGGACTCAAACAATTGATCTGGACCAAACTTGGCACAAATACTCAATATGCCCAAATGTGGACACTGGTGGAGTTTGGGGAAAAACGACCTTGAAGTTTGGGAGTTGTAGTTGCTAGGATTTATAGTTCACCTACAATCAATGAGTATTCTGAACCTCACCAACAATAGTATTGGGTCAAACTTCCCACACAGAACCCCCATGCCTTGAAGAAACTTACTGGTGCAAGCCTCCCTCGGGCCTCACATGCTCTCTCTTGCCTGCACATGACCATCACGCTGCCATGCACCGAGCACGCTTTCTCTCCCCTCCCCACTTGGAGTCTCAGAACCAGCCCTCCCCTTGGCTAAGATGCTGGCTGAGAGGCAGGCCAATCACAGGGGAGGAGAGCTTTCGGTGGGAGGATTCACTGTCTGTTTCCAAAACGGAAGAGATGGACAGGCGGAGAGAGCTTCAGCCTTCTCTGCCAAAGGGGTTCCTAAGACCATCAGAAATATTTGTTTTCTGATGGTCTTTGCGACTTTCCCCAGGGGTCCCGACTCCCAGATTAAGAAATGCTGCTCTAGAGTAAAATCCCATTCTTGCATATCTCTCTCTGAAAATATGACTTTCTCCAGCACTCCTTCACTATCCTGTCAATGTTAAAGCTGCAAATCAAACCAAATAAGAAAGAAAACTTCCAGCTAAACTAAAGACAAATAAGATATAGTGGATGCAATGGCTGGTTAAGATTAAAAGGCTCTAAGAGGCCCAAGAAAAAACAGAAGGGTTTCCTCTGTGTTCTCTTTCTCTCTCTTTCATTCCCTATATAGCTATCTTCTGGGTGACCAAGATCTGTTATAAAAAGCAAAATAAAGTTAAAAGCAAGAAATGTATTTCATTCAAGTGTCCAGAGTTGGGTAGCAAACACCTGTTAAGATTGGCATTACTGAGCAAAATGTCTTTCATTGGTGATAGTGACATATCAAAACTTGAGAGATAACTGCAGGCTTCAAATCAGTGACTGGAGAAATGACAAGCGAGAACGTCATTACTATGTAGCTTCAGAAACAAACTCCAACAGAGACCCTGCCAGATCAACAAGACAGCATACTTTCACCCAACGGCCAAAGTAGATTATACTGTATCTTGTTCAGGCCCTTCAAATGCTTTACCAGTCGGAGTAGATAGTAAATTTGTTCTAAAGTTCATCACTGGAATTTACGTAAGTGTTAATTGAACAATTGAATCAATGGATCTATTCTAGTTGGGACTACTCGTAAGAATCAGAGTTTTGCTTTCTGTAGGAAACAGCTAGGAAGCGGTCTTTTGATTCCCCTCCCCCTTTATAAGGACATTTTAGGGAAACAATATGACAGCAAGCTGTAATGTAGTATCTTCCCACTGGTTGCAGTAGGATATCTTTTTTCACTTTCACCTTATAGTAAAGAGGAAAAAACATTGGCTATATAGCATATCTGAATTTTGCACAAAGACTTGTTGTTGTTCATTCATTCAGTCGTCTCCGACTCTTCGTGACCTCATGGACCAGCCCACGCCAGAGCTCCCTGTCGGCCGTCACCACCCCCAGCTCCTTCAAGGTCAGTCCAGTCACTTCAAGGATGCCATCCATCCATCTTGCCCTTGGTCGGCCCCTCTTCCTTTTACCTTCCACTTTCCCCAGCATAATTGTCTTCTCTAGGCTTTGCTGTCTCCTCATGATGTGGCACAAAGACTAGGATTTAGCATTTCTAACATCCATCTAAAAAGGTAAAGGTTTCCCCTTGACATTAAGTCTAATTGTGTCCAACTCTGGGGGTGGTGCTCATCTCCATTTCTAAGTCGATGAGCCTGCATTGTCCATAGACATCTCCAAGGTCGTGTGGCCAGCATGACTGCATGGAGCGCTATTACCTTCCCACCGAAGCAGTATCTATTGATCTACTCACATTAGCATGATTGCGAACTGCTAAGTTGGCAGAAGCTGGGGCTAACAACAGGAGCTCACCCCATCCAGCAGATTCAAATTGCTGACCTTCCAGTCAGCAAGTTCTGCAACTTAGCGATTTAACCCGCTGTGCAACTATGGCCCCTAAGCACCAAAATTTAAGGCATGCTTACATGGTGAAAATGCCCTGTGACTATGTTTCCTTTACTATGCAGATTACCAGTTGCCTTAATCTCATTTATGATACTTCATGGCTCACATATCAAAATGTGCAACAAAAATAATGCTAAGCGTATGCTTTATCATACAATTCTGAGATGTTAACAGACAAACCTCTCAGCCATACGTTGTTAATCTTATAACAATATATTGGATTTCATTAAAAGTCTTAACTTTTATGATCTGAACTTCCAGCAAATAGAAACAAGATTTCCTAAAATTCTTGATTTCAGAAAATTATACACCTCATAATGAAGGTAAAGGGACACATACATAACCTTATCATGAACATAAAATCAATCAAACCCCAGCCCACTTAGAAGCCCTACCACCAAAATGGCTGACTTGTTTGGGTTGAGTCTTGATTTATTAATTTTCATTTAGTAGGAGGTTTATCTTCCAGAAAAAAACAAAACCCAATTCTGTTTCTGTTAAATTGATGACTTAGGACACCAATTTGGGTAGGAAAGCACAGCTTCTGGAGCACATCCACACATTCCCATTGCCTATTATAGCTTGGACTCAGGACAATTTATCGAACACCATCCAAGCACAGAAATGCACCAGAGTGTAGGGTTGTAACTTGGAAAACAAAACCCATTTAGGATCATGGATTCTCCATTATATCTTGCCAGATTATTGCAAACCACTTTTAAACTATTGAATTTCATGGTAATCCATAATAAAATATTCTTAACAAGCATAATTTGGTGTGGTGTCTGAATCAACTAAGCAAGTTATGCCCATTGCTCTGATGTCAAATTGCGGCACTAAGAGATGGGAGAGTTGAAGAAACTGAAAGCAGTCCTAATTTGGTGCAATGTATGAGCAGAGACTTAAGAAGATGAATGAAGAGTAGTTATATTGCTGGCTGGCCCCAGAGAAAATGAGTCAGAGTCACACAAAACCAACATTGTGCTTTGACGTTTTTCCAGGCTCATATACTGTGCCCTCTTTGCATTCCTGTTTGAAATGTTTAATGAAATAAGATGGGAGAATAGAAGCTTAATGCATTACATCTGCAGTGTACTAACACTGTCTGTCCATGTCCAAGTGCTCCTCCCTTCTCAATATCCACCAAGGCTATTGCAGGATCTATATTTCTAATATTTTGCCCAGAGCTGCCAGTCCTTCATACAACAACACAAAGCAACAACAATGAAAACACGTAGCATTTTTGAAGAGGAGTGAAATGGACACATTGCCCAAGGCACATCTTGAGAATTCACTAGTGAAAGAAGGTTGGCTGTTTGTACTGCTAACAAACAACTCCAAAGGAAAGTCTTACAACAAAATTCAATTTTTCTTCTTCTTATTCAGGCTAGTTACTTCAACTCTGATCTTATGGTTAACATGGGTGCATTTATGTGACATCAAGTCACCTGATGAATTCTGGCAAGCCCATACAATTTATAGCCTTTTCTTAGGTAAGAAATATTCAGAGGTGGCTTTGTTAGGTCCTTCCTCTGAAAGTTACCTTATAACATCTGGTATTTGTTGACAGTGTTCCATCCAAGTCCTAACCAGGTTTGATCCTGCTTAGTTTCCAAGATCCATGGGATGAGTTGGCTTTAGGCATTTTTCTGGAAATGGCTAGCACATGGGTCATGAAAATTAATTCTCTTAACAGCAAAGGTAGGCAAAGTGGATCTGTGTGAGGCTCACATCCTTCAGGCTATCTTTCTAGGCCCTTCCACAATCCCCAGATTTTTTAAAATTGATACGGTCTTGCAGTTAGTTAATGAACTAGACCCCAGTGTCAGGGGGGAATGCAGTTGATGTCTGTGGTCAAAGGTACCATCAATATTCTCATCAATTTAGTTCTCTTTAGTTCAATATCAGTAGTCAATATCAGAGTCAATATCCTATTAATTAAAGTCAGCTGAAGTACATTGAAACTTCATCTATATCTAGACAGAAATTTAATAACAATTAATCAAAGGTGAGTAGGATATTTTAGGTGTTAATAATAAGGGGAGGACATGTAAGAAATGTAATAATATGTAATAAGGAAATTATTTTTTAATGTAGCTAATTTTAAATCCAATTTACATGTGGGTAGCTAATTTGTATGGAACTTTAAATAAAAAAATTAATACCTTAAAATCAAAACCAAAAAGTATGAGTATTCAGCACCTGAAATAGCCTCAATCCATCCTTACTAGTGTGGGAAAATTTCCTCTCTCTAAGACTATCTTCCCATAGGGGTTTTTTTCATGTCAGGAGCGACTTGTTCTCAAGTCGCTTCTGGTGTGAGAGAACTGGCCATCTGCAAGGATGTTGCCCAGGGGACACCCGGATATTTTGATGTTTTACCATCTTTATGGGGAGCTGGAGCTGAGAGAGTGAGCTCACTTGTGCTTTCCACAGATTTGAACCTTCGACCTTTTGGTCTTCAGTCCTGCCAGCATAAGAGTTTAACGCATTGCGCCACCGCGTTAGGGCTAATTTGTTGGAGACAACATGTGGCTAAAGGGTGGTAGGAAGAGAATAAGTCAAAGGAATGTGAGCCAATCCCTCTCTCAACTACCCATTTCTCCTCTGCTCTCTTCCCCACAAGACTTAGTGGGCTACTAGAAAAGGGACAGATTGTTCTTGCAATGGTCTGAATAAACATCTTGCAAAGGAATTTTGAGGTTAAGCAGAGGGATATATAATATCAGGCTGAAGGCTACATGGCAGTCTTAGGGCCAAGATTTGGCTATGCCTGCCTTTTAGAGGTAGAAATCCAATCAGTGATGAATTAAATATTGATGACTATGGGCCCTTTCAGACAGGCCCTATATCTTAGGATATGATCCCAGGCTTTCTGCTTTAAACTGGATTATATGAGTCCGCAATGCCAGATAACCCGGGATAAACAGAAAACCTGGAATCAGATCCTGGGATATAGGGCCTGTCTGGAAGGGCCCTTGATTTGTGAAGTGGCCAACAAAAAGTCAGTAGAGTGGCAATAGGTGACATGAATGGAATTTTTCTTTTAATTGTTGAATTATATATTTTAATGATATGTTGTATCATCTATTTTCGCTGTGTTTCCTCCCATACTGGCAAAATGTCATGTAATGCTGGGTTGGATCTAAATCCAATCTCCATATTGATGAGACACATTTGCATCAATGGGAGTTGAGTCTCCTTTGGGAGAGATAAAATGGGGTATAAATAAATAAAATAGTTGAGTTTATTATGATCAAGTTTGTTATGACCAGAATTAGTACTTGAAACGTGCTATATATGTTACAATTAATGATGAGACCACTTAACATACTCTTTTTTGGGATAATAATATATGTTGGAAACCGTCCTGAGTCCCTTTGAGGAGATAGGACGCTATACAAATAAAGTTTAATTATACTATTATAATAAAACATCTATTTTACAAAACAGTGTAACTGAAAATGTTGTTACTTTTTAATATAACAAGTAACATGTATTTATTACTTTAAAAATATTGGATTTAGGAGGCATATTTGGGGTGATTTGGGGAGAATCTTGTATTTTAAAGTGTTTTTTTTTCAAGGATTAGATCAATAAGCAATTTAAAAATACCATGTTATAAATGTTTCACTAGTGTGATGCTTGCAAGTAACAGTTAAAGTACAGCAACAAATGTGTCACTATGCCAATCAATCAATCAATCAATCAATCATTCAACAAGTAAAGCTGAATTTTTAAAAATTATTTCCAAGCACTGGATGCAACACAATGTAATCATTTTATACAGTATTTATAGCCATATCTACTTTTATGTTTAAGATAATACAAATGGCTTTACCATAGAAAATTTGGCTATAAGACCAAAGTCAGCTTTCTGGTTTGATTATATCATACAAAACCTATACTGTCTTGAAGTGGAATGAAACTAGAATTCAACCATGTTGGAATGTTTAGCAGTGTTGACCGTCTTGAAGGCTGAATATCTTTTCTAGATTAAGACAGAATACAGCATGATTATAGTTGATTATATTCAGAATTTTGAAGACTATATAATCTTTTAAAAAGTTATTTTAAGTTCTAAATAAATCATTTATCAATTGAAATATTTTAACTGAGGTTGGTCAAAAAGCAAATCAATGTACTATACAAAACTGCCAACTTAAGTTTTGGGGTTTTTTTTTTTTGCAAAGAGTCAAAGAGAAATTTGTAGATAAAAGCTATTAACTATCAATGCAATCTTTAACATTTCATCCTTCGTAGCCTTTTGACACCAGTGCAAGTTATTGGGGTTGATGTTTACATTCTCCTCTGTGTCTTGGCCTTCCACTCAGACTGTGAGAGAGATGGCTAGTGCCCCATATTCATATAAGAAATTTTATGCAAGCGTGACTTCCCTGCCTTTTCTGTGCTTCAGGCTATTTCCAATGCTAAAATGACATGTTTCTCTTACTGCTATTCAGTGAAACCCATTTAGCTTGTAAACATGGTAGAAATTAAGCCCCCGTGCATTTTATTTTTTGGTATTATCAGCCTACCCACATGAAATAATATTCCTATAGGCAAGACTTCAGTCTTGGCTCCTTTCCCCCCATGAGTTTGACTTGCCTCTAGCCAAATAAGAAATCAAAAACATGTAATCCCACCAGACCATTATGAATTTATCAAGACAGCCACCACCTTTCTGAATAGCGTAAGACTGATTATGTGTCTGGTTGAGCTAGAAGGAATATGGTAGCTTTACAAAGCCTTTTCAGAATTATTTGAAGAGTTAATGTGGCCAAAGAAACCCTATGCCTCATTGAAATCACCACAGAGAATTGTGCTGGTCGTATGATATTATACAGAACATCTCTTTATAATAGTCCTCCCTCCCAATTTTAAGTTTTATTAGGTTTCCTGTTACAAAATATTAATGGAAGACCAATTGTATTTTACTCAAGAGTCACAAGTTAGAGTATTTTTCCATTGCAAAGCTGTGGTACCGAAGTCCAGTGATATTCCTACTTTTCTTGTGAAAATATTATTAGCGTCGGCATTTAAAAAACCATCTCTTTTCATTATTAGATTACTCTCTGCCAAGAGAAAAGGTAACTTAGTAACTCAGGGTAAGTAGCAGTTTCTTTTCCCATTATTTTGCTTGTTTAAAAAAGGGAATTCAGTTTGCAAAGCAGGAGCTATTGCAGTTACCCAAATTTACTTCCATGTGGGAGTTTGAAGTATAGCTATAGGCTTGTAATAAAATTTAAAATTAGATGAGATTGCCATGTAGATAACGAAATTTAAAAGTGCATTATATTTTTTTCACTTCCATATTGTAAAAGTTTTAAGTAAACAGAAATCCTTTAAGGTATTCTATTAAGGGAAAATCAGCAATGTCCAAACTGGATTCAGCTTTTGTGCATCTGTGTCACCTGTCAACCTATGAGGATCAGTGACAGAAGCCAAGGTGGTGGGTTGCACTGGGGGTGGATTGAAGGGTAATTGCATTGTGGGTGTCGGGTTGTCTATGTATGCATATGTGTACATGTTTGTAATGTATATTGTGGGTGTACTGCAATTTTAAAATAAAAAATGTATTACTTTTAAAAGGGTTTTCTTATGTGGTTTTGCCAGTTCATTGCCCTAAAATATAGCCCACAGCACCTGGTATTTTTTGGCAGTCTCCTATCCAAGCGCTAACCACCGCTGACACTGTTTTACTTCCAAGATCAGCCAGATCTAGAACATTTTCAATCTAGAGTTGCTCATGCAAGAAGCCAATACAGTATGCTAGACACTACATGACGTACTTGACGGTAGAGAGCAAGCAGTTGATGTAACACTTATGTGAGATACCTACTGGTACTAGGGAACCTTCAATTGCTAACTCTATCTCCATGTGTGTTATTTTACTTTTCTCCACCAGGTAGGATTCATTAACATTAATCATGAAAGAAATAAACAAAAGCATTGTCAGAAAACAGTGCTGAAACTAAACAATTTAGAATCCCAGAGCATTTGGTTTCTTCTTCTCATCAAACCACAATTGATTTAAATCTAAACGGATGGAAAGGTGAACCTCTTGTCATACTTACAACAATGAGGGAGAATTTCCACTTAGCAGATCTTTCAATGAGTAGATGGAACCACTCAATTCCTTAAGACAATGCGATGATAGATACCTTCAATTTATCGGTTGCATCATTGGTGTCATTGCAATTTTTGGGGAAATAGAGAAAGTACAGGAGAAAAAGTGGGGAGAAAGAACAATTCCAGATAGAAAGGATGTTCAGATCTAGTAAAAGTGATTTTTTTCCTGGCCATTAGGATCCCCTTTGGCACTGTTGCCTGTGGGCTAGAGAGTGAAACACTCCTTTTTTGTAATATGGCTGTACACATTGAAGAAAGGCCCACAGATGCATACTTGGAAGAAAGTCCCACCATGTTAGATATGGCTTATTCCTTAGGAAGTGGTTTTACGATTACAGCTTTAGTACCTGCATCTTCCCTCCACCTGCTACTTGCATAATGCAACACCACACCACCACATGTCAAGAACTGCATTTTCCGCCTCTGCTTGAATAATGCAGACTTCCAGCCTCTTTCAAAGACTTTACCACACATTTACTCCAAAATAATGCACTTCCCAAAGGAAAACAATTTAAACAGAGGTGCTTGTTTGACTAGAAGACTTCCACATAGCAACAGAGAGCATTGTTATGCTTGAGGACTTCAGGCTAATTGCAAGAATTCATGGTCTCAAAACGATAATGGACTCTGGTTTACCAACATCTTATCAAATGCACAATAAATGGTCAGTGGCTAAATTTTAACATATAAAAATTAGACTCTATAGAATATTTATAGAATGATCATGCCTTCTACCAGAACAAGTAATTCTGTATGGCACCAATACATACTTATTTACATTTTCTTTTACTTGGGAAAACATCCAGAATTAGGGGTCTCCTTAGTAATAAACTAAGATTTCCAGACATAGCACACCAGTAGAAAATCCATTGTAGTTCTACGCCCATTTCTAAATAAATGTATTTCAGAAAGGACATAATATTTTGGAGATTTTCTTATTTGCCAGAAATTTCTCAATGGGAAGAGAGCAACTACATCTTGTTGATGTTTCTGTGCCAACAGGCAAATATTCACACACATAAAAACACTGGATGTTAGAGTCATAATTGCTAACACCACAGATTGTTTTTTTTTAAATGGCTCATGGAATTCTTGGCAAGGGGTGTTTTAAAACAAATGATAGGACCTGTATGAATATACATTTGAGAGACAGCAACCGTCAGGACACTGAAGATTACTTTGCAGTATGTTTCGAAGGCTTATCAAGGTCCCACTTCACCAGCCCCCAAGACATTGTCTGGTACTTTCCAAAGGAAGCAACATAAACATGCAGTGCAGTTGTCTAGTGATATCAAGCATGTGTGTTGTGGCTCCTAGCCACTCCTCTAAAACATTTGTCCAAGATTCAGAAATTCATTTATTCCCCCTTTAACAAATTTGCTCCTTCTTTTCAACCCACCAATATATTTGTGTTGTTGAAAGCTTTCATGGCCGGAATCATTGGGTTCCTGTGAGTTTTCTGGGCTGTGTGGCCATGTTCCAGAAGCATTCTTTCCTGATGTTTCATCCACACCTATGGCAGGCATCCTTAGAGGTTGAGGGGATCTGTTGGAAACTAGGCAAGTGGGGTTTATATATCTGTGGAATGTCCAGAGGGGGAGAAAGAACTCTTGCCTGCTGGATGCAATTGTTAATGTAGCAATTGGACACTCTGATTAGCGTTGAATGGCCTTGCCTAGTTTCCAACAGACCTCACAACCTCTGTAGATGCCTGCCATAGATGTGGGTGAAACATCTGGGGAGAATGCTTCTGGAACATGCCCATTCAGCCTGGAAAACTCACAGCAACCCACCAATATAGTTTTCCTATGGTTCTACTTTACAAATTATGGTATCACTTATATTAAAACAGAAGGTTTCCCTAGAAAAAAACCAAAAAAAAAGGAAAACCAACAACATACTGGAATAAGCAATACCTCTCACATTGCCCAAAAAAGACAAGTCTTTATAAAATTTCTAGCATTGTATTACAGTAAACATCCACCAAGTCATGCCATTCAAATGTTTATCCTTCCTTCCTTTGGATTTGGAGTGGTGCCTTTGATTTGAAATAGTATGTCTTGTGCGCACTTGTGTGTGTGGGTAAAAGAAGTAGAGGGAGGGGAAGGGGTTGAGTCAATGGTCAAAATGCAAAGCAATGTATCTCAAACAAAATACAGAGGAGATCAAAATTTGGTGTGATTTCTTTTGCTTCCCGTGTGGAAACCCATGACAAATCGTCAACAGACCCCTCAACCTCTGAGGATGCCTGCCACAGATGTGGGCAAAACGTCAGGAGAGGATGCTTCTGGAAAATGGCCACGTAGCCCTGAAAATTCACAGCACCCTATTGATTCAAGTCATGAAGACCTTTGACAACAAATTGCCTCCTGTTTGGAAGTTCAGATTCCAGGGCCATTCAGGCAAACTAGTTGTCATGACTCAACTTGAGCAGGGGAGGGGAGAAAGAGGAGGACCTGTGTGTGTGTGTTTAGACAGCAGGCTTCCTTCATTCACAAAATCCCCCCTTCCCAGGTTGAAACGTCCCTAAAGCCAAGGGAAGGTCTGCTCTGCTCTGCAACCGGTAGTCAACCCAACTGTTGCAGGGATGTGACTTGGAAACTCAAAGAAACACCCACCAAGCGAGGCACACAGGAAAGGATGCGAGACGGAGAGAGGAGGGTGCTCTGGCTGAGAAGAGGAGGCAGGCAAGGCCGGGAAGGGCCCCGATCCCGTGGCCGTCTTCCTTACCTTGAGGATCAGGTCGGCGTGGTGCTGGTCCAGCATGTTGGCCTTGACGAAGGAGGTGACGACGACCCTCCCGTAGCGGCCGGGCGTCTGCAGGTCGGAGTAGAGCCGGTGCTTGGAGCGGTTGACCGGGAAGAGGCTGTTGACCAGGTTGCGCTCGATCCTGGCCAGGCTGTGCTTGGGGGCCAGCAGGTGCTCCACGCTGCCCTCCACCCGGTAGCGGCTGAAGCTGGCGCCCAGCAAGATGGAGAGCAGGACGGGCGCCGAGGCGAAGAAGACCGGGTGGCTGGCCACGAAGTGCCCGAGTCTGGCGAACGACGATCTCAGCCCCCTGTGCAGGACCTGCCGCAACATTCTAGGGCAGGCGCAGCAGCAGCTCCGGGGGGGCCGGGCGGAGGAGCAGGAGGAGGAGGAAGAGGAGGAGGAGGAGGAGGGAGGAAGGCTCCGGCCGGGCGCTCCGGGAGGAGAGCGGCCCACAGCATGGAGGGGCCGGAGGGCGGCAGAGGGAGAGCCAGCCGGCCGCCAAGCTTCCCCTCCCTCTCCCTCGCCCTCCCTCCCTCCTTCCTCCTTTGTGGTGGGCGCTACAGCGCGGCGCCGCCTCCCCTCCGGCGGCTCATGAGGGGAGTTTCCCCGCGCCTCATTGTCTGACTTTAAACAGCAACAAAGACTCTCGAGGGAGAAAGGGAGGAAAGCGAGGAGGAGGAGGAGGAGGAGGAGGAGGGGAAGGAGCAGGGGAGGGGGGAAAGCAGGCGCGCGAGGAGGAGGAGGAGGAGGAGGAGGAGGAAAGAGGAGGAGCCAAGGGGGAACCGAGGGGCGCCCAAGCCCTCAATGGGGCTGGCCTTCTTCTTATGGTAGCTGCTCCTCTTGTGTCAAAATTTCCCTCTCAAAGCAGTCCAAGGGAGGGAGGTTTAAGGGTGAGGGGCAATCAAGCTGGCGACACCTATTTTTGGGGGTGGGGGGTTGTTTTAGGCTGGCTGCTCCTGGAAGGAGTCGTGTGTGTGTGTGTGTGGGGGGGGGGGCAAGTTGGTGGAGAAATTCGGGTTTTTAAAAAACCCAGTCCAAGGGAAGGGGGTGGATTGTGAGCTTGAATTGAGAGTGACACCTATCTGAGTTTTTTTTTAAATGATGACTGCTCATGGAAGGAATAGTGTGGAAAAAATTGGGGAATTTTTAAAGCCAGTCCAAGAGAAAGGAGTGGATTGTGAGGGGAATCAAGCTCGCCTTCAGAGTGATACCTATTTGGGTTTTTTTTTAAATATATATATATATGGTGGCTGCTCTTGGAAGGAGTAGGATGGAGAAATTTCGGTTTGTTTGGGCTTTTTTAAAAAAGCCAGTCCAAGGGAAGGAAAGAGATTGTGAGGGGAACCAAGCTTGTGTTGAAGGTGGTGCCTATTTGGTTATTTAAATAGAGTGGCTGCTCTTGTGTGAAAATTTGGGTTTTTTTTTTAAAGCGGTTCAAGAGAGGGAGGTGGAAGTGTGAGGGGGAATCGAGCTGGTGACATCTATTTGGGGGTTTTATTTGAGGCTGGCTACTCTTGGAAGGAGGAGGAGTATGCGGGGATCCAAGCTTGTGTTGAGGGTGGCACCTGTTTGGGGTTTTTTTTTTTAATATGATGGCTGCTCTTGGAAGGAGTAGTGTGGAGAAATTTGGGGATTTTTTTTAAAGATGCCAGTCCAAGGGAAGGGAGTGGAATGTGCGGGGAACCTACCTGGGTTGTATTTTTGTAATGGAAGGAGCGGGAATTTGGAGATTTAAAAAATACAGCCCAAAGGAAAAAGGTGGAAGTGTGTGAGGGTGGCACCTATTTGGGGGGGGGGGTTAATGGAAGGAGTGGAAATTTGGAGGTTTTCAATAATACAGCCCAAAGGAGAAAGGTGGAAGTGTCTGAGGAAGCTAGCGGGTATTGTGATTGGCGCTGCCCTTGGAAGGGGGAGTGTGTGGAAATGGGGGGGGGGGGGGTTGTTAAAAAAAGCAGCCGAAGGGAAGGAAGTGGAGGTGTGTGAGGAGGGGGCGAGGCACGCTTGCTGACTAATGCGACTCGGAGGGAAGGAATGGAGGAGGGAGAAACGGGTTAAGCCACCATTCACACATGTATGGAGAGAGATCGCAAGAGCGCTGAATCGGGGACTGTGGCTGCCTCAGGATGAGGAACCTGCTGCTATTCGGTGGCGAGAGGAGGGAGGCGGCGGACCCGCCCAGGAGGAGATCCGGGTGGCGCACCTGCAGAGCGGGAGGAAGGGCTGGAGGGGGGGGGGCACCCGGGCCCTCCCCTCCGCGCGGGTCCTCTCTCTCTCTCTTTCTGGCGCCTTGGGGCGCGCGGCGGGCTAGCGGCGAGGAGGAGTGGCGCCCTTTCCTCGGCCCATCACCCCCCCCCCCCGCCGCCGCTCTTCTGTGGGATCCAGAAGGCTCGCTGTCAGTTTGAGCTGGATCCAACCTCCCCACGGAAAGCGAACCGGGAAATCCGTTACCTGCAACTTAGGTGGAAGTCTCTCCCAATGGCCAGTGATTAATCACTAGGGCAAGGATCCTTCCTTCCTTCCTTCCTTCCTTCCTTCCTTCCTCCTCGGTGGCTGACTGGAGTTGTGATTGGGGTTTCTTTTCCCCCCCAGAAAATCTCTGGCCCCGATCCGATCCTACTTCAAGTCAGATCCATGCCGGCGGAGGAGGCGTTGCCCAGGGCCGAGAGGGAGAAGGGAGCGGCGGGAGGCGGGTGGACACCTGGCGCATGGCAAAGTTTGCAGCCTCCTTCCCAAGGCGTCTCGCTCCGCGCCCAGACCCGACGTCGAGGGTGTCCTGGGGGGCCGGGCTGCGGGCGGGCGCGCGCCTCTTCCTCGCGCTCAAGCCATGGCGGGGCTGGAGAGACGCCTCGGCGATTTCCCTCCTCCCTCTGTCTCGCGCTCGCTTGACTCCGTCTGCCTCCTGCCTTCCTTCCTTCCTTTTTTGTCTCTCCTTCTCTCCGTACGATGCTGCTTCGATGCTCTTGCTCTCCCGGCGGTGCGAGGAGGAGAGAAACTGCCCAGGCTCCAGCCTGAATGGGCATGTGCGGATGCCTCCTCGCACATGCCCATTGAGGACGGGAAACCGCGCGGAAGCGGGCGCCCTTAACCCTTTGCCCGCAGCGCACCTCCAACCCCTTCTCTCCCCCCCTCCCCTCTCCCAGGCAGACACCTGTTTGGCCCCGATGGGAAAAGGGCGCCCGGGAGACAGGCACAAGGACCCGATCTTTTGACACCTGGGCGGTGGAGGCAAGGAGACCTTGAGGAGGAGAGGAAGGGCGGGGGGAGCGGAGCGGGGAAGAAACCTCTTGGGAGCACAACAGGGTGGCATGGCCCGCCGCAAAGGAAGGGCAACTGGAGGTGGGAGACGGGCTGGAAAAGCACGTCTGGCCGCAGCTCCCCAAGCCTCCTCTCCTCTCCAGGGTCCTTCTCACTAAGAGAGCCAGGGAAGGGGAGGAGAAGGGAGGCTCTCTTCAGTGAGAGGGGAGGCTGTCTTCAGTGCAAGAGAGACTCCTCACTGTCACACCTGTCTCCTCCTCCCTTCGTCCTTCTTCTCCCTCCCCCTCTTCTTCCTCTTCTCCATCTTTCTTCTCTTCCTCCTCTTCTTCCTCTCTCCCTTCATCCCCTTCTCTTCTTCCCTTTCCTTTTCTTCCTTTTTTCCCTTCTGTTCTTTCCCCCCTCTCTTTTTCCTTTTCCTTCTCCTCCTCCTCTTCTACCTCCTCCTAGTCTTCTTTTCCTCCTCATTTCCTTACTTTTTTAACATCATCTTCCTCCTTCTCCCCGTTCCTCTTCTCTGTCTTTCTTTTCTTCTTCCTCTTCCTCTTCTTTCTCTCTCCCTTTATCCTCCTCTCTTCTGCCCTTTCATTTTCTTCCTCTTTTCCCTTCTCTTCTTCGCCCGTCTCTCTCTTTCCTTTTCCTTCTTTTCTTCTCCTCTTCTACCTCCTCCTAGTCTTCTTTTTTCTCCACATTTTCTTTACTTGTTTACCTATTCCTCCTTTCTTCTCCACTCCCCTTCCTCTCCTCCGTCCTTCTTTTCTGCCTCCTCCTCTCCTCTTCTTCTTCTTCCTCTTCTTCTTCCCCTCTTTCTTCCCCTCTCTCTTCTTTCCTTTTCTTACTCTTTCCCCTTTTCCTCTTCTTCTTTCCCCCTCTCCCTCTTTTTTCTTTTTATTCTTTTTCTTTCCACCCTCCTCTTCTACCTCCTAGTCTTAATTTTCCTCCTCATATTTTTTTCCTTTTTTCTTCCTTCTCCTCCTCCTCTTCTTTCTCCTCCTTTCTCCTCCCCCTTCTTCATCTCCCCATCCTTCTTTTCCTCCTCCTCTTCTATTCTTCCTCTCTTTCCCCCTCTCTCTTCTTCCCTTCCCTTCCTCTTTTCCCTTCTCCTCCTTTCTTCTTCTCTCCTTCTTCATCTCCCCATCTTTTTCTTCTTCTTACTCCTCCTTCTTTTCTTCCCCCTTCCTTCTTCCTCTCCATTCCCCTCCCTCTTCTTCCCTTCCCTTCCTCTTTTCCCTTCCCCTTCTTTCTCCCTCTTTTTCATTTTTTCCTTCTCTTCTTCTTTCCCCTTCTCCTAGTTTTCTTTTCCTCCCCTTTTCCCTTTCTTTTCTTCTTCTCCCCCTTCTCCCCCCTTCTTTATCCTCCTCTTCATCTTTTCCTTCATCCTCCTCCACATGTGCCTTCAAGACATTTCAGATGTATGGCTACTCTGAAGCAAACCCATCACAGGGTGATCTTGGCAAGGTTTATTGTGAGGTCTGCTTTTGCCTTCCTCCAAGGCTGAGAGAGCTTGCCTTCCCCAAGATCACACAATGGGTTCCCTACATCCTGCAAACTTGTCTGCTGCCTTTCTGGTTGGCTTCTGTACTTGAAATGGTAGAAGAAACAACTTTGTCCTTTTTTTGCTTCTGGCACCCAACTGTTTTCAGGCTGGTGCAGTTGGATTCCATCTTTTGCTCTGTCCTCTTGGGAAAATGTACCTGATTTCAACTGGCAAAATTCTGTTTTAATAAAAGAGGAATGGGTGGGTGGTGAGAAGAAGAGAGAAGCCCAAAGCCTGCACACAACAGATATGTGATGTAGAACTCTAATAGTATACCATTTTTAGCCATCTTTAATAGCGAATAATAATGGAAATATTCATTAATAAAATGAGAGAAGTAAGTTGACATTTTTTCCTTTTGGTTAGTGAGATTTTCCATCATTACATGATTTCAAAAGTGGTGAAGTCAAATGGCCATATTTGAATGAATATAAAAGATGCCAGACAGCTTGTCCTGCCCTGAGGACTTGGCCAGCCTAGAATGTGCTTTCTTTACGTGTTTACGAGTAGCTGCTGTGACTCACCCTATTCAACCTAGATTTAGAAGGAACAGAGGATCCCATGAAGAAGACATTTCCCCCCAAAATTTCCACACCATGACTGGACTCAGTCTGGCTGATGTCATTTTCAGTCCTCTCCCATGCCCTGATATAAAGGCAAGATAGATCCTTGCACTAATATAAAGTATCAAATCAACTCCAGTTTTACATTAGGAAGAACATGGGAGAAATGGGAAGCAACACGAAAGAAATAAACAACTGTTTTTAATCAAAATAATTTGACAAACTTATTATTGGGAGATGGATTATGACCTGTTAGGATTATAACCTATTGAGTAGCAGAGTTTCGGAAGTATTTCTTTAGTTTATTGGATAATGGGTGATCACTGGGCACGTACATATCTTGTTCGTATTTGATGCTCTCAGCAGACAAAGATTCATGTAGATTTCTTTAAAAATAACATGTTTGTTTTACTCACAACTTCATGTATTTAAATATACAGGCACATTTCTTGCCAGGTTAAACTTTAAAATGTTTTGGTTTGTATCTTGAAGTAATAGTCTTTAACAATCTCTTCAAAACTATATGGTTCTGTACAGTTCTCTTTCATAACAGTCTACTTTCAAAGGAACTCAAACTTCAACAGTTTTCTAACATCTAACACTGGCTGCTGTACGCAAACAGACCTCCGTACTCAAGCTGACTCAAGGCTCAACTGGTTTCTAACTTCCCACACTGACATCTGACTGAAAAACTGACTCAAGACTCAACTGTCATTCCTCAAATGTCACCCTTATTCAACTGCATTCTAAACAGTCACATGATTTGCAGCCCCTCCTGCTGCCTCAAGTACATAGAGCAAAGGAAACTACAAACCAAAGAAGGCATACACCTCAGGAAATAAAATGACACATTATAAACAGACAAAACATCCAACATTTATTTCAGTATTCAGAGTTTCCACAAATGGTTTTATGATGGCAGATAATTTCTGTCTTGAAATGGAGGTTGTATACCTTGAAGACACCTCATCCCATTAGAAACTATGAAGGAGCAGACCTGGGACCTGTTGATTCTGCAGAATGATATGAGTATTCCAGTTAGACTGCCATGGTTTCATGTTATGGGATCTTGGGGTTTGTAGTTTGATATGGAGCACTTTGGTTGTGAAATCTAAACACCCATCCCAAAATTACCTATCCTAAGATTCCATAGGATGTAACCAGTTAAAGTGGAGTAATAGCATCATAATTCTGTAGCATGAATGGTCCCCTGGTGAGTATTTGGCTGGGAGAGCACTTGGGGATATTGTTAGCATTAGCAGAAGTTTTTGCACAGGCTTAGAAGAAAAACATGGACTCTGGAGATCCTCCACTGTGTGAAATCCAGAAGGTCCATGGGCAGAGTTGTTAATGCTGAACTAGATGAACCAATGATATGCTTTAGTCAAAAACATCTTCCTATGTTCTTCCGAGGGGGAAATCCCCAGTCTATTTGGACTCTGGTGGTCTGGCAGGTCAAATAAATAGCCGTGGATATTTGGCATAAACACATTTCGTACTTAAGGAAGTAAATACTTAAAATTAAAATGTGATACATAAGTTATGGAAATCATTTTACTATTTCCTGTTATACGAGCATTTGTATTTTAGTGCTTAAATCATGACAAAGGGATTGAGAAACGGTCAGTCTAGTTTGCTGGCAGATAATCAGATTTATTTCTAACAGAATCAGGCAGTCAATATTTGAAAGGAGCTATCCGAGGTGCTGAAACCAACATCTGACATAAGGTTTGAACTAAAATAAAGAGGGAATTCACAGTTTTCACTGGCATAGAAACTGCTAACCTGTATTGAATTCTGAATGAGTCAGGTGCAAACTATCCTGCCTTTCTCCACATCAGATCTTTACAGAGGTTGTTATTGTAGCTCTTATTGCCTTTAGCAAATGCAGTATAGATTTTATCCAATTTTCCTTTATGTAATAGAAGGACACCAGATAGTATTTTGGCATATTTTGTCTTTTTGAATCCCATTGCAGCAAATAAGACGGTCTTACATGTATGAAATCTCCAGTCTCAGAACACTCCCTACAGCATTCTTCATTTTTTGCACTTTCTTGGGATCAGTATGCCAAAAAAAGATTTTATACTGTACCTTTCATGTTTTAGGACTGGCCCTACCATTAGGTAGGGTACAATTTTTATCATTAAGCAGCATTAGCTGCTTTGGATCCTGGGAATCAGCATATGTGGCTGTTCTGAAATTTCTAAACAATATGACTATTCTGAGGTAGGACAAAAGATAGTATTTTATCTGCCAATCTGGTTGGCTTACCACCTTGACCTTTATCTCAGAAATCTAAATCTCTTTGACCACCCTATCCTACAGTCCTAAGCACTCTGTAATTCATTTATATCCACAAGGGGACACCTTGCTGGAATTTGCATGAATACCTGAAACCATAGGTAGTAATGAACTGTATTCATCCTGGAGAGCCTAGAAAATGCCCAGAGAGGCCATATTTTGTCAGAGGTGGATAAATGAAACTGTAGATACCAGTCGCATGGATATGAAGGTTATTTATTTATTTATTTACTCTATTTATACCACGCCTTTTTCTACCCCGAAGGGGACTCAAGGTGGCTTTAATAGAGGCAATTATTCAATCCCTTTAAACACATACAATTCCAAAAGTTAAATTAAAAACATACTAAACATTCAAAAACATTACATTCAATATTAAAATCATGCCATCCATAGTTGTAGTCCAAGCCGTTCCATTGTCATTCCATATATTCCAAATCTGTTAATTGCACTGCTCTATACACTATATAAACTGCAAAGTAAATCTCATTAAATGTAATTATAGTATCCTGAACAATGGTGGGTTTTATTAGTATCATGATCACTCAGCCACCTTAATCTTTTAAAATAATCTTGATTTCTATCCCACTCTTTCCCCAGCAGGACACACAGTGGCTTACTACATTAAACATTACATTGCTAAAAATTAACAGAAGACAAAAGTAAAAATGTAAATTTTGAATACCTGGTTGGGCAAATGGCAGCAATAGTGGCATGGGGTGGCTGGCCCCTTAAGGTAGCATTGGTATTTTCCCTTCTTCATGGAATGACCATCGACTTATCACATCAAAATTAATAATGTTGGTCACAAAAGCTGCCCTTGATTTATGCATGAGGCCAACTTATACATGAGTATATTGGTACATGCACACACATTCCAACACAACAATTAGAAAGGTCAAATGCAGTGTTAAGATGACATGGGGCTATAGAGTCACTCATTAAATGCCTGTGTAAACAGAAAAGTCTTTAGTTGTGTGTGATAAGAAAGCAAGGAGGGTGCTCGTCTAACTTCTTTGGGAAGGGAGTTCCAGAGTCTGTGGGTAGCTGCTGAGAAGGCCCTCTCCAAGATATACCTTTGAGGGTAATGGGACAAAGATAAGAGACTCTTCAGCAATACCAAAATATGGGTTGGCAAGTGTTTTTTTAACTAGACTTTGAGATTGTAGATATTTTTTATATTTTATTGAAGAATTATAAAACCCGTTTCCATGGAAAATCTTCCAAAATTGGGAGAGATCATCCGGAGTTTTGGGGTTCAGTGTCATCTGTACGCAGATGATGTCCAACTCTGTTACTCCTTTCCACCTGCTACTAAGGAGGCTGTTCAAGTCCTGAACCGGTGCTTGGCCGCTGAAACGGACTGGATGAGGGCCAACAGATTGAAACTAAATCTAGACAAGACAGAGGTACTCCTGGTCAGTCGAAAGGCCGAACAGGCCATAGGGCTACAGCCAGGCTCATAGCCAGGATTTTGTTTGGGGGGGGGGGGGTGAATGTTTTTCGGTGATCAGATCATGATATGAATAAACATAACAGTTTAAATAATGCACCAGTAAGACCTTTTCGCAATCCACCATGAAAATTTCGGGGGGGGGGGTGAAGCCCCTCAAGCCCCCCCCCCCCGGCTACAGCCGGTGCTTGATGGGGTTACACTCCCCCCTGAAGGCGCAGGTTTGCAGCTTGGGAGTGATCCTGGACTCATTGCTGAACCTGGAACCCCAGGTCTTGGTGGTGGTTAGGGGAGCTTTTGCACAATTAAAACTTGTGCACCAGCTGTGCCCGTACCTTGGGAAGTCTGACTTGGTGGTCCACGCTCTGGTTACATCCCGTATAGACTACTGCAACACTCTCTACGTGGGGTTGCCTCTGAAGACTGCCCGGAAGCTTCAACTAGTCCAACGAGTGGCAGCCAGATTACTAACA
The DNA here is from genome assembly GCF_037176765.1 of Anolis sagrei. Lineage (NCBI taxonomy): Eukaryota > Metazoa > Chordata > Lepidosauria > Squamata > Anolidae > Anolis > Anolis sagrei. The sequence continues at coordinate 87,007,812 of NC_090023.1, forward strand.
GGAGCGGGGTACAGAGAGCATACTACTTCTCTGCTGTGTCAGCTCCACTGGCTGCCAATTAGCTTCTGAGCACAATTCAAAGTGCTGGTGTCGACCTACAAATCCCTAAATTTGTAGTTTACCTGTTTGAACGGATTCTCCCCTATGAACCATCAAGGTTGTTAAGATCTTCTGGAGGGGCCCTGCTCTCGGTCCCACCACGTTCGCAATCGCGTCTGGTGGGGACAAGGGACAGGGCCTTCTTGGTGGTGGCCCCTCGCCTCTGGAACTCTCTCCCATTGGAGATTAGGTCTGCCCCTTCCCTCCTGACTTTAAGAAAGCTGGTAAAAACCTGGCTTTGGAATATAGCATTTGCAGAATGATGATCGAGTCAATAACTGCTAACCACACCGACAGATGGTGATGATTTTGTGATTTTATTCTGATGACCTGGCTTTTGTAATTGTATGATATTGTATGATCTGTATTTTAATCTATTTTGTATTAATGTATTATGATGCTATTATGTTTACTATATTTGTGTTGAATTTTCTGCTGTTAGCCGGCCTGAGTCCCTCTTCCGAGGTCGAGAAGACGGGGTTATAAGAGCTCTAAATAAAATAATAATAATAAAATAACTGAACCTTTTAGAAATTTCATTCCACATATCTCTGCGTATTGCTTACTTAATAAAAGACCAAAAGATCATTCTAGTGTGTAGCTTTATTGATATTATAATCTGTAGCTACAGTGAGTAAGCAAGAAGAATAAGCTAAAACGATAGCTGAAGCTGAATTTGGAAAATATAATTAGATTTCCAGTTTTTGGAATATAATTATTAACATTCAAATTTCTGAATATAAATATATGATTATAAGTTTGATAAATATAAAATAAGAATATGGACTAAGATATAGCAATTAACTTGAAAGTCAGAGATATAAAATGCACAGAAGAAAAGCAAAGATAACTTCAGTTTCATACTCTGTTGAATAAAATAGGATGAATATCACAGATGTTTCATTTTCTAATATCTGTATTATGCTTCCAGCTTTGGTTAATTTGATTGTTAATTCATACATGAGAAATGTGGTTTTAGAATTCCCTGCTATTTAAGGTACTTGAGTTGAATATCACAAAAGTCTAAATGACTTGAATTAATTCAGCATGCATGGCTAGCAATATTATTTCTGTTTCAATCTCTTTTTCTCCCTCCTTCATTCACTTACTCTATGAATTACTTTGCTACTGAGGTCTTTCATTTCCCTCCCAAGAAAATGAAAAAGTTCCCTATGACAATATATCAGTTTCCTATGGTTCCTCATATTTTTACCTCTTCCTTACAATTCTATGTATTGAATTCTGAAATCCATTCAGTGTGCCAGGACCTGCCAGCTTCTTCCTTTTTATGTAGACAATCCGCTCTTGCGATTTTGTTTAATAAGGCAGGGGTATATATAAGGTGTACTCATTGGCCAAATGTAATTATTAATTATGTATAATTTCTGCAAGTGCCACAGCAACTATTTCAGCCTTTAAATACTCCAATGGTACTAGCTTTCTGCTGTGGTAGATCGTGTGCTCATGTGAAACAAGTATATTATGCTGATGGCAACATTGCTGTTGGAAGGATCTCCCATGCCAGACAGGCTTTTGCCAAGGAACCACATTAAATGTTCCAAACAGCTACTGGCATCAGCTGTAGTGGAGGGTGACTCTGACAGGCGTTCTCTTGCAGGCAAAAGCAGTGACACCACAGCTAACTGTGCAGAAGGAATGTCTTTTATCACAAAAAACTTATAATGAGTCAATTCAAAATGAAACTAGAGATAGTGCCAGAAGATAAAACTCTCAATCTGATGGCACTCAGTGAACTGCTGAGGTACAGCAGAAGACAACTAGAAGTTGCTCTGTGGCTGATGACTCAACTGAACTCAAGCAAAAAGTATGTTCAGCTGTTGAAATGGCCAGAGTCAAAAGGAAAGTCTGAAACAGCACAGCACATATTATGGGAACATGGAATTTGGAAAGCATAAAGCAGAGGAGGTTAGACACAATAAAACAACAAATAGTACATATAAACATTGCAATACTTGGGGCAGAGGCAGAAAATTACACAGTGTTTTACTCGGGAAATGAAAATCTAAGAAAAAATGGGGTGGCATTAATAGCAAGGAGAAATGTAGTAAAGGCAGTCAAAATATTAAATGTAAAGTCTGACTGAATAATATAGACTCATAGAGTTGGAAAAAGCCATGGTGATGCAATAGGTTAAACCCTTGTGCTGGCTGAACTGCTGCCCTGAAGGTCAGTGGTTCAAATTTGTGAGATGGGGTGAGTTCCCATCTGTCAGCTCCATCTTCCCATGTGGGGACATGAGACAAGCCTCCCATAAGATAGTAACACATCCAGGTGACCCCTGGACAACATATCTGAAGACGGCCAATTCTCTCACACAAGAAGTGACTTGCAGTTTCTCAGGCTGCTTCTGACACGATAAAAAGAGTGTTGGAAGAGACTACAAGGGTCATCCAATCCAGCCCCCTGTCTCCTGTTAGTAAAACCTTATGGAAAACTCATCAATATAATTGTAAGCCAAGTTTATGCTTCAATTACAGAGCTAGAAGAAGAAAGTGAAAGATGGTGTGCTGGAATCAAGATTGATCAATCACCAAAACAGGACACATAGGTGACTAGAGTGCAAGAATAGGAAACAGAGCAGAATGAACGATTGTAGAGAAGCTTGGCCTGGGAATCAAGAAATCAAGCAGGAGAACATCACAAACATATTCTTCAAGCAACCAAAGAGGTGATTATATGCATGGACACTATGTGATGGTCAATATAGAAGTTAAAGAAATTGCATAATTGGAAACAAAAGATGAGGAATTCCATTCTGTGCAAAAAACGAAAACGGGAACAGATTGTGACAGACTACAAACTGCTGATACTTACATTAGAGTAAAGCTAACAACATAAAATCAACTATCATGCCAAAAGGAAGAGCCGGAAAAGGTCTGGGAAGAAGGAGGTTGAGCGGCTGGCTCGCCGCCATTGCGGGTTTACAAGCACGCTCCCTCCTCACTCCCCTGAGCTGTATCTACGCCTCTGCTTCCAGCCCCGTCGCTGCCGACGCTGCCGACGGGATTGTGGCCGCTTGAGAGGGGGACTGGTGCCATCCTGCTTTTTTTCATTCCTGCCTGGCTTGGACTGGAGCACCGGACCACCGCCATTGCCACTGAGCTACGGCTTGACGCTTCGCGACCTCGCCTGGCAGCCTGCTTCGCTGCCCTGCTTTGCGGCCTCGCTTTGCGGCCTTGCCTGGCCGCCGCCCCGCCGCTGTTGGCTCTGGTGCATGCCTGAGGGGCCTGCAGTGCTGGGCAGCCTGTGCTGCAGCCGGGGCTGCTGGGGCCGCCATTGTTGCTGATACGAGCCTGCTCTTCAGCCCGGTTCCAGCAGACGCCCCGCAGTTTCCAGCTGATTCAAAAGTGACTAGAAACTTGCTACTTCAGCGCTCTAGCGCCCTGTGATCTTCAGCGCCTCCAGACACAAGTGCCCTCCCGGCGCTCCAGCTCCAGCTCCTGCTCAGCGGCTGCTGGGCCCAGCGGTCCGCTGCTACCATCTGGCTTAGCGCTCAACGGAGCCTTCCATCGTGGAGCCTTCCATCGCGCCGGCCAGTGTGCGCTTGCTTCCTGCTGTCTTTCCGCTGTCCCCCTGGCGTCCCAGCTCCAGCCCAGCGGCTGCCGCCCTCCAGCCTAGCGCTCAGCTGAGCTCTTCCATCGAGCCGACCTCTGGTGTGCCGGTGCCCAGCGCTCCAGCTCCCCTCGCCCTCCCGGGTTCAATCTGCCGCCATCGCACGAGACTCCATCACCTCGTTTGGTAACCATCAACTCTGGAAGATCGTGTTGACCACCTTTTGGCCTGATTATTACCATCTTCTGGCATCTCGTGTTTTCCAGTTCTGGATAGATTGTGTTGACCATCGTTATCCGTCTGTGTTGACCTCCTTTAACTGTGTGGACCATCCCTTTTGATTATGCTGACCGTCTTCACCTGTGTTGACCTCTTGTGACTGTGCTGTTCATTTCTGACTGTGCTGACCACTATCCTTGACTGTGCTGACCATTGTGCTGACTGAACGGAGAGTTTAAGAACTAATTGTTGTACCGTTGGTAAGCATAGTGGACAAATATCTTGTGTGACTCTAGCACTTACTCTACCAGCACCTTAACTTACTATCTCAGTGATATATTAGCTTTACTGAGCCGCAGCACTTTAATCGATTAAACCGTCTAGCATTAAAGTCAGTCCTCCATGACGCACTTTAATTGAGCACTTTAGAGCCAACTGACCAAGCTACTGCACTTTAATTATTGATACCATCGTGTATGCTGATTCAGTTATCTATCTGCACTTTAAGAACTCCTGCACTTTAACTCCTGCACTTTAAGAACTCCGTTGACAGTGTTAATAGTTACTATCCATGTCACTACCCCTTCCCTGGCATCTGTTAATCTTGCTGCTAATTGTTTCTGGTAGAGAAAGGGAACGGAGTAGATTAGAAAGACCGGAGTTTAATATAATAGGAGTACGAAATGAACGGAAGGCAGGACTATGGTATTCTGGAACTATAACATATCATACAGTCTATAATGAATTACGGGCAGATATCTTGGCTACTGAATGCGTCATGGAGGAGGGAGAGGGTTCAGTTAACCGGGGAGCCCCCATAGAAGTCGTGGTGGGGAGGGGGAGATACGGGAAAAGGAGACCTTTAATTCGGCCTAGGGAATGTGGAACAACATTAGTAATCCCAAATCGGTCTCCTGATATGGTAAGTCGGTGTAACCAGGATGGCGGTCTCTCCGAATTGAAAGTGGTGCTGTTGAACGCCAGATCTGTCAACGGTAAAACAACTTTCATCCAGGATTTAATCCTGGACGAACGGGCAGATCTGGCGTGCATCACAGAGACCTGGTTGGACGAAGCGGGAGGTGTAAATTTAACCCAGCTTTGCCCACCAGGTTTCTCTGTGCAGCACCAACCGAGATCCGGAGGGCGGGGAGACGGAGTTGCAGTGGTCTATAGAGATTCCATTCTTCTGACCAGGGCCCCCATCCCGCAGTCAACAAATTTTGAATGCGTCCACCTGAGGGTGGGTGACCGGGACAGATTAGGGATTCTGTTAGTGTACCGTCCACCTCGCTGCACTACAGACTCCCTGACTGAGCTAGCGGGGGTGGTCTCAGACCTGGCGTTGGAATCCCAACGGCTGCTTGTGCTGGGGGACTTCAATGTCCATGCCGAGACCGCCTTATCGGGAGCGGCTCAGGACTTCATGTCTACCATGGCAACCATGGGGCTGTCCCAACAGGTATCTGGCCCCACCCACAGTGCGGGACATACATTGGACTTGGTTTTCTGCCAGGGATGGGAGGAAGGTGGCGGTGTTGAGGAGTTATCCATCTCTCCGTTGCCATGGACCGACCACCACCTGGTCAGCTTTAGACTCACTGCACCCCCCAACCTCCGCAGAGGTGGAGGACCCATTAAATTGGTCCGCCCCAGGAGGCTTATGGATCCGGATGGATTCCTGACGGCTCTTGGGGAATTTCCCGCCACCTCGGTTGGTGATCCTGTTGATGCTCTGGTCGCTCTCTGGAATGGGGAGATGACTAGGGCAATAGAAACGATCGCTCCAGAACGTCCCCTCTCAAGTAGCCGAGCTAAACCAGCTCCTTGGTTCACCGAGGAGCTGGCAGCGTTGAAGCGAAAGAAGAGGGAACTAGAGAGCGTGTGGCATTCGGATCCGAGCGAGCCAAATCAAACACGGTTTGTGTCCTTTTTAAGGGCATATGCCGCGGCAATAAAAGCCGCAAAGAAAACTTTCTTTGCGGCCACTATTGCGTCTGCAAAGAACCGTCCGGCCGAACTGTTCCGAGTTGTCAGAGGCCTATTAAAACCCGCCACTCAGGATGGGTGCCCTGATGACTCGGCAGCTCGCTGCAAAGCCTTTGCTCGGTTCTTCGCAGACAAAGTCGCTTTGATCCGCTCTGGACTGGATACCATATTAACGGCAGTATCTGAGGATGTAACACGAGCATCCGCTTGTCCGGTTTTGATGGATTCATTTCAATTGGTTCAATCCGAGGATGTGGACAAGGTGCTTGGAGAAATGAGAGCTACCACATGCATCCTAGACCCCTGCCCATCCTGGCTTCTAAAGGAGGCCAGAGGGGGATTGGCCGAGTGGGTGAAGGTGGTGGTTAATGCCTCCCTTCGGGAGGGCAAAATTCCAGCCAGCTTAAAGCAAGCTGTGATAAAACCGCTGTTGAAGAAACCATCACTGGACCCCACTCAATTCGTCAACTATCGGCCTGTTTCCAATCTCCCCTTTTTGGGCAAAGTCATAGAACGTGTGGTGGCCTCACAACTCCAGGCATTCTTGGTAGACACGGATTATCTGGATCCGGCACAGTCTGGCTTTAGGCTGGGGCATGGTACTGAGACAGCTTTGGTCGCCTTAGTGGATGATCTGCGTCGGGAGCTCAACAGGGGGAGTGTGTCCCTGTTGGTGCTGCTCAACCTCTCAGCGGCCTTCGATACCGTCGACCACGGTATCCTTCTGGGACGCCTCGCGGGGATGGGTCTTGGAGGTACTGTTCTGCAGTGGCTTCGCTCATTCCTCGAGGGTCGGTCTCAGAAGGTGTTACTGGGAGACTCCTGTTCAACCCCACAACCTTTGTCTTGTGGGGTTCCTCTACATGAAGCCGCTGGGCGAGATCATCCGAAGTTTCGGATTGCGATGTCATCTGTACGCAGATGATGTTCAACTCTGTCACTCCTTTCCACCTGCTACTAAGGAGGCTGTCGAGGTCCTGAACCGGTGCTTGGCCGCTGTGACGGTCTGGATGGGGGCGAACAAATTGAAATTGAATCCAGACAAGACAGAGGTACTCCTGGTTAGTCGCAAGGCCGAACAGGGTATAGGGTTACAGCCTGTGTTAGATGGGGTCGCACTCCCCCTGAAGACGCAGGTTCGCAGTTTGGGTGTGATCCTGGACTCATCGCTGAGCCTGGAACCCCAGGTTTCGGCGGTGACCAGGGGAGCATTCGCACAGTTAAAACTTGTGCGCCAACTGCGACCGTACCTTGGGAAGTCTGACTTAGCCACGGTAGTCCACGCTCTGGTTACATCCCGTCTTGACTACTGCAACGCTCTCTACGTGGGGTTGCCTTTGAAGACAGCCCGGAAGCTCCAATTAGTCCAACGGGCGGCAGCCATGATACTAACAGGAGCGGGGCGCAGGGAGCACACAACTCCTCTGCTGCACCAGCTCCACTGGCTGCCGATATGCCACCGGGCTCAATTCAAAGTGCTGGCGTTGGCCTTTAAAGCCCTAAACGGTTCTGGCCCAACTTATCTATCCGAACGTATCTCAGCCTATCAGCCCACCAGGACCCTAAGATCTTCTGGAGAGTCCCTGCTCTCTATCCCGCCGGCTTCACAAGTGCGGCTGGTGGGAACGAGAGACAGGGCCTTCTCTGTGGTGGCCCCTCGGCTTTGGAACACCCTCCCTATAGAGGTACGATCAGCCTCCTCGCTGATGGTGTTTCGGAAGAGACTGAAGACATGGATGTTTAAACAAGCATTCGGTTAATCCGTTGCAACGAATTTTGATGACTAAAGGACTGGTAATCATGGACGACGAATTTTGGATTGTGATTTTAGTTACGAGATGCATGGGATTATTATTGGTGGCCCAATAATTTGTATTGTATATGTGTTTCATGTTTTAAATTGAATACTGCTTTTAATTGTTTTTAACTTTTTAGTTGTTGTAAACCGCAATGAGTCGCCGACTTAGGCTGAGATATTAGCGGTATACAAGCGCATAAATAAATAAATAAATAAATAAATAAATAAAATACAACCTGAAAAATATCCTGGTGGAATTTAAAGATAATGTAAACAAAATAGTCAGTGTGATATAGTTTGTGTATTGGACATGGACTCTATAGACCAGGATTCAAATATCCACTTGATCATGGAAACACACTGGGTAATCTTAGGCAAGTCCCACTCTCATCTTCAGAGGAAGTCAAAAGTACCCTCCAAAGCAATTTTTCCTTCGAATAACCATAAGTAGGAGATAACTTGAAGACAAACAACAACAAAGACTCAAACAGCAGGAGATGGTGATTTAACAAGAAGTTGTTTAATCCTCACTCAATTACACTAAAAAACTAACCAGTGTCTTGCAGTGGGCTAGGAAATCAACAATCAATGCATTTCATAATATAGTAATTTGCCATGAACTCTAAAAACATCAAAATAAAATTTAGCATTAGCATCCTAAACTGACTGAAGTTTTCAAATGGGTTAACTTATAATTACTTCTTTTAAATTTGATGGAATTGCTTATTTGTTGGTAGTCAATCTGTCAAACAAATAGGCAGGAAAAGGAGAGTCTGCTGATGTACTTGGAACAATAGTACTGCCTCTTCCACATTATTTTGCTTGTGTTCTTTTTATTTATTATACCAGAGGGAACACACTACCAGTCACATTTTGGATACCAAATTGAGATTGTTTTATATTTGGAATTTGCACTGTCACACAATTTCTAAGTACTTTTCCTTATTTACCTTTAGTTCTTGTTGTGCAATCAAAATTTCAAACAGCTCCAGGAGAGATTCTCTTGCTTTTGGCTTGTTATTTCAAAGAGAGTAAAAACCATTTCATTCCTGAAATAAAAACTGGAGTTATTATTCTTTTCTTGGACTATGTCCTTAAAGATTTGATTATTTCTGCTTTTATACATTTACCATAAATGATTTTATAACATTGTCTGTTTATTTTTATTTCTGTTTATGATTATTTCATAGTATTTGAGGTTTGAAAACTACCTTATTGTTTTATAGAATATCTGATAAAATAATGAGAAATAAATATGTTTTGTGACCACAGTCTTAAGTGTTTTCTGTGTTCTTCCCTTTCTGTTTTTTTCCATGCTGAACAGAACCAAACCCAAACGTACCCAATTATTTGGTCCTCCCACTCCCTGCTCAATTTTATGTAATAGAAGATAGCTTTAAGAAATATCAGATATTTTCCTCTAAAAGAGGCTTTCCTCTTATACTATCCTCAAGATGTGTGTTACAAATGTAATTGGTTTACTATCGTATTCCCTCTTAGGGTAACCTTACTGTAGATCTGTTTGGTATCCTGGGATCTCTTTAATCAAACTATCAATACCAAGAGCCTTTTCACAGGTGGACAGCTACAGCACTAAACTGTTACAGAATTGTGGATAAGCTGTGTCACAAACATATTGAAGCTCAGTTCAGCAAGAAAAGGAAATTAGAAGAGATGTACAACTATTATTTGTTCAAATGAATGCCCTGACTGATTATATTCTCATAGGAGGGAAGTATAACTCATGGATGAGGAACATGGAACTCCCAAGATGTGTGTGTTTTTAGTTCAACAACACTTGGAGGGTAAATGCTCTCACTTATGCTGTAATGAATGCATTTTTTCTAACAAACAGGGGGGTTATAAATTTATGTTGAACACTTCAACTCTTCACTGCTGCTCACACTGCTTATGTAGCCCACCAGATATATGTACATGCCCCATTCATGTAAGGCTCCATTGCTTGTGTGTGTGAAAATTGAAAGAACAAATGAGGGTTATTGAAGGAACCATCCTGCTGTTAAGGAACCACAAAACCAAACCTGCCCATGAATAAATTTTGACACAGCATTGGGAAAATATTTTGGAAAGGTGAAAAATGTTGGTACATTATTGAATAATTATTTAGATGTTAGATGGCTGTGTCAATATATTAATATAATTTGTGGCCAAACATTTAACATATTCACTTGAATGTAATGCTCACCCTTTTTGGCTAAATCATCTTCCTGAAATAAGAGTGAGCATTAAATTCGTGTAATATAGTCACCTTAGTGCTGAGCCAAACCAAAAAGGGAAGCTGTGTCAGGAGGTGCATCTGGAGCTCCTCTTTGAGGGACACCATCTCTAAATGGCCAGGGCTCCTTGCTATGCAATGCTGGGATTTGTAGTTTGGTGAGGCATCAGCATTCTTTAGCAGAGAAGGCTCAAAATCTTGTAAAACTACAGTCCCCAAGACTCCATAGCATTGAACCAAGGCAATTAAAGTGGATTTATCTTACAGCATAGATGCACCCAATATTTTATTTTTCATCGCTGGAAGCTTTGGTAACCTAACACTTTGTTTTTTAAAAGAGGAATTCCAAGCAGGTAACAGCTGTACCTCCAGCAAAGCATCACCGCCTTGTCGGGGCGCTGGAGCTTGAGCACCTCAATGATGTTATGAGCAAAACCGTGAAGGGACACCCAAGACGGGACGGTTGTGGCAGAGAGGTCAGACCAAGCGTGATCCCTGGGGAAGGCAATGGCAAACCACTCCAGTATCCTTGCCAAGAAAACTAAATGGACCAGTACAACCAGAGATATGTCGGTATGCCATTGGAAGATGGGACTCCCAGGTCGGAAGATGGCCAAAATGCTACTGGGGAGGAGCAGAGGATAAGTTCAACTAGCCCCAGATGTGATGACGCAGCTAGCTCAAAGCCGAAAGGAAGGCTAGCGGCCGACGGTACTGGAGGTGAACGACGAATCCGAGGCTCTAAAGATCAACACACCATAGGAACCTGGAATGTAAGATCTATGAGCCAGGGCAAATTGGATGTTGTTATTGGCGAGATGTCAAGACTAAAGATAGACATTCTGGGGGTCAGCGAACTGAAATGGACTGGAATGGGCCACTTCACATCAGATGACCACCAGATCTACTACTGCGGACAAGAGGAACATCGAAGAAATGGAGTAGCCTTCATAATTAATAAGAAATTCACTAAAGCAGTGCTTGGATACAACCCAAAAATGACAGAATGATCTCAATTCGAGTGCAAGGAAAGCCTTTCAACATCACAGTGATCCAAATATACGCCCCAACCACAGCTGCTGAAGAAGCAGAAGTAGATCAATTCTATGAGGATCTGCAGGACCTACTGGATAATACACCAAAAAGAGACATTATTTTCATTACAGGAGACTGGAATGCCAAGGTGGGAAGGCAAATGACAACAGGGATCACAGGCAAGCATGGTCTGGGAGAACAAAATGAAGCGGGACGCATGCTGATAGAATTTTGCCAGGAAAACTCACTGTGTATAACGAATACTCTCTTCCAACAACCTAAAAGACGGCTTTACACATGGACCTCACCAGACGGTCAACACCGAAATCAGATTGACTACATCCTTTGCAGCCAAAGGTGGCGGACATCCATCCAGTCGGTGAAAACAAGACCTGGGGCTGACTGTAGCTCAGATCACGAACTTCTTATTGCCCAATTTAGAATAAAACTAAAGAGATCAGGGAAAATACACAGACCAGTTAGATATGATCTCACTAACATTCCTAGCGAATATACAGTGGAAATGAAGAACAGATTTGAAGGACTAGATTTAGTAAACAGAGTCCCAGAAGAACTATGGACAGAAGTCCGAGACATTGTTCAGGAGGCGGCAACAAAGTACATCTCAAAGAAAAAGAAAACCAAGAAGGCAAAATGGTTGTCTGCTGAGACACTGGAAGTAGCCCAAGAAAGGAGGAAAGCCAAAGGTAACAGGGATAAGGGGAGATATGCCCAGTTAAATGCTCAATTCCAGAGGTTTGCCAGAAGAGATAAGGAACTATTTTTAAATAAGCAATGCATGGAAGTGGAAGAAGACAACAGAATAGGAAGGACACGAGACCTCTTCCAGAAAATTAGAAACATTGGAGGTAAATTTCAGGCAAAAATTGGTATGATAAGAAACAAAGATGGCAGGGACCTAACAGAAGCTGAAGAGATCAAGAGAAGGTGGCGAGACTATACAGAAGATCTGTATAGGAAGGATAATAATATTGAGGATAGTTTTGACAGTGTGGTGAATGAATTAGAACCAGACATCCTGAGGAGTGAGGTTGAATGGGCCTTAAGAAGCATTGCTAACAACAAGGCAGCAGGAGACGACGGGATCCCAGCTGAACTGTTTAAAATCTTAAAAGATGATGCTGTCAAGGTGATGCATGCCATTTGCCAGCAAATATGGAAAACACAAGAATGGCCATCAGACTGGAAAAAATCAACTTATATCCCCATACCAAAAAAGGGAAATGCGAAAGACTGCTCAAACTTCCGTACAGTGGCCCTTATTTCTCATGCCAGTAAGGTAATGCTCAAGATCCTGCAAGGAAGACTCCAGCAATACATGGAGCGAGAGTTGCCAGATGTTCAAGCTGGGTTTAGAAAAGGTAGAGGAACGAGAGACCAAATTGCCAATATCCGCTGGATAATGGAGAAAGGCAGGGAGTTTCAGAAAAACATCTGCTTCTGCTTCATTGACTATTCTAAAGCCTTTGACTGTGTGGATCATAATAAATTGTGGCAAGTTCTTAGTGGGATGGGCATCCCAAGCCACCTTGTCTCTCTCCTGAGGAATCTGTACAAGGACCAAGTAGCAACAGTAAGAACTGACCACGGAACAACAGACTGGTTCAAGATTGGGAAAGGCGTCCGGCAAGGCTGCATCCTCTCACTCAACCTTTTTAACTTGTATGCAGAACACATCATGCGATGTGCGGGGCTGGATGAATGCAAAGCTGGGGTGAAAATTGCTGGAAGAAACATTAACAACCTCAGATATGCAGATGACACCACTCTGATGGCCGAAAGCGAGGAGGAGCTGAGGAGCCTTCTAATCAAGGCGAAAGAAGAAAGCGCAGCTAAACGTCAAAAAAACCAAGATTATGGCAACAAGAATGATTGACAACTGGAAAATAGAGGGAGAAACCGTGGAGGCCGTGACAGACTTTGTATTTCTAGGTGCAAAGATTACTGCAGATGCAGACCGTGGCCAGGAAATCAGAAGACGCTTACTTCTTGGGATAAATCTCGATAAATCTCGATAAAATAGTAAAGAGTAGAGACATCAGACTGGCAACAAAGATCCGCCTAGTCAAAGCCATGGTATTCCCTGTAGTCACCTACGGATGTGAGAGCTGGACCTTAGGGAAGGCTGAGCGAAGGAAGATCGATGCTTTTGAGCTGTGGTGCTGGAGGAAAGTGCTGAGAGTGCCTTGGACTGCAAGAAGATCCAACCAGTCCATCCTCCAGGAAATAAAGCCCGACTGCTCACTGGAGGGAAAGATACTAGAGACAAAGTTGAAGTACTTTGGCCACATCATGAGGAGACAGCAAAGCCTAGAGAAGACAATTATGCTGGGGAAAGTGGAAGGCAAAAGGAAGAGGGGCCGACCAAGGGCAAGATGGATGGATGGCATCCTTGAAGTGACTGGACTGACCTTGAGGGAGCTGGGGGTGGTGACGGCCGACAGGGAGCTCTGGCGTGGGCTGGTCCATGAGGTCACGAAGAGTCGGAGACGACTGAACGAATGAACAACAACAGCTGTACTGCACACCTTTTTTGGCCAAATTGCAAAGAGCACACTTTTTGTTGCTGCACATTATATTAGGCAGCAAATACTTTTTTTGGTTTCAGGGTTTTGAAAATTGAGGTGCACATAGATTTGATGGTGCATTAGACTCAAGTAAGTATGGGTATATCATACTTCATTTTATCATCTCTTAGAAAGTCATTGGCTGGAATTCTGTTAGTTGCTGATGGACATTTAAGTGTGGCTTATATTAGCATACATCTCTGTTTTGAGTGGAGTAAACATTGCTATTCTGTATCCATTTGAGCAATATTCACCCACAGCTGTCAAGCCCTAGACAGGGTTTCTGCTAATGCGATTTGCTGATGGGAAGGGAAGAAACCAGGGAGGCATTTCAACTAAGTATCCAAGGAGAAGGGACAAGAGAGAGGGCACTCAATCTGTGAATACACTCCCATTTCCTTCCCCTATCAAAACTAGCAGATCTCAGCCATCTCAATGGTCTTTTTGATCTCTTTCCTCACCAGAAAGCAACAGCACCAGCAGTAATAGGAGTGGTCATTACCTGGACGGCATGACAGCAGTGGAATAACACATATGCAAGTGGGAAGACACGAAACTGAATGGGCACAGTGTCATAATTTACCTGACTGATGTAGGCCCTTGATCACTGTGTATTAATGTGATGATTGAAGAGTTCTTAACTCGCTTTAGTAAATGTAATACATGTCAAGCATCTCTTATCTGGAATTCCAAAATACAAAGTATCTCCAAATCCCAAATTGTCCACATATGTTACTGAGGTAGAGACACATTTCCTTTCTGATGGTTCAATGTACACAAACTTTGTTTCTTGTACAGGATTATTAAAAATGTTGTGTATAAATTGTAGAAACAAACAATTGGAAGAGACCAGAAGGGCCATCCAGTCCTACCCTTTGCCATGCAGGAACACAGAATCGAAGCACTCAAGACTGATGGCCTTCCACCCTTTGCTTAAAAACCTCTAGTGAAGGAGACCACATTCCAAAGCAGCACTGTTGAACAGCTCTTACTGTCAAGAATCTCTCTCCCTGCAGTTTGAATCCATTGCTCTATGTCTAGTCTCCAGAGCAGCAGAAAACAATCTTGCCCCCTCCTCAATGTAACATCCTTTCAAATATTTAAACATGCCTATCATGTCCCCTCTCACCCTTCTCTTCTCCAAGCTAAACATACCCAGCTCCCTCAGCCATTCCTCATAGGACTTGGTTTCAAAACCTTTGATCACTTGAGTCTTCTCTGACATGTTCCAGCTTGTCAATATCCTTTTGAATTGCAATGAACACAGTATTTACTCAGATGAGGTCTGTCTAAAGCAGAATAGAGTGGGATTATGACTTCCCTCGATCCAGACTCTATACTCCGTGTACCAACCTCCACACATTAAAAAAACTCACGCACAGGTGTCTCCTAAGAACTTGGAAGGCCATCATACTTGGACAATGAAGAATTGATTGCCTAACACAACAAGATATAGTGCACATGAACCATGAAAAAATTGTGTCTAAAATATCTCAAATCAGAAATTCTGTTACCAAGCAGAAGAGCTAAAACCAGAAGTGTATGTGTGTGTGTGTGTGTATATATATATATATGATCAAAAAGGCATCACATAAATGGTAATCTATTACACATTGTTTTTTTTTTTTAAAAAAAACTAGCATGTAGCATTTTCTTAAGCTTGTTTACCTGGAAATAAGTCCTACTGTGTTCAGTGGAGTCTGCTTCTTGTTCAGTAAAGATATAAGTCTGGACACTAGAGATTGTGAGTTTTGCAGTATCTGCAGAAAATATATTTATTAAATGATGATGTCAGGCAGAAAATATATTTATTAAATGATGATGTCAGGGGGTTACAAAATAGGGAAGACAAGAAAAAATAGAGTTTGTACAGACAAAGTGGCAGAAGGCGTTTAGAAAAAAGCCACCAGAGACAGCAACAGGCCTGTTCCATAATTCTTCCTGTGGACATGGAATAGAAGGGTTCTTCCCTACTACTTTTGTAAATAAATGAACCTATTATTTCCAAATATGCTAATGTAGCTTTGTCTCAGAAAATTAAGACACAGGCTCCTGAATGTCAGATCCAATGCCCAGTAAAGTCATTCACGAAACGCCTGCTGATGTGAATGGCATCCATTTGCTCCTTATACAAGAAAAAAGTTAATTAGATAATTCCTTGCAACCAGCCAGTTGACAAAGGTCTAATAGCCAATCCATTTCTGAATTACAAGGCTCTACTCTTCAGCATTAGACACCCTTAGTGTATCAATTTTCTTAATTAATTCATAGTTAATCCTCATTATCCACTGTATCAATATGGTAATTTATTTCCATAAATTTCCTATTAACATGCATGAGCTTGGATGTGGATAAGCAAAATGTAGAAAGAGGCAGCCACAGAAGTCAAGGGTATGTTTTTTGTCGCTTCCTTTCAGAAAAAAATGGTGGTCTTAGGATGTATTTAGTATTTCTTACAATATATACAACTAATGGGCTAAATTAATGAACTGGGAAATGCAGTTCAGTAACATTTGTAGGTCTATATTATGCCCATTCCTGCCTTAGGTTAACAACCTCTGCTTTTAAGGATGAAAGCAACCAATGAACAACATAGAACACTATCATTTAGTTAGCACAAATGATACTCTGTTTCTTCATGCCTAGTTTTGGATTACATGAAAAGGAGAAGGGGGAACCTAATGGAATGTCTAACTCTGCATCTGGATATACAACCAATTGTGCAAACACTATAGACGGTGCAGTTGCCTAGACACAAGGCAGCATGCTAAGAGACCACAAGAACAAATGTGTAATCTATTGCACAAGTGGAAAAAACTATTAAGCCCTGCCAGTGCATTGAAATTCCTCATTAATTCTCTACCGTGTTTATGGTATGATTTGTTTTTCAAGGATGCTCAGGACAAAAATAGCTCAAAACTGTCTCAAGCAAGGCTAGACAGGCAGTTTCTGAAAACAAATATTGCCTATAATGACCATCTATTTATTTACTAGAGCTACTAGTAGCAAACTTTGCAATAACATCTTATGTGAGTCAGAGAGATGTCAGAATTTGGACCTGGAACCGTAATGTGAATTTTTTTTTATTACTGAGCCATGATATCATTCCCACCAGTATCTATAGTCAAAGAGTATGTTTGCTGTATCTCTAACTCTGATTGTAGTAGTTTGCTCTGAGTCCTTCCATCAAAATGCTATTACCCAGTCTGTAAACACAGACTGATTTTTTTTGCATTGCATTATTCATTGCAGCCATACAAAATTATATCTGAACAACTTTTCTTCTGATGTTTGTAGGCTTTCTTTATTTTCCTTTGCAGAAGGCATAGCAATCTACTCTTTATTCATGGCAAGTGGTTATATTTTGTAAAAGCTTGAAAATATGGAACCGTTATACCATGGATGCAGCTTCCATGCTGGTCCTCCTCCTCCTCATTATTATGCTTTTTCCACAGCCCTGAGACTGAAAGTAGTTTACAAAAGTTAAAACAGATACAACTAAATTCACATCTTATACAAAAGTTAAAATATAATGAAACTATCAATAAAATTAAAAGCAATGAAAAACATGTCCATTAAAAAAGAATAAAACAGCAGATATAGAAAATATAGCACATTTTAAAGGCCTCCCCACAAAAACACTTAGTTCTCAGATGTCTGTTGAAACAAGAAATGTCTTTGCATGTCTACAGAAGAAATTACAAGATGGGGCACCAGTCTAGGGAGTTACAGAGTGTCATAGCAGACACTGAGAAGGCTCCGTCCTGGATCCTCAACAAATGTTCCTACGATGGTGGAAGGACTGAAGGATGTTAAAACTAGAGCATGATCATATCAAAATATAGCGTCCTTCAGATAATCTGGACCCAATGGGTGTGGGGCTTTATAGATCAGAACAAATAAACATTACATAAGCATATAAACGATGACAACATACATTTACACAGTTATATCATTTTCATACCATTTTTCTTCCAATGGGTCTATCTGATAGAATCCTGGTATTATCTGTTTGGTGGGGCATGTTGATATATTTCAAGGCAGTCAGTTAAGCCCTGTAGAAATTTATTTTAGTACTTTGCCACACTACAAATCCCAAACTTCCATACGATGGGACCATATAGGGGAAGTAGCAAGATACAGATATAATTCTGTAGTGTAGATACAAAGTAATACAATATTATTTAAAGCAGGATTTTCTACATCATCAGTAACAATCTTGTGCTCCCAAACTTCAATGTGGAAAAAACTCCCAAATGAATGGGAAGCCTGCATCAACAACCAAGATCTGCCTGCATGCTTTTAAAGATAGTACCTTATGAAAATGTACTCTATTTAATTCATGGACTGGCTATGTCACATCATGCAAGTTTCATTTCAGATATTTTAGAATTAAAAAGATGATTTAACAAGCAGCAAGTCCTTGGGGAAAAAATAACTCCAACATTCTTAACTCAGTATAGTGAAAATCGGAAAATATTCACATAAATAAGTGAGTTTTTATCACTAAATCAAGTTAATCCCCATTAAAATCAGTCTCCTTACTGGAGAATCAAAAGCCAGTGTTAAAAATGATGGTTTAAAAAAATAGTTCAGCAAATGAGAAATTGATTCTGTGTTCTGGCCTGTATTGATGGACAGCATTGCTTCGGGTGGACTTGAAGGTACAGATTGTATTTCTTTGTCCCACACTTTCAATCAAAGTGAAGGTAGATAGTGGCATAGTGCCCACTGGCCATACCTTCTGATTGCAATAACCCATCCCTGTGGAACCCATCTATTTTTAGACGATTAAGCTCCATGCAGTTTTAAATCTTGCATTAAGCCTTTCCTCCTTTGTTATGCACCATAGCTGACATCCTGACTGGACCAACAATGTTTACGGTTTAATAATAGGCAGTCCCTGAGTTACACATATCCATCTTACAAACAACTCATAGTTAAGAACAGGGGTGAGACAACAGGAAGTGAGAGAAATCTACCCCTCAGAAGGGAAATTTACTTCTGAAAGAGTTATTATGGGGAAAAGGTAATTTCACTGAAGCTTTATGCCCAAACCTTGTTTCCATAACAAGCCAACTTTTTCAAAATCCAATTATCACAGGGACAGAAAGTGAGGTGAAATCTTCTCAGCAGAGGCATAGACAGCAAAACAAACATTGCAGGGCTGTTAGCCCTTCCCTATTGTAACCAAAATATGTGTGTGTATGTATGTATGTATGCATGTGTGTGTATCTCTCTCTCTCTCTGTCTCTCTCTGTGCAGTTATACCTGTTTTGACTTACATACCAATTCACTTAAGAACAAACCCACAGATCTTGTTTGTAACCTGGGGGCTGCCTGTACTTCAGTTAAACACATCAATACATGAAGTATTTTCATGCTGTTCACATAGCAAATCTCAGGATTCTCTGATGTCAAATTCTGGAGACAGAATGCTGTAGAATTACATTCAGCAAGCAGATTGTTAGGTGTCATGCTAAAGATGGCCGTTCCTTCTAATAGTGAATCTTTTGTTTATTACATTTTAATGTGTTGAAATATGTTCCCTTTCATCCATATTTTTTAAAGAAAGGTATTCAGTTTTGGGTAGTAACATTAAAATTTTATTAAGTCAATTAATTATGTAATAGTAAGATTATTAATTAACTGAAAATCTTTAAATGGCAATTGGCCTAGATTTTTTTTCCAGAGGGAAAGAAGGATTCCTGTTATTTATTCATCGTATTGCTTAACAGCACACAATGTTTTACAAAACACATAATGACATCTCCTGTTCCTAGAGACCTTACAAACCTAATTAAGAACATGCAGAGATGGCAATGCAATGAGATGGGGAAATGGAGAGAAGGAAGCTGACAATATGAAGCATGCAGGAGATGATGGAAACAAAATGGTAAATAATGCAGCAGAAGGGAATTTGAAAAAGGGACATTCAAGAAGAGAGAAAATACCAACTGTCTGAAACATTAGATCTTGAAAGAAGTTACACCGGATGCTAAAATAAAATTCTGTTAGATTTATGAAGTGGTACCATTTGGGAACTAGATTATATGACAGGCATTCAGGTATAGAGATGTGTTGTGTCTGATGTACAAAGTGTATGTGTAAAATGTCAATTCTTGGGATAAGCCAGACATCCCATGAGAATGTCTTGTTTACTTATTCTGAAAGTATGGTGCATTCCCACCCCAATAACTGTACCAACAGCAAAATTGTCAAAATGAAGCTACTGAGAAAAAAACTCAAACTCCTTTTGAAACTTTTTGCATTGAAAAAATATACCAAAACCTTTATTAAACAAAACAAAACAAAACAAATGGAGACTGGAACCCTTTGGGCACTGTAGAATAAAAGAATCATAGAGTTGGAAGAGACCATATGGGCCATCGAGTCCAACCCCCTGCCATGCAGGAAAAGTACAATTAAAGTACCCCCGACAGAGAGCCATCTAGCCTCTGTTTAAAAGCTTCCAAGGAAGGAGCTTTGACCACACACTGAGGCAGAGAGTGTGGCATAATCATGATAGAGAAAATCTCCAGTGGTGCAGTGTTTTGCGTGGTGGACTAGGACTTTAGAAGACCAGATTTGAATCTCCACTCAGTCATGGAAACCCACTGAGTGACTTAGGGCAAATCACAGAACCTTGTTGCACATGCCACTGAAATTGGCCAGTCATGCCGTGGATTGTGGCGATCTTGGCAGTGCCCACAGAGGGGCCATAGGGACCTCTCACCCCACACCGGCACCATCGTGGCTTCCCCCTTGACTCATCACAATGGGGGGGGGGGGCTCCCTAATCTGGCTCAACCCATCTTTCCTAATGAAAAGACAGGGAATCACCTATCATCTGCTGCTTATTTTCAGAGGTGGGAGCCCCCCCCCCCCCAAGTTTGGTTACAGAGCCACCCTGGAAGTAGTTTTACTGGTTGTAATGGGAGCCATTGGACTCCATGGCCAAACTTACAAAACTCTGCTGCAGCTGTTAAAAGAAATCTGTGTGAAGAGTTCCACAGTGTCTTAAGCTTAGAGGAAGGCAATTACAACCCTCTCCAAATAACCCTTCCTGAGAAAAAGTCATGATAGAGATACCATAAGCCAGAGCTGACTTGAAGGCACATAACAGCAAGAGCTGTAGAAGCTTTTCTTTGTTAGGAAATGTAACACTCAATAAATGGGTTTTGAGAGTAAAGGCAGTACTATGCATTTGGAAGTATTCTGGGAGATATTGCATACTCGTGCAATCTCAAGTCTGGTGAAAATGGTAGAGTTGTTACTCACAGCACTATTTGGCATGTTAAAGGGCTCTATTTTTTAATCTTCAGTTCTTATCACCAGTATTTTTTAAAGAGAGCAGAGGAAAGTGGTTGGTACACACACTGTATCAGATGCCCTTCTTTTCCCAAACAATATGCTTCTCCTCCAAACAAACAATACACTCTGTATGACTTTTTCTACTGCTGCCTATAGCACATTGTTTGGACAGACAAAAGTCTGTGGCTACTTTCCATTTTGTAATCCTGGCATACATTCAAGGGGAGCCTTGCACTCCAAGTTTGCTCAACCTTTTGTGGAGATTGTGGCAGTTGCCGAACTGGAATCTAACTTTATTTCATTAGAGGAAAAGAATCTTGAACTTGGTAGAATGTCACAGTATTGCTAAATAGAAACCTATATAATCATATTGATGGAATCTTATGTGGAGAGGAGCAAAGTAGACACTTTTTGGAGGCTTCTGCTGATCCATAGAAGGAACTGTAATACAGATTTTTGGCACAGATGAGGTTTTGCCAGACACATGCTTTTTAAAGGCAACTGAGATGCTGAAAGCAGAGCAAAAGCTATAAAGTTAATACCCGTGAATGATGAATGTGAAGTATTCACACCTTTTAGTCCCATTCAGCACACAATTAACACATAAAATCGGAACAAGGGTGTTCATACCTTGTGAAGTGGGTCATGCTTCAATAGGCAGGTTATCACTCAATTGTTCCAGCACTCATTTGTGATGTCAGGACATCCTTAGGATGAATGATAATGATAAATGTATGTAAAAGAGGATGCACACATGGGAGTGGAATTGTGTCTAAAGCAGTAAATATTTTTGTAATGTTTTTAAAAATTCTGATTGTGCAGTATCTACTTCTTAAAATATTTATTGTTTCATAAAGTGGATAGCTAGCTTACCTTGGGTCACCAGCAAGTGACTCACACTCACAGTTATTCATTCAAAATTACATAGCTTGTTATCTTTCCTCTGCAACAAAGCAGTCATGTCCACAATTAGAAGTGTAGCAGTTGAGGATGAGGATGTGTAATCTAATATGCTTCTAGGAATGTAAATGAGGCATTTCTCATTGCTGTGGAAATCACTATGATCTATTGCAGTTTCATTCACAGATGACCATACTAGAATATGGAGACCTAAATCCAATTGCTATCCATACTGTAATATGCTTGTGTATAAATTGACCTCACATACAAGTCAAGGACAAGTTTTAGGGCCAACATTATGGATTTTGTTGGTTTACCAGGTTCCCACTGATCCACTGTACTTGAGACTAGGAATTGGGTTTGGGCCAATTAATATTTACAAATGTCACAAATTCAGTGTTACCTTTTATGGCATGGTTAGATAATGTGCTCAAAACAGAAGTCCAACAATTTAAATGTAATGAATAAGTCTTCAGGGCTATTGGTCGAATATTTTGTATGCACTGCGTGGATTTTAGTCATCTATTCACATCCCAATTGATAGCTTGAATTATAATTTTGAACATTGAGTCTTTGCATGTGTCAAAGAGGCATTTCAGGTTTTTTTTTTAAAAAAGGAACAAATTCTTATCAAGCGTATTTACAATATCACTTTCAAAGGCTCATTACTAAAAGAGGAAATTAAATGTCTGTAGGGAGATGAATTTTCCTGTTTTTGTCGATATGGTGGGATGTATGGAAAAGGCAGCCATCATAGGTACTTCTACTCCTTAATTCGTCTCACATCCTTCACCAGGGCTGGACAAGTTTTTTGGCGTCAAAAACTGGTGTCAGGGGTGATAATACATGATATAAATTTCTTTATATACAAGGCTTCAGAAATCAATTTAGGAGTTATTGAATTTAGAAAGATAATAAAATTATCATTCAGACACAATAACATCACATTTTCATCTTAAACCCTGATTACAGAATACTGAAGGTGTGCTCAAGTTCTCAGAAGAAGATACCATTACAAAATGTTCACTAAAATATACCCACAAATTTATGAAGTTCTTTTAGGATGGGAAACTGTTCATAACACTTTATTCTCCCACCTCTGCACTTTTATCGTTCCACCTTTAGCTACTAACTCATTGCTTTCAGGATCTTACAGCACTGTAGACTCTGGCTCAGAATCAAATTAGATGTTAAGGGAATGAATATTTAAGAAGATAAAACTTTTCCTTTCCCTCCTAACAACAGGTATGCCTAAACAACCAGACTTAAAATTGAAGTCTGTATCAACCTTCCCATGGCCAATCAGAAAACAAAGCATGTCAGATACGTTGATGATGAAAATAATGTGCTATGACAAACATGCAAAGGCGCACTTCTTCTAAAAACTTGTTAAAAGTATAATCTAGTCCAGGGGTTTCAAACTCATGGTTATTGTGTGCCAGATCAGCTTTATGGTTGCCTTCAAAGGGCCATTGAATCAATGGATGGAGAATCCATGGATACAGAGGGCCAACTATATATATTTGCACAGTGGTCAAGTGCTCTTTAGTTTTTACCCAATTTGGGCCCTCAGGTGTTACTGAATGACAACTCCCATCACTTTTGTTTATATGACATGCAGTCTAGGAAAATGGGAATTGAAACACAACAGCACTTGTGGCTCTGAGATTAGGGAAGGGTTAAAGGACATTTTAAAGTCAGACATCATATCCACAAACCTTGTATCTGAATTCAGACTCCACTATCCCAATTAAATAGAGTAAACAGTAGCCTTCAAAATCACAACTCCCATCATCTCTAATCATGATGTGTAATGATGAGAAACGCAGGAGTTGTAGTTCAGCATCTGGAGGGCCACATAAAATGACATGGTGGGCCAGATTTGGCCCATGAACCTTGAGTTTGAGACATGCGATCTAGTCTGACTCCTAGTATCCCTATTGCAAAGTCTGGGCACTTTTTCAGATGAAAATGATTTATTGTACATTGGTGTTGCTTTCATAGCAAATACATAAAAGGTGGATGAAATACATTGTCAAGAACTCCCAGGTGAATGGAATAACATCACTGGTGTCTAAACATAGAACATATTACAACAAACTCTAGTATTAATGGACAGTGAAAGCCAATATGATGTAAGTTTTATTAGTTGTCAGATATACAACCACTGGGTCATTCAAAAGCCAGATTAATAAACTATAAAATGTTGTTCTCACTGGAAGAAACCCCAATAAATAATTTGTATAGAGAGATTTGCCACACTCACATATCAGGGAATTGTTTGCATTAGACAGACATAGCACAATAATTTCAGTAGTTACATCCTATGGAATCATGGGCAAGAATTACAAATACCCTTCCTTAAATTACAAATCCTTGAATTCCATGAGATGGAATCATGACAGTTCATGTGGAATCATAGTGACACAATTGCATTGCCCCTTAACCCCTGAAATAACGAGACAGACAACAATGGTATGGATTCAAATTTGGGCAACTATTATTTATTTATTTATTTATTTATTATTTGCACTTGTTAACCGCCACTCTCAGCCCGGAGGCGACTCGTGGCGGTGTACAGAACATAAAAAAGACGACAATTTACAGTAGCACAAAACCATAACACAACATATAAAAATCCACTTCGTCTAGTTTGGGGTCATAGTCAGTCTCATCGTCATAATCCATTCCGGTGATCATTCCAAAAAACATAGCACTAGCTGAAGGCCTTTTCAAAGAGCCAGGTTTTCAGGCCCTTGCGGAAGGCCATGAGGGAAGGCGCCTGTCTGATTTCAGCAGGGAGGGAGTTCCATAGCCGGGGGCCACCACCGAGAAGGCCCGCTCTCTCGTCCCCGCCAGGCGTGCCTGTGAGGCAGGCGGGACCGAGAGAAGGGCCTCCCCAGATGATCTTAAGGTCCTCGTGGGCTCGTAGGCCGAGATGCGGTTCGCAAGGTATTTTGGGCCGGAACCGTTTAGGGCTTTGTAGGATAACACCAGCACCTTAAATTGGGCCCGGTAGCAAATCGGCAGCCAGTGGAGCTGGGACAGCAAGGGCGTTGTGTGCTCCCTGCGTCCCGCTCCGGTTAACAACATGGCTGCCGCGCGCTGGACTAGCTGGAGCTTCCGGGCCGTCTTCAAGGGCAGCCCCACGTAGAGAGCGTTGCAGTAGTCAAGGCGGGATGTGACCAAAGCGTGTACCACCGTGGCCAAGTCAGACTTCCCAAGATACGGGCGCAGCTGGTGCACGAGCCGAAGCTGTGCAAATGCTCCCCTGGTCACCGCTGAAACCTGGGGATCCAGGCTCAACGATGAGTCCAGGGTCACACCCAAGCTGCGAACCTGCGCCTTCAAGGGGAGTGCGACCCCGTCCAGCACAGGCTGTAACCCTATACCCTGCTCGGCCTTGCGACTGACCAGGAGTACCTCTGTCTTGTCTGGATTTAATTTCAGTTTGTTCGCCCTCATCCAGACCGTTACAGCGGCCAGGCACCGGTTCAGGACTTCGACAGCCTCCTTAGTAGCAGGTGGGAAGGAGTGACAGAGTTGGACGTCATCTGCGTACAGGTGACACCGCACCCCGAAACTCCGGATGATCTCACCCAGCGGCTTCATGTAGATGTTAAACAGCATGGGGGACAGTATGGAGCCCTGAGGAACACCACAGGTCAAAGGCTGTGGTGTTGAACAGGAGTCCCCCAATAACACCTTCTGGGTACGACCCTCCAGAAATGACTGGA
The DNA here is from genome assembly GCF_037176765.1 of Anolis sagrei. Classification (NCBI taxonomy): domain Eukaryota; kingdom Metazoa; phylum Chordata; class Lepidosauria; order Squamata; family Anolidae; genus Anolis; species Anolis sagrei. The sequence continues at coordinate 87,033,300 of NC_090023.1, forward strand.
GCCACCGCAAAGCGGTGCCCCCAAGGCCCATCTCTGCAAGGCGTCCCAGAAGAATACCGTGGTCGACGGTATCGAAGGCCGCTGAGAGATCCAGGAGCACCAACAGGGACACACTCCCCCTGTCTAGCTCCCGGCGGAGATCATCCACTAAGGCGACCAAGACCGTCTCAGTACCATGTCCCGGTCTGAAACCAGACTGCGCCGGATCCAGATAATCCGTGTCTCTCAAGAATACCTGGAGTTGTGAGGCCACCACGCTTTCCATGACTTTGCCCAAAAAGGGAAGATTGGAAACAGGCCGAAAGTTGTCAAATTTAGTGGGATCCAATGATGGTTTCTTCAACAGCGGCTTTATAATAGCCTGTTTTAGGCTCGCTGGAATCTTGCCTTCCCGAAGGGCGGCATTAACCACCACCGTTACCCACTCAGCCAATCCCCCTCTGGCCTCTTTCAGAAGCCAGGATGGGCAGGGGTCTAGGATGGACGTGGTAGGCCTCATTCCTCCAAGTATCTTGTCCACATCCTCGGGTTTCACAAGCTGAAAAGAATCCATCAAAATAGGACAAGCAGGTGCTTGTGTCACATCCACGGAGACTGCATTTAAAGTGGCGTCCAGCCCAGAGCGGATCAAAGCGACTTTGTCTGCAAAGAACCGAGCAAATGCTTCACAGCGCGTGGCCGAGTTGTCAGGGCTCCCACCTGAGGTAGGGGGAGTTAAAAGACCTCTGACAACCCGAAACAACTCCGCTGGACGGTTTTTTGCAGACACAATAGTGGCCGCAAAGAAAGTTTTCTTTGCGGCTTTTATTGCCGCGGCATATGCCCTTAGAAAGGACACAAACCGTGCTCGATTTGGCTCGCTTGGGTCCGAGCGCCACACGCTCTCCAGTTCCCTCTTCCTTCGCTTCATCGCTGCCAGCTCCTCAGTGAACCAAGGAGCTGGTTTAGCTCGGTTACTTGAGAGGGGACGTTCTGGAGCGATCCTGTCAATTGCCCTGGTCATCTCCCCATTCCAGAGAGCGACCAAGGCCTCGACATGGTCACCTACCGAGGTAGCGGGGAAATCCCCAAGAGCCGTCAGGAATCCGTTCTGATCCATAAGCCTCCTGGGGCGGACCATCTTAATGGGTCCTCCACCTTTGCGGAGGTTAGGGGGCGCAGTGAGCCTAAATCTGATCAGGAAGTGGTCGGTCCATGGCAACGGAGAGATGGACAACTCCTCCACACCGCCACCCTGCTCCCATCCCTGGCAGAAAACCAAGTCCAATGTGTGTCCAGCACAGTGGGTGGGGCCAGTTATTTGTTGGGACAGCCCCATGGTTGCCATGGCAGACATGAAGTCCTGAGCCGCTCCTGTGAGGGTTGCCTCGGCATGGATGTTGAAGTCCCCCAGCACAAGAAGCCGTTGGGACTCCACCACCAGGCTCGAGACCACCCCCGCTAGCTCAGGCAGGGAGACTGTAGTGCAGCGAGGTGGACGGTACACTACAAGAATCCCTATTCTGTCCCGGTCACCCACCCTCAGGTGGACGCATTCGAAGTTTGTGGTCTGCGGGATGGGGCTCCTGGTCAGATGGATGGAATCTCTATAGACCACTGCGACCCCGCCTCCCCGTCCTCCGGCTCTTGGTTGGTGTTGCACGGAGAAGCCTGGAGGACAAAGCTGGGAGAGGTTTACGCCCCCCGCTTCATCCAGCCAGGTCTCCGTGATGCACGCCAGATCTGCCCGCTCCTCCAGGATTAAGTCCTGGATCCAGGTTGTTTTTCCGTTGACAGATCTGGCGTTCAACAACACCACCTTCAAACCAGAGGGCCCGCTCACCTGGTTACACCAATTTACCTTAGGAGACCGATTGGGAATTGTTAATATGGATAAGCGGTCCGAATTAGGCCGAATTCGGGGTCTCCTTTTCCCGCATCTCCTCCTTCCCACCACGACCTCTATGGGGGCCCCTCGGCTAATGGAACACCTCCCCCCCTCCATGCCGCAGTCTAAAGACAAGATCTTACTTCCTGCTTTGTTCGTTATTTGATTTTTCAATCCTTGCCAGTAGCCTTTCTCCTCCTCTTCCCCCCTCCTCCCCTCATTTTTATCTACATGCTCCAGCCCACATCCTCCTCTGTCCTTTACACTATACAGCAGTAACAGGGATAGTACACAAAGGGGGATGGGGGACCACATGGATAGCAGCAACACCAGATGGTGTCAGATCTTCCGGCCACACCAATAGAACAGTTCAGAAAGTGCACAGGTCTTGGTGCAACCCCGTCAGTAACAATAATATAATTAGCAATTACGTGCCGTTAGGCGCATTTGTAAAGTGCTAGATCTAAAGTGCAATGAATCCCATGCATTGGTTCGACGGTAGCTAAAGTAGTTAAAGTGCAGCACAGAGGGACGGGGGGGGGGGGGGGGGGGGCGAAAGTGCTAGTGCAGTTGGCGGCAGCGGCAGGCGCCTTAAGTGCTCTCTTACATAAAGTGCTATAGTTCGTATCTATATCGTATTATCAACAGATAATAGCCCAGGAATGTGCAAGCTGGTGGTATATAATCACCCTCTTATGGGCTGAGATGATGACAAGTTAGCTAATACTGTTGTGACCCAGATGGAATCTCTAGACGGTTGGAATGAAGCGGATGGGGCTTCCGGAGATGGCAACTCGGCAATGGGGCAGCACAGTTGGTCGGTTACCCTATTACACACTCTGTACTAGCACAGAGAGGGCTGGCATAAAGGTCTACACAGAGGTCTATACAAGGCCAGCACAAAGGTCTCCACAGAGGTCTACACAAAGGTCTGCACAGAGGTCTACACAGGGAAGGCCAACACAATATAAGGTCTACACAAGGTCTACACAAGAGAAGGTCAACACAATCTGAGGTCTACACAGAGAGGCCAGCACAGACATAGAGAGGCCAGCACAGAGTGTCTATCCAGGGGTCTGCACAGGGTCCATCAGACAGGCCCTCCGCAGTCTCGTTGCTCTGTCCAGATGGAAGGATGGGAAGCCGTTCAGATGGTCCGGCGGTGGTGCGGCCTGTACGGCTCCCAGCAATGGCCGGGCGGCAGCAGACTCGTCTGGGTGGTGGCAGCGGTCTAGCTGCAAAGGCGGCCGTGGCTCAGCGGTGGCTTGATCCCTACGGCGGGGCTGCGCTAGTCTAATCTTGGGCGGCAGTGACTCAGCAGGAAAAAGCTGCAGTTCCACAGCGGCCTAGCGGCCTGGCAGAAGCGGCAGCGGCAGCCCCGGCGGCGGCGGCCTGGTGGTAACCCAGCTCCCAGCTCCCACAGTGGCAACGTACCCGTTCCGGTGGAGCGACGGAGCAACGGCTGTGGCGGCAGCGGCTCAACAGAGGCCCCGCCGAAGGCGGCAGGGTCTCGTCCGGCAGCGGCCTGACCTGGCGGTGGCAGCCCAATAGCGGCCGCGGCCTGGCGGCTCGGCTGCAGCCTGGCCCCCACAATGGGCGTCGGCAGCTTCGTCCGGCCCGCGACGGCGGCTCCAGTGGCCTGGCGATGGCCAAGGGCGGCAGCGGCAGCGTCCCAACGGGGCAGGAGTCCCTGCGGGTGGTAGGCCCCCGCGGCGATGATTTGGCCTCCTCGGCCTCGGCCTCCTCGCGGTGTCTGCCCTCCGCGTTCGGCCTCCCCGCGGTGGCAATGGCGGCCTGGCCGAAACAGCAGCGATGGCTTAGCCTCCTCGGCCCCACTCGGCGGCGGCAGCGGCAGCAGCCCGGCGGCGGCAGCTCAGCTTAGCGGAGGCGGCCCGGCCTAGCAGCTGCCCCCAAAGAAGGGCGACGGCGGCGGAGGCCCGGCGACCGCGGTGGTGGTCCGGTAATGGTCCGGTGGTGGTCCGGCCAGCCCGCCAAACCAGCCAAGCTTAGGTCCTGGCGGCAATGCGACAGAGCCCAGCCAGCAGCCAGTTGGCGGTAAGGTAGGACGGCCGCGGTAAAATGGCGGCGGGCGTCCCTCTTCTCTCTCTCCGCCTTCCCTCTGTCTCCTCCGTCTCCTCTGGACCTTTCTCGGCTCTTCACCCCTCCATCGGGAGCCTGAGGTTTGGGGTCCTCTCTCCCCTTAGTTTGGGGGTGGTAGACGAGGGGGGGGGGGGCTCAGGATTCCCCCAGATTGAAATTTGGCTGAGGAGCGCAGCGTTCTTTGCTGCCAGCCACAAACCGGAACCGGAAGTCTCCCGGAACTATATTAATTGTTACCTATTTAAACTTTACCTGAACTAAACTATGTGTCTAGGAACTTGGTGGCAAACCGAGGCAGCGTCCTCGGCTATGTAGTGTGTAATATCTGTGTGCCCTGGATCCCCAACCGGGCCACCTGAAGGTAAAAGTCTGGAGAAGCCTGTCTCAGATTATTGATATCAGCCTCTCTTCTTTCTGTGCCAAGTGATGTCCCCTCACCCATTTGCTGACCTCTAGGTGAGTGTTTGTTGCACAATGGCCCCCACCCTTAAGGGGTGCCTTGCGTATACCTCCATGTCTGAGCTATTTATGCCACGGATTGGGGACAAATGTCTATTTCGCCCCCAAGTCTTCAAAGACTGAGGGAGGAGGCTGGCTCGAGAGCTCAGCCAGCCCCCGCCCTCCTTCCAAGAGGTTCCATAGGAACCTCCCATTTCTCTCCATTCAGGGGGAGGGGCAAATCGCTCCCCCCACCAACTTCGTTGGTGTGGAGAGTCCCTTATGTGAAAGGTCCCGGAATACATAATATCAATCAACCACACTCTTATTCAAACTTGGTTAAATTATGAGGAAGAAATGTAGGTCTTCGTCAAGGTGTGCTCAAAATCAACTTTAGAGCACTCCAAATACACTCTAAGTCAAGGGTCCCCAAACTAAGGCCCATGACCTTAAAGTGGCCCTCCAAGGTCATTTACTCAACCCCTGCCCTGAACTTTAGACTTAGGATTGTTCTAAGCCTGAAACAACTTGAAGACACACAACAACAACAATCCTAATTAACTTGACTATCTCTTCAGCTAGAAGGAGGCCCACATTCCGCATTAAAATTCTGGTAAATTTATGTTGGTTAAAATTGTTCCTCATTTTAAATTTTGTATTATTCTTTAATATATTTTTTTTTGCAATACCAACAAGAAATGTGCAGTGTGCATAGGAATTTGTCCAAGTTTTTTCTAAATTATTGTCCAGTGCCCCCAACACTTTGAGGGACCATGAACCAACCCTCTGCTTAAAAAGTTTGAGGATCCCTACTTGAAGTTGCTTATACACAGGCTAATTCCTTCCCCAATTATTTTAAGGAATAACTCATATTAAACTAAGAGCAACTCAAAGAATTTGTTTACTGTATAAATCTTTGTGTAACATCAGTGTGATTATGTCATTTCTACTTGGCACAAAAAGCTCAGAGCCATTCTGAGGATACCAGCTAAAGGTCTATGTCAAGCTCTACATCATAGTGGGAAACATCTTTCACTCTTATCTATGCTAGGTAAGGCCAATGAGAGGTGCAATTCAACATCGGGAGGGCCACATATCCCCAGATCCTGATTCTACATCTTGTCAAGCCACAATACCACCCCCCCCCCCCCGAAGATGTATAGTTCACCAAGGACTCATTAAAAAAATAGTCTAACAACAAGTGCTTGATTCTTTACTAGCCCCCCCCCCCCCAAAACGGTCATTCATGGAACCATTTCAATGATTCATTCAGATTACTAGAAAATAGTACATTATGACTTATCTTTAATAAAGCATATGTTTGTGTGCCTTTCATCAACTGCCTTTGGTAGCTAAAATGCAGTTTCATGGTCTATTTCTGAGATAGCCCATTAACTTGTTTTCCTGACAGCAGCCATGCTAAAATTGGATGGGAGATCCTCTGATTGCATCATTAACATGAACAGATTGAGTAAGCTGACCAAAAGAAAAACAAACATTACAATGCAACTTTAGTGCGTCAAAGAGAAGTGATTACATCTACTAAAACACCAGTGAAGAAAGCACACTTGGGATGCTGGGTGGACTTTTTTCTTTTTAAAGTAGCTCTCCTCCATCTGTCACCATGTCATTATAGAGGAAAGCTGCAGTTATCCTGATAAAAGTATCTGATGTGAGCCAATTTCCTTATGAAAGTATAAGCAATTTCAAGGGAAGATTTTAAATCTCCTATAATGTCCGATATCCCAGGGACTATCTTTTGAGGGTAGTAGCTACCTAAGAAAATGGTCCCAAACAAAGTATAGGCCTTTACATAAAAGGCTGTAGGTCTAATTCCTGGTGTCTTCAGACAGATCTATTCCTCCCTTGAAGAAACATAGGCCCCTTCCAGACAGGCCCTATATCCCAGGATCTGATCCCAGGTTTTCTGTTTATCTCAGATTATCTATCAGTGGGGACTCATGTGATCCAGTTTAAAGCAGAAAACCTGGGATCAGATCCTGGAATATAGGGCCTATCTGGAAGGGCACTAAGAGAACACAGAACAAATTGGACTGATTTCACACAATTTAGAATACTTAGTAATTTAATTTACATTTTGGCTTTATTGCAATCAGCCTAAGATGGTCTCTGGTTGCTTCTGGCCACTGACCACCTGCTGCAATGCAACCTGAGCCCTGCCACATGCACGATGGAGGACCTTCTTGCGGCAACACCAGAGGCACTCCAAGTGGCCAGATACTGGTCAAAGGACATTTAATCAGCTACCAAAATCTGTGCTTTTTTAAATCTGTTTGTTTGTTTTGTTCTGTTAGAAATGTAATACAATGTTCTGGTTGCGGATGACACGATAAATAAATAGCCTAAGATGGTGTGCATTGTTCTCCCCTTTCCAACTTTATTCTCATAGGAACCTCAAGAGCCATGTCAGGTTGAGAGAGTGGAGCTTCTGAACTTGAATCTACATTTCCCACACCCTAGTCCAACTCTCGACCAATATACCATAATGGCTTTGCTATCCAGGTGGTAATGGCTGGACAAACAATCCTCCTATTTGGCAGCTTTTCAGTAACTTGATTTTAGACAGTTTTGTAAAGTAGCATTTAAGGAATCTTGCTCTGGCCCCTAAGACCTATTGGCAAGAAATATTGTAGTGAAGCAGGGCCAAACATAACAGATAGCTTAATGCAAAACAGCCAAGTGAAACATGCAAATACATTCAGAAAGCTGTAGGATCCAAGTTTTATCATAATATTAATATTGATTTACCCTGGAAACTGCAATCCCTGAGTCATTTATGCAACCCTGGCTGTATTTATTGTGTGTGTTTTAACCATTTTGCATTGGTGGGAGTAATTACTTGGCTATATGCACTCCCACTTTGACTAATAAACACATAGTAATTTATATTTATTTATGTCATTTTTCTATGGAGCAATCTTACATCCTACATGCTAGCCTCAGAGGGAGAGAAGAGGCAAACATAGCTCCTTCGTGCCCAAGTCCAAAAGATAGGCGAAAGGCCCTCTCTCCATCCCTCCTGCCACTCACCTGGTCTCACAGGAAGTGAAGAAAAGGCAGCTACAGCCCCACCATGCCTAGGTCCAGAAAAACATGAAAAGTCCTCTTTCCATCTTTACTGCCATTTCCCTGGACTCAGGAAGGCAAAAAGTGACAGACATAGCTCCATCATGCCTAGGTCCAGAAGAAACTTACTTTCACTGCTCTGGCCTTGGAGGAAGTGAAGAACTGGCTGAATTCAATCCTCTTCCCCACTGCCATTCCCCTTTCTTCCTGTGTCCTTGAAGTGATTTTAGCTAGAACCATGGATAAGAAGGTCCCTGCCCGGTGAGCTTCCACTAAACCAGATCAGCCAGGACAGAGAACAAGCACTTTGGGCTGAAGGCAAAGTGCAGAGGTTTGTTGTAGTTTGGCCAAAAGGGATGCAGGTACCAACCAATGCTCAAAATATACAAGCATAACATCATTGAAAAATACAAGACATTTTATAAACCTTTGACAGTTATTCAGATTTTCTGTGCCTCCTCTAGGATCCACACAAGGATTGGCTTGAGGTTTCTCTGACACTACAGACAGGAAGAGGGATTCTGATGGTGGGAAGAAGAACAGCTCATTTTTGGTAGGTTTAAAGAGATGCCCCCATGGAGGGTGCAAAACGGAAGAAGAAGATGATGTGGGTATGCCGATGATCCCTCGATTGATTTAAATGTCCAGGTCTGTGAATACAAAGGTACAATTCCTGGAAAACAAAAGGTGGTAATTCTGAGTGACCAAAGACTTGACTGCCCTTTAAAAAGGCTAATGTATTCATATTTTTTAAGCTTCTTCTTTCATGAGAGCTATGAACCTATAGTCATATTTAAGCATACAAACAGCCCTAGTGATAAAGGGATTATGTGTCACACCTCTATATACAAAGGAACTGTTTATATCAGATCTAGGAGACTGCTGGAGGGACCTCCTTACCTGTTTGGCCATCTCTGTTTTATAAATAGGGGGCCCTGGGGGAAATTGATGCTTCATAATATATTTGATACAATTTTATACATTTAGGAATTGATACAGTACACAATCAATACAAGCTATGCAAGAATTATCCTTTTATACATTTATTAAGGGTTTTGTTGTTACCGGGTCCCTTCTGGAGCTTCCAACAGTTTTGATACTGCAAAACGTCAAAAGAGTGGAAAATATTTTTTAAATAATTGAACAACCGTATCTCTTGCTTGAAGTCTCATTCATGTCCATAAATAATTGGGGAGGGAAGTGCCATGGCTCAACAACATATAGGCTTTTTTAGATTGCAAACCTGAGGGTAGGGAACTACCAAAGTAACCATTTGTAAGCTGCTGTGAAAGCCTTTGTGGCCACAGATAAAACCCTAAATCCATCAATCTTTGCATAGGTCCATGTGTGTAGTGCCCTGCTTTCCCACTATATGACAATTCTCAAGTCCTAGGAGCCGCTTCTGCTGTTGTCATTTAACAATTGAAAGGTGTTTGAAACTACAAAGAACCAGCTGGACTAAATTTGCCTGAGTGAGGTGTATCAATGATAGCCCACTCTCAAATGAGTGCAACCACATTTTTCTTCCACTGCAAGCCCAGAACAACCAGGTTTTCAAGGTCTGATTTATTTATTTATTTATTTATTTATTTAGGGCTTTTCTGCATTTTCTGCAGAGTCTGTCCTGGTCAGCTCTGATAGTGAGGATGAGGTTTTGTTGGAAGGGCCAGTGTTGCAGTGACCAGCTGCTCCCAGCAGCTCTTTCAACCTAGCTTAGTTATTGCAGTAGACACCACTTTCTAGCAGGTGGAGCAAACAGATGCCAGTACATCAAAGCAGGCTGTTGAAGGGTTAAGTGCTCCATCCTTTTTAGAATACAGATGAGAGTGTGCTGCAACCTGCAGATCTGCACAATTAGCAACACTTGAAAACATAGGATAAAAGGTTCTCAAGGTTTCAGTCTTGTTGCAGGTAGTTGACTCTGGACTGAACTTTGGACTTCTGTGTTTTAGATTCTGACTTAAACCTGGGAGTTTGAGCAGGCCTTCCCAAATATGGCATAGTTATATGAAATCATGGAACCACTTGACGACACAATTGAATAATGAATTGACATGGAGACTCTCAGGATAATGTTTTTAAGGCTTTGTATGGTTTTTTATATTCTTATATTGTATACTAATGATTTTAACAGTATTTTATGATTGTTTTACTTGTTATAATTGTTGAGGCATCAAATTGTTGCCAATTGTGAATTGCTCCAAGTCGCCTCTGGGCTGAGAGGGATGGCATATAAATGTGGCAAATTAATTAATTAATTAATTAATTTTGCTATCTTCAGACTGCCAGTTTGTGTTGGGGTTCAGCCTGAGTTTGAACTTGAACCTGATTCTCTGTTTGTTCCTCCTGATGCTAATGAAAATGTACCTCTTGATGCCAATGCTCCTGAAATTAGTGAGGAAGAAACTTCTGTAGATTTGGAAAATGCCAATGCTCCTGAAATTAGTGAGGAAGAAACTTCTGTAGATTGGAAAATGAAAGTACCAGTGTTCATGAGAATGTTTCAGAGGGAAGCCATGACCTTTCACTCCCTTCTGCACCTGGTAACTTTAATGAGAACAGAAGGGGCCAGATCTGGCAAGACAGAAGTAAATCACTCAGCTTGCGAAGGTCTTCCCGATTAAAAGAAATACAAACAACAGCTTCAAAGCAGAGAGGCGGTTCACGGAACCAATTCTTCGGCTTTAAGTGCCTTCCCCCAGGCTGACTTTCTCAGTTCAGGCATAGTTTCAGATTGATGAAGACCTTGGCAGTTCTCCCGGTTTCCCTGGCCATAGTCTTGAAAGATTTCTAGGATATCAAGTATGGTTAGTGGATTGCTAACAGGTTCCAGTATTTTACAGTGTGGCTTTGGGTTTTGTTTTTGTCCATTTAAATTCATGTTTGCTGATTTTGCTTTGGCTTTTGACTTGCATTTTTCCTTTATTTTGTAACCATTTTTCTTCAATAAAAAGGATTGTTTTTTCACAGTCAAGTGTGGTGGACAGTTATCTTAGGGCCTCATTTCCTGCTCTGGATTGCAACAGTTTTGATGACTATATTGGAATTTTGGTTACTGTTTGTTGCTGCATAAAGTCTGCAACTCTTTAATTTTTTGAGACCCCAACACTGAGCTAAAGGGACTTATATTGGGGCCAGGGCCCAGAGTCTAAGAAGTAGTGGTTTAACCTACAGGCTATGTCTGGGGGCATTAGGGCCATTTTGGGAGCTGCAGGGTCATGCAGAACAGTATTCCGCCCCCCCCCCTTTGTTGCAAACGGCTACTCGTGATTATAATGTGGTCCACAGGGCAAAATATAGAACATTTGTTCCTTCACTCCCTAGAGGACCTTTTAAACAAAATTAATGAAATGGGGGTGGGGTGGAGAATGCCAAGACAGGGGTGTTTCCAAGGACTTCTGGGAGAGCAAAGAACTTCTGCATCCCCTCACAGTTGCCCATCCCTGTGGCACGGGTTGCTCCCTATGTTGAGTGGCCAGCAGTTCACACTTGTAAACAACTAGTCATTTCTAGTCAGTAGGAATTCAATGGCTTCCATGGTACTAGTAAAATAAGCTGTTAAGAATAAGAAATTATCTATTTCTACTACCCGCTTCTCTTCCACTACTTAACTGTGCTTTAGCTAGATAATAGAGATATTTCTGGGCTTTTGAGCTGACAAGGAACAAACTTTTGCAAGAATGGCATGTCTTGTTCTTTCTCACCACATGAAACCTCATCCTTTTCCACTTCACTACAAATTTCTCTTTAAATGTGAATGAATGTGGAGGAATAAAAACTAGATGTTCTGCATGGGGTGTAGCTGTCCATGAATGGCTCACAATACATCATGACAAAAGGCAGCATAGATACCCTGTGTGCATACATGTTACCAAGCCTGAGCAGTGTCTGCTTTGTGTGATTTCAAGCAGGCACCATGAGGTTTGGTGAAAGAGTGCTATGCATTGTTCTTTTCTAGCTGCACAAACTAAACAATATAATTTCAGTCAAAACTGCTATTCTTCAAAGAAAAGAACACTTAACCTCAGGCTGCAACTGGCAATCGATCGTTTTGTTGAAAAACAAATAACGTGCTGTAAGCAAATTGACAAAATTTGCTGCTGTTTGCTTGCTTCTCAGCATGTTGTCATTTCTGGGCCCATAAAAGCACATATAACAGAATTGGAATGTGGAGTTTTTAACACAGTATTCTTTGGCTGAATCTGTAGTTGATTTAGCAACACTGAAGCCAAGGTGCTGCATTTGTGAGAAAGCTCAGGCATCTGTAGGAATGTCATTGCTCTGCATCCAGCTGTGGATGATGTCATTACTCTGCCTCCAACTATAGGAAAACAGCTAGATGCTTGTATGCTGTTCCCTCTCCTGCCCATCAACCAATAAATGGATGGGTCCATGGTGTGGGGAGAATGCAGCTGAGAAAATTGAACACAATTGAAAGCTCATTTGGGATGCACTGCAAATTTAAGAATTCACAGTGAAGATGGTATCTACATTTGCTTCAATATACAATGGCTTATTGGCCTATGCATTTTGACTAACCCTGTATGTCATAGACCTTGACTTTGTGGAAAGCCTTGGGTGAAACAGAGTTATTTGGTAATTTGTACCAAATTTAGATGCTGCTTTTAGTTTTTGTCTAAATTAGTATATAACATTATTTTAATACTGCAGTTCTAAGAATCTAAGACATTTTTTTTAGTTGAAGAACTTTCAAAATGGGTTGTGCCTTATATTCAGTGATGCCCTATATTCTCTTTTTTTTTTTTTTTTTTAAATCTATCTTACCTCTATAAGAGGAAAAGCAGCAGCAGGAGGAAGGTCCCCAACCCCAACTGGCTGCCAACCTCCACCATTTTGTCCTTAGCCTTAGCCAAATGGCTGTTTACCATTTGGCTGAGCTAAGTGTCAGTTCCTGCTTTCACTGCCTCCCCATTGGGTCCATGGACATAGAAATATAGATTCATGAAGACGATATGACTTTTGGGTTTCTTCACACTTCCTCCTCACCCCACAGGAAATATTGCACCACAAAACAAACAAACAAACAAAAACACATGCAAAGGACATTCTGAAAAATATGAGAAGAATTTTTTTTCTTTCTAAATTTAAAGCTTCAAAAATAGGAGTGCCTGGATTAAATAAAGTATTGTAATATATATTGTTAGGTGCTCTGGGAGCATACATTTATATATTAGGTGCAGTATATTGCTAAACAGACAAGCAAAAAATGCCATGTTTGTGATTTATAAGTTTCTCTTTTTGCTGGTGGGGAAGCCATTGCATCCTTTATCTACTTTAGAGTGACAGTTTTGATATTTTGTGGCTTAGAATGCCATATGTAAAAGTTATTTGGTATTTCATAAATACCACATGCTCAGCAAACAATTGTTTTGTGAAGATAATTTAATGATGTAAATTTAATTGCTATGAGAAGTTGCTTTAAAAAGTGTGTTCTGAAAATACTGTTAGGAAGTTTTTCACCTGTAGAATTTTTGTTGTTCTTGTGTTACTTGAGTCTTAAAACTATTTTTTTTAACATTGAAAAATATGCTGCAAAGAACTAACAGATGGGGTTATATCAGGGTAAGGTGATAAACTTATAATTGTGACCACATTTCATTGTGGAAAAGTCATATTTTTGCCCTGATTTTCACAGTACCTTATCTATGTTTCTTCAGCTTGCTTAGAATATTAACGTGAAGTATTGGAAACCCTCAAGTACTTGACAACTGGAATATAACTATAATCAATGGGTTTCCAAAAGAAGGTGAAAAGCAATGAATTCAACTCCTTATTGTAAAGGTGAGTGACTGTTAATCCTATGTCTTTACTAATTCTTACTATGAAAGAAATTGTAGGGTCATAGAATCATAGCATTGAAAGACACCACACAAGTCATTCAGTCAACCCCCCTGCCATACAGGAATACACAATCAAAATACTCCTGATAGGTGGCCATCCAGCCTCTGTTCGAAAATCTCCAGAGAAGGAGATACCAAGACACTCCAAATATTCCACTGTCGAACAGGAACTGACTACAATTTTAGATCAGCTACTTAATTGGAGCCCCCAGTGGCACAGTGGGTTAAAGCCTTGTGCCAGCAGGACTGCTGACTGAAAGGTCAGTGGTTTGAATCTGAGGAGGGGGTGAGCTCCCATCTGTCAGTTCCAGCTTCCCATGTGGGGACATGAGAGAAACCTCCCACAGGATGGTAAAACATCTGGGTGTCCTGTGACAATGTTCTTGCATACTGCCAATTCTCTCACACCAGAAGTGACTTGCAGTTTCTCAAGTCGCTCCTGACACTAAAAAAAGCTACTTAATTGCATAATTACCTTAGTTATGTAGCAAAGCAGAATCTCCTGGACTAATACAACCAATCTGGATTTACCAGGCAGCACCCTAGATTCAGACTATCTGAAAGTCTGTATCTCCCAAAGATATCTGTGGAGTCTTACAAATTTCAATGGAAGTCTTTCTTTCTACTCCACCTGGCTTATTTGGTGAGGAGACAGGGCAGAACTTTTTTTGATGACTGTTGGAAGGCTTTGGAACATCTACTGGGCAGAGTAAGACTAAGGACCTATTCACATATACCTTATTTTACATGGCTTTATGGCATTTTGGGACTTCGGCCACAAAGCTTGATGGCTCCCATCACACTCCAGCCAACTACTTCTGGGGTGGTTCTGTGGCTGGAGTGCTGCTGCTACCCTAGACAACAGCAGGCTTCCTGTCTTTCCATAAGGAAAGATGGGCCAAGCTACTGAAAAAGGGCTTGCCCCCATGTGATGAGAAAGGGGGGAAGCCATAATGGAATGGAGCGTGGGGAAGTGGGTCCCCACGCTCTTTGCATGACCACCAGTGGGATAAAGCGATCCAGGGATCCTTCGACAGCATTTGTGACAAGATCGTAGGTGTGCATCTGTATGGTGGAATTAATGCAGCTTGATACTACAGTGCAATACTGGGATATGTGAGTTACCAGAACTCTTTGGCAGAGAAGGCTAAAGATGTTGTAAAACTACAACTCCCATGATGCCATAGCATTGATTTACAGCAGTTAAAGTAGTATCAATTATATGGCTCTCCTATTTGCTCTCCTTTTGCTAGTAGGCAAAGACTTTCTTATTTCTTCAGTCTTTAACTAGAGTTGACCTATTATTGTAAACCCCTTTGGTTAAATGGGTCTACTCTAGACAAAAATAAGAGCAGGATCATTCTAGACCAGACATCCTCAAACTTCAGCTTTCCATTTGTTTGAGCCTTCAACTCCCAGAATTCCTTACCATTAAACAAACTGGCCAGGGCTTTTGGGGGTTGGAGGCCAAAGCACCTAGTTCGAGAGTGCTTGTTCTAGACCAGTGATTCTCAACCTGTAGGTCCCCAGATGTTTTGGTCTTGAACTCCCAGAAATCCTTACAGCTGGTAAACTGGCTGGGATTTCTGGGACTTGTAGGCCAAAACATCTGGATACCCACAGGTTGAGAACCACTGTTCTAGACCATTGAGTGGAGAGATGTGTGGAGTCCAGCGGTAGTGGCAGCTTGAACATCTCCTTCCTGGAGAGATATGTGACCCCTCTCCCTTCTCTCATATAACAGAAGATAGGAGTGCTCTCATGCTTCTAATTTTGGCTGCAGCTTCTAAGGTACCCAAAAATATCTTGAGAAAGTCTCCTTAGACTTCTTGTTTGCATATTCTTGTAAACCTGGAATAATTCTGTTTACTTACAAGCATCATGGGAATACTAGTAGTTTAATTAACAGATTATTTTAAAGTGCTTTGTGTTATCCCATAATGCAAAAGAGATTATGATTCTCAATCTACTCTTTACATAAGTTCCATCACACATGTATGGGTAAGTAAAGAAACAATACAATATAGATGCCTTCTTTCTTCTTTGAAATTTGTTAGGATGATAATAAATAAATATATCTATATGACGGTAGATATATTTCTATATATAAATTTCTAAAAATTGCTGTTTCAAGGCAGATCTATAAAAATAAATTTTAAAAACAAATTGTAGACAACTGAAATTGCCACCCCCCCCCCCAAAAATAGGGAAAGAGTTAATGACAACAGCAGCAGCAGCAACAACAACAATAACAACAACAAAAATGCATTCATGCTGGCATCCATGTTTATGTAGGGCTCAAGTGCTGGGAAGGGGGTCAGCTCTGAACCTTGTTGTTGTTTGATTTATTGCAACCCTATGAATAAGACCTCCAAGAGCTCTAATTGTCAAATGCCCTGCTTAGGTCTTGAAAATTCATGGCTTTATGGCTCTGACTCAATCTTCCTATTGCCTTCTATTTTTACCAAGCATTATCATATTTTCTAATGAGCCCAAACACCTTATGTCATGTTCAAAATACAGTAGCATCCGTTTAGCCACTTTTGCTTCAAGAGTGAATTCAGGCTTGATTTTTTCTTTTGAGCAGTCCATGGTATCCATAGAACCCTTCTCCACCACCACATTTCAGATGAGTATATTTCCTTACTATCAGTGTTCTTTGCTGTCCAGCTTTCACACACACACACACACACATTGAAGCTGAAAATACTATGGCCTAGGTGATTCTGACTTTGTTATTTAATGATAGACCATATCTCTCCATAGGTGTAACCATAGAAACAAGTCCCACAGATATAGGTATTGTACTGGAGCATAATATGTATGGAAAATATGAGTTTATGTCCCCTTTCTGACTGCTTTCTGTTTCAGCTTTACTAAATCTATCAACAGGAAACAATTTGGTATTTTATACATTCCCAAAACGTCTCCGGCTGAGAAACATCACTCTTAACTCCTGAGAGCAACAACCAAATATAGAAAGATCTTCATGTACCTATTTTTATGTCAACTGACAGAGATGGTGATTAGAAAGAACAACATTTATTCTAAAATAAAGTTTCTTTTAGTGCACATGTTTATTGTCTTTAACACGGATGCTTCAAGAGCACTGACATTTTTAAAATTTTATATTTGAGTGTAAATGCTGAATTCATAGAATTGTATGTCTTTTATTTCTCTGTTTTCATAGGATCTGAACAGAATTGCTAAAATAATAAGGCTAGATTCTAGGAATGTTGAATTTCATTACAGGTTGAGCATCCATTATCTGGAACACTGAAATCCAGAATCTGAAATTGTCCACATGGTTTGCTGAGATAGTAACACCTTTGCTTTCTGATGGCCCAATCTATACAAACATTATTTCATGCACAAAATTATTTAAAATGCAGTGTAACATCAAATTCCCATCATTGGCATAGCCATATGATGGAAGATGATTGTTTGATGGCATCACAAGAACTTCACATGGTGATGAGTTGACAGCCTTCTTATGGCCAGTATGCTCTCCCTTAGCTCCTTTCATGGCTAAGCATTGACACATCCTCCTGCTTTTACAACAGTATGAGTTTTTATTGGTTAATTCTGGATCAGGCAGAAATTTTCTCTCCTTCTAAAGGTTTTCTTTTTGCCTAGTCCCTACTGTGAGCAGGGAAATCGGACAATTGAGTAATGACATTGTCACATGGCTGCTGGAATTGCTGGACATCATTTCACATACTTGGGGGGCATGGGGAATGCCCCACATCATCTGGTTTGAGTAAAGGGTGATCCCATGAGGGAAAGTGTGGATTGTGCATTTTCCCCCCTATGCAGTCCAATGGCAACACGGGAAGCCTCCCGTGTTGCTGTGGTGGCAGTATGCACCGGCTCTGCCCTACTTCACCCATAGAGCCCCTCCAGAATTGTTTGATGGTAGCCAATGGGGTCCGTTGGTGATATGGGCTAAACTGGTACATGCCACCTATTTTAGCCCTTTGTGATGAGGTGGTAAGGGCAATGTCATTAATAGCAGCCCATTAGCAGATGGTGGGTATCAAGTTATATTTGATGAAGACCTATGGCTCACTTGCTGAGAGTCCTAGCTCTTATTGATCTGATATAGGAATTCTGAAATAATATGCATATTTTATTTGCCATAGGAAAAGGCTTAGGTCATTAAATCTATACACTATGCAGGGAAAATGCTACTGGTGGAAAGCTGCAGCAAGATCTCAGAGTACGTATCAAGGAGCAGCCAGGCAACAGCAACTTCATTTTACTTTTGTAGATAACACTTCATGTAGGGCAGAGTAGTGGTACATGGAGACAGCAGGTGAAGTTCAGTTCATAAATATTTGCACCTGGAGAACAAGCTTTTTTGTGTGCATGATGAGAACAAGCAAGACAGAGATTGAGAAAAAGAGAGAGTCAATTTTTGAGCCAGAAGCTCAAGCATTTCCAGCAATATTTTTTTGCAGCTATTAATTGCTTTGTACAGCTCTGCAGTGCAGTTAAAGCACTCATTCCCATCCTTTTCAAAATATTTATTGTACTAGTAGTATTCTGCATGGGCGGGACAGAGTGTGTAACATTTTCTTTGGCAACTAAGTCAGCTATCCGCCCACACAAAGATAGAACACTTTGGTCCAAGATGAACCTGCTGCATAAGATAACACTGTAGAATTCACCGCAACAAAAAAGAAATATATCACATTAAGGTTGTGTTTCTGAACACAAAAATGAAACATACCAGCAAAAGCTCTATGTTTCAGTATAGGCACCAATGTATGCAGGACAGAAATCAGTAAAACAAAGACTAGGCACAATTATAAATGCTGCTTATAGATTTTGTGGCAAGTGATGATGGCCAGATTTTAAACATGACATACATATTATAGACACAGAAAAGAGAATGGTATTAAGACTTTCTTGGGGTCCTTGATAACATACTATAATAAAATTTAGAGATACCTGGGCAGGGGGGAAACAACCTATCCCACCTATGCCCTTAGATATAGCGTGGAACAAAAGGCTGACCCTAAGTGACCGAAGTACTTGGTAGAAATATAGCTGCCACCACCTCAGAATTGCCGGCCTGAGGAACCAAAAAGGGTGTGAAGTATAATAAGTAAAAGAATGTTTGAGCACTGAGACTTTTATGGCTGACTGGGCTTCAGAAATGTATTGGGAGAGTGAGTTCTGAGGGAAACGAATGGATTGAGGCGAACACCAGTTAAAAGTAAACTAATAAAGAGTTTATTTTAACTTGAGAATAACAACAACTCGTTGGAATGAGTGGTACAAAATCTTGATGCAGTTGCAGTAACTTAGTTGCTTGAACACAAACAGTTCTCCTGACAGAATAGCTTTCCCAGCTTGAGTCTCTTTAACCAACTGTTCTATTATTAGACACAGTTTTACACAGAGCACAGACCTCAGTCTGCCTCTCTCAACTGGCTATAAGGTATCTTTGAAACCTCTCTTAGGCTCAATAAGACACAGCTCTCCTTTACTAGCCTCTCTAGTAAAGCTCTAGCCTAATGTCTTCTCCATATACCTTAAACCTAGAGACTAGCTAAAAGCTCTTCCCTTTCTGTCAGTTCCCTCTCTTCCTCAAAATCCAACTCTCTCTGTCTAACTCCCAGACTCTTCTCCTCTTACTGTCAGGCAAGACAGCTCCTTTCCCTCCATTCAGCTGACTCCACCCCTGATTGTTACACCCAATCAGGAGTCAGCCGGACTCCTCCTCCTCCTCTGTACAACAGCCAGGAGGCAAGCCACTGCCAAGCAGGCTTCGGCCTAGCCAGCTAAAAAGGTAGTTTTATTACATACCTCCCCACCTTAAGTTCTTTCTGGAAGATTTTCAATTTCTAATTGAAATCTGTAAGAAAGGGTTTCTCATAAAGAGAGCTCTTTCTTATCTAACTCTCCCTTCCTGTACCTAACTATCTATTCTAACCCAATCTAACTTAAGGCAAAGGCATTCTACCTATCCTCCTAACCTGCATGTTATCTAACCTAACTAAACATCCTATCTAACATATCTAACATTCCTATCTAACAGGTACACAATCCTAGCTAACATTGCATATCCTAAACAGCAATTGCAAACGATACAATTATACTATGCATGTTATACAAGCAATCCTGTAATGCAAAACAATACAGTCAATATAATATACAAACCTGCAAAGGAAAAGCATGTTAAATAGATTACATTATACAACACATCCTATAAAATGCAATTACCTATACCATTACCTGAACAATTATATTAACCTGGACAATGCGCCTGCGACCACATTTTGGGTTCCCTTGATGTGTCTAACCTCAAAATCATAGTCCTGTAGGGCTAAGCTCCACCGAATCAGCTTACTGTTGGTACCTTTTACCTGGTGCAACCATTTCAGGGGAGAATGATCAGTACACAAAACAAATTTCTTCCCCCACAAATAAGGTTTAAGCTTAGCGGTCGCCCAAATAATAGCTAAGCACTCTTTCTCAATTACAGAAAGATGTTGCTCTCTCTCTCTATGAGCTTACGGCTCAAGTATAGCACCGGTTGGGAATTTCCTTGGTCATCTTCTTGGCTAAGGACCGCTCCTAGCCCTACATTCGATGCATCGGTGGTAAGGACGAAAGGTCTCTCAAAGTCTGGAGCTCTCAGCACAGGGGCTGTTGTTAGGGCTCCCTTCAACTCCTCAAAAGCTACCTCACACCCCTGAGACCACTCCAACTTATCAGGTCGACCCTTCTTGGTTTCATCCGTCAACACAGCTGCTACAGTGCTGAACTCCAGGATGAACCTACCGTAAAATCCTACCACTCCCAAGAACGACCTAAGCTGTTTCTTGGTGTGGGGTCTGGGCCACTCCCTGATGGCTTGGACCTTGTCTAGGTCGGGTATGATGGTACCTCCTCCCACCAAGTGACCTAGGTATTTCACCTGAGGTCTGGCCAACTGGCATTTCGATGCCTTGACTGTGAGACCAGCCTCCTGTACCTTCTTCAATACCCTCTCCAGGTGTTGCAGGTGTCCCTCCCAGGTCGAACTAAATATTGCCAGGTCATCGATGTAGGCCTGGACAAACCCTCGCATGCCTACCAGCATTCGGTCAATCAGCCGTTGGAATGTGGCTGCTGCGTTCTTTAACCCAAAAGCAAGCCGGGTGAACTGGAATAACCCATCCCTGGTTATAAAAGCAGTCTTTTCTACATCCCCGGGATGCATTTCCACCTGCCAGTACCCTTTGGTTAAATCTAGGGTGGAGATATATCTGGCAGCGCCTATGGTTTCAATCAGCTCGTCGATTCTGGGCATGGGGTACACATCTGATGTTGTGACCTGGTTCAATTTTCTATAATCCACGCAGAACCTGATGGAGTTGTCAGGTTTGGGCACCAAGACTACTGGGGATGCCCAAGGACTAATAGAAGGTTCTATTAACCCCAACCTAAGCATCTCCTGGATCTCTTTGGTTATCACCTGCGCCTGTTCACCGGTCACTCTATATGGGGATGATGACACGGGTTTGGCGTCCCCAGTGTCAATCCTATGACAAGTTAAGTTTGTTCTCCCTGGAACATTGGAGAACACACCCTTAAACCTATGTAACAGCTCCCCTAGCTGTATCTTCTGCGCAGCTGTTAAGTGTTCGTTTCCCTCCACAGCTGGTAAAGAGTCCTCTACACATATTTTCCCCCATCCCGCCAGAGTCAGATCTCCTTCTTTCTCTGCGGAACTTTAACACAAAGTTCGTTCTGAGAAAATATGGTTTAAGTCTATTGATGTGCAGCTTCTTGCACCTCCGGTCTCCTCCATCTTCTTGGACTACATAAGTCACCTCAGAGTCTTTGGAAACAACGGAAAATGGTCCTTCCCAAGCCACATCTAGCTTCTTCTTGGCTCTGGGCTTTAAGACCAACACTTTGTCTCCGACAGCAAAGCTTCTGTGCCTAGCCTTAGCATCAGCATAGTCCTTCTGTCGGCTTTGAGCTGCTGACAAGCTCTCAGCGGCACAGTCCCGGATCAAAGTCAAATGTCTTTGAAGGTCCCCGATGCACTCGACCACGTCCTTCTCAGGAATCTCCTCACGTCTGATCCACGCCTCCCTCACGATGTCCAGAGGTCCACGCGGGGTTCGGCCATACAGCAGTTGGAACGGGCTGTATCCGGTACTCTCTTGTGGTACCTCACGATAGGCAAACAGGAAATGCTGGATTCTTCTGTCCCAATCGTTGGGGTTGCGATGTACGTAGGTTCTCAGCATGTGGTTCAACGTCGCATTGAACCTCTCCGTCAGGCCATTCGACTGTGGATGGTATGGAGTCGTCGTCACGTGTTGAATCCCACAGGAACGCAGCATCTCTTTCATGAGGACAGACATGAAAGATGTTCCCAAATCAGTCACGATAGATTTAGGGAACCCCACACGCGCAAACAACGACAGGAGTGCGTGTGTTACTGTCTTGGTGTCAATCTCCTTCAGGGGAATCGCCTCAGGGTATCTGGTCGCGAAGTCCACCGCTGTGAGGATGTATCGATGTCCATCCTTGGTCACAGGCGACATCGGGCCAAGAATATCTATTCCCACTTTTTCAAAAGGAATCGACACACCAGGAATGGGTTGCAGCAGTCCTTTGGTTTTGTCTTTTGCTTTGCCCACAAACTGACAGGACTCACAAGATCTGCAGTAGGTGGCAATGTCTTGTGCCATTCTGGGCCAAAAGAACCGGCTCTGCACCCTATCCTTAGTCTTCTTGATCCCTAGATGACCACTAAACAAAGTGTCATGGGCCATTTTCAGGATCTTTTCCCTGTACTTTGGAGGTATTACTAGCTGTGTAACTACCTCATACAGCCCTGTGCCCTTTTGATGTCTCACTAATCTGAACAGCTTGTTATCTATATTTCTAAAGATAACTGGTTCTATTTCATTGGGTTCAGTTCTTTTGGTTTGAACTGATTCCCACAGGCCCTTTAAATCTTCAGCCTGTCGCTGTTCCCTCAGGAACTCAGCTGGCTGGCTAGATGGCAACATCACAGGGAATTCTTCAGCGTTGTTACTTTCAGAGCTATGAGCCATTTCTGAGGTGATTTCTCCCTCCTCAGAAATTCCCGCTCTTTCTGCCTGGCTTCTAGTTACAGCATTGATCTTCAGTGTATGTTCTGACAGATCATTTCCTATTAACACAGGGACCTCCAGGTCCGATAGAATTCCTACACTCCATTTACCACAAAAATCTTTGTATTTGACAGGGACTTCTGCCACATCCACTTCAAAGCTGGGACCAGTTATTCCCTTCAGTGTCCATTTCTTTCCTGGCACTACCTGGTCCTTCTCAACTATATGAGGGCGCACCAGAGACACGTCAGCGCCTGTGTCCCTCAGTCCCATTAGCGTTTGGTCATTAACTTTGACCTCTTCTAAGTATTCTTTATTTACCCCACGCTCAATACTCCAAACCCTCATTATTCTGATGGGCTCTCCCTCAGGAGTAGGCTCTTCATCTTGTGGTGGAGTCTTCTTGACCACTTTAACAAATTTTGGCGGGCTTCCAGCTCTCTCCTTAGTTAGCTTTGGGCATGAGGCTTTAACATGTCCTTCTTGGTTGCAGAAGTAACATACAATCCTACGTGACACAACCTTAGAGATGGCATCCCCTTGCTTGGCTCCCTGACTCTCCTTGTCAGTTCTAGCCTTCGGGACCCACTCTTTCTGCTTTTTGAACATGGGGGGGACCAACTCAAAATCTCCCTCCATCCTGTCCAAAATCGTCGCACACTCGGCCACCGTCCGGATCTTTTTGTCTTTAATGAACCAACGCCACTGTACTGGAATCAATTTATAAAACTGCTCCAGACAGATCAGGTCTCTTAAAGCCTCAAAGGTGTTCACCTTACTAGCCATCGTACTAGAGCTTTTTCAATTCTAGCCCCCACTTGGGAAAATGTCTCCCCAGGCTTCCTCTTAATTTCTCTGAAGGTCTTTCGGCTTTGCTCTGGGGTTAGCCCAAACCGAACCTTCACTCTTTCTTTGAAGACAGAGTAGTTAGACCATTCTGTAGTTGTCATTTCGGCATAAACCTCACTCAGTTCGCCACAGATTAATGGTCTCAAGTGTGCCATTCTTTTTTCCTCTGGCACCCCAAAATCTGCACACGCACGTTCGAAACTAGAGAGGAAACTCTCGGCACAATCCCCCTTTGTGTATTTGGGAAAGTGTTTTAGATAGGAAGCAACGGGTTCAGCAGGGATGGCACTTGGGTTGGATGTGGGTTGACTATCTCTGACTTGTAACTCCATCATCCTTTCCTCGTGTCTCATTCTCTCTCTCTCCCTTTCAGCCTCAAACTGCATTCTCTCTTTTTCTTTCTCAAGCTCAAGCTGTCTTTCTTTCTCTCTTTCCTCAGCTTCACGTTGTCTCTCCCTAGCCTCAAACTCCATTCTCTCTCTTTCAGCCTCACGTTGTCTTTCTCTTTCTCTAGCTTCTAACTGGGCTTTTTCCCTCTCTTTCTCAGTTTCAAGCTGCATCTTTCTCAACTCCATCTCAAGCCTTAACTTCTCGATTTCTAAAGAGGTTGCCACTGTCTCTGGGCTTTCTCCTCTTTCTACAATCTCAGGCTCCATTTCGGTTCCCTCCTGTTCCTCTGATTGTGTGTGAACCACAGGAGCTTTTTTCTGCTTTGGAGGTGCCATACTGCTGTACAATGGTGTATTTAGGCAGTTTGAGCCAAAGAAACGTTTTGGCTCAAACTCTTACCTCACAAAGTCACACCACCCCACTGGATTTAGGCTTAAAGTCACGTATCCCGCCGCTGGTCACCAATATAATAAAATTAAAGACTTATCGAGGCAGGGGGGACACCACGATCACACCTCTGCCCTTAGATATAGCGTGGAACAAAAGGCTGACCCTAAGTGACCGAAGTACTTGGTAGAAATATAGCTGCCACCACCTCAGAATTGCCGGCCTGAGGAACCAAAAAGGGTGTGAAAGTATAATAAGTAAAAGAATGTTTGAGCACTGAGACTTTTATGGCTGACTGGGCTTCAGAAATGTATTGGGAGAGTGAGTTCTGAGGGAAACGAATGGATTGAGGCGAACACCAGTTAAAAGTAAACTAATAAAGAGTTTATTTTAACTTGAGAATAACAACAACTCGTTGGAATGAGTGGTACAAAATCTTGATGCAGTTGCAGTAACTTAGTTGCTTGAACACAAACAGTTCTCCTGACAGAATAGCTTTCCCAGCTTGAGTCTCTTTAACCAACTGTTCTATTATTAGACACAGTTTTACACAGAGCACAGACCTCAGTCTGCCTCTCTCAACTGGCTATAAGGTATCTTTGAAACCTCTCTTAGGCTCAATAAGACACAGCTCTCCTTTACTAGCCTCTCTAGTAAAGCTCTAGCCTAATGTCTTCTCCATATACCTTAAACCTAGAGACTAGCTAAAAGCTCTTCCCTTTCTGTCAGTTCCCTCTCTTCCTCAAAATCCAACTCTCTCTGTCTAACTCCCAGACTCTTCTCCTCCTACTGTCAGGCAAGACAGCTCCTTTCCCTCCATTCAGCTGACTCCACCCCTGACTGTTACACCCAATCAGGAGTCAGCCGGACTCCTCCTCCTTCTCTGTACAACAGCCAGGAGGCAAGCCACTGCCAAGCAGGCTTCGGCCTAGCCAGCTAAAAAGGTAGTTTTATTACACATACATACAACAAAACAACATATACATTAAAACCACAAAAGTTAAAAATATCTCAACCTATCTCTATCTATCTATCTATCTATCTATCTATCTCCTTGATAGGTAAAATTACCCATCTATCTTATTTACTTGAATCTAATGCTCACTTTTTTTTTGCTAAATTACCTTCACAAAATTAGAGTGTGCATTATTTATTTATTTATTTAAAACATTTATATTCCGTCCTTCTCACCCCGAAGGGGACTCAGAGCGGAGCACAGTATATACACGGCAAACATTCAATGCCAGGACACAGATTCACATACATTACATAAACATTAAAAAAAATTATCAAAATATTAAAATACACCATTTAAAACCGTCCTAGTCATCCGCGTCAAATCATTGGCCTGGTCATCTTTCCTATTGCCGCTTTATTGCCCTGTCCCGAAAGCTTGGTCCCACAGCCAAGTGTTTACCATCTTTCTAAAGGACAGGAGAGAGGGGGCCGACCTGATCTCACCAGGAAGGGAGTTCCATAGCCGGGGGGCAATCACCGAGAAGGCCCTGTCTCTCGTCCCCACCAATTGTGCTTGTGATAATGGTGGGATGGAAAGCAGGGCCTCCCCGGAGGATCTTAATCTCTGTGATGGTTCATAGGGGGAGATGCGTTCAGACAGGTAATTTGGGCCGGGGCCATTTAAGGCTTTATAGGCCAAAGCCAGCACTTTGAATTGTGCCCGGTAGCAAACTGGCAGCCAGCGGAGCTGGCGTAACATTAGATTCACATAATATGGTAATCTTAGAGCTGAGTCAAAACAAAAAAGGGAAGCTACTTCAGGTGCATCTGGAGCTCTTATTTGAGAGATACCATGTCCACTTTAATTACCTTGGCTCAATGCTATGCCATCCTGGGGTTTATAGTTTGTTGAGGCATCAGCATTCTTTGGTAGCCTTATGACACAAAACTACAGCCCCCAATACTCCATAGCATTGAGTCAGGGCAGTTAAAATGGATTAATTCTACATCACGGATGCACCACAAGGCTTTCCTTTTCATGGCTGAAAGCTCTGGTGTTCTAACACTTTTGTTTTTAAAGAAGGAATTATAAGCAGGCAGCCACTGCAATGCATACCTGTTTTTCACCAAATTATAAAAAGAGCACTTTGCCACTGAACATTACATTCGGCAGCAAACTTTCTTTTTGGTTTCAGGGTTTTGAAAATTGAGGTGTACATTAGATTTGATGACACATTAGACTCTAGTAAATATGGGTATTTATGCCCCCAAAGAATCTGCAATAGAAAAACGAGTAGCTTGTTTTCAAGTTTTGCCTCTCTATGTCTATAATATTTGGGGGCACATTTGCCGTGATGCCACAACATTGAGCACTTCCCCACTGGTGTCAGATAGTGACGTGGAGCAAAGACAGGACACTGCAGGACCATGATGGCTGGCAGCTGGGCAAACGCAATTTCCTTGACAAGTAAAACACTCCCAGCTTATGCACAAGTCAGAGAACAGGGAAAGAAGCTTTTGCTGGATTCCCTGCCTTTTGAGCGCTTTCTAACTGTGCAAACGTCTATCAATTGCTTTGAAATTATTATAGCTTAGTGGCATCATCACCTCCTCCTTAATAATCAGCCGATCCTTGTGCTAGCAGAATTAAGCTCTTCTCAAGGCAAGAGATCAGCTCCAATCTCTTCCCACTTCATAGCCCCAGCAGTGCCGGTGCAGGAAGGAAGACGCGGCATCAATGAAAAGGAAAGCATCCTCTGCCTCATATTGTACTCCACTTCTGGCAGTAAATATGCAGATAAGAGTAAAATGCAAAAGACTTCCATAGAATAGTAGAAGGGATTATAGAATGCAAATAGAAGTAAAGTGTTTTAACTAGAAACTTGCTGGGACTTCAAAAGGGGGAAGCCAGCGGCAGGAAGTCAGGTATGGAAGGAAAAAAGGCAGCTAAAGGAGGTGTAAATTGTTGCTGCTTGTCTCTGAAGGACTTGTTGCTGCAACAAGCTGGTGTCTATTATCTTGCCTGTCATGTTGTTGTTGTTTATTTGTTCAGTCACTTCGGACTCTTCCTGACTTCATTGCCTGTCATAGCAGTTAGCTTTTACCCCTCTTAGCAGATCTGCTAAAACCCTCACTTGAACAAGCAGCATAGAAAACTTCCTTGGGGTCCTTCTACCCTGATCTTAGAAATAGTATGTCAGGGGAGATACTGTTGGACTGTCACTTCCAGTAGCACCGGACACACAGTCAATGGTAAAAAATATTTACATCCAAAAACAGCTGGAAAGCTGCAGGTTTTTCACCCTTGCTGAACCAAAACAATCCAACTACCTTTGGAGGTAACTGCTAGGACATATAATCTCCCTCCCCAATGTACAAATACTACAAAATATAAATTTTGTGTTTTAGATATAAAAGTTAATTGTACAAATACAGAATAACACAAGGGTAGACAACCTATGTGTTGCCTACTAGAGGATTGGCGATTCGAATCCACAGACGGGGTGAGCTTCTGTTGTTAACTCCAGCTTCTGTCAACCCAGCAGTTTGAAAACATGCAAATGGGAGTAGATCAATAGGCACCACATCGGCAGGAAGGTAACAGTGCTCCATGCAGTCATGCTGGCCACATGACCTAGGAGGTGTCTATGGACAATGCCGGTTCTTTGGCTTAGAAGTGAAGATGAGTTCCACCCCCCAGAGTTGGACATGACTAGATTTAATGTCAAGGGGAAACCTTTTTCTTTTGTTTAGTCAACCTATTGTGGTTTAGCATGTTGGAAGTTCCAATGAGCACCAGTGAGATTGTCCCCACTGCAACTCTCACATGTTATATGCAAAAATGTATGGAGTATAATTTATAGCTAAGTTATGGTTGGTGGCTTCCATGCCACTGTAGCAAAAAATCTACTCTGGGATTTAATCTACATTTTAAAAGTACTATCTGCGGCATGGATTCACTGTACAGCTGACATGGAAACACTAATGGCCTCTACTTTGGCTCTGAGTTTCCCTAACAAAGATTCCTCTACTCTCTTCATTTTATACTTTCTCAAGCTTGGTTTTGGAATTAGGCAGCTAATAGTGCCATGTCCAACATGCCCAATTGCTTATTAATCACTTACATTGTTTTATGTCACCTCTATCTTACCCAGTGATGTTGCTTTTTGATACACCTCTCCCATGTGGAAGCATTGCTTCATGTCAGCCTACTCAAATGAAAAGTACTAATAAATGAGCTTAAGAAGGATGATAAAACCCCCCACACAACCATTTGAAGGGGTTTTGACCTTTTTTTGTTTGAAGTCAGCAGGAGCCAGCTGTTGTTTAAATACCCAAATGAGTTTTGGATGAAACAGAGTCTGCAGTTATGTTCCCCATCTCCCATGAGATACAACTCCAACTCCTTCTTTTATAGTACTTTGAGTGGAACACAGTCAAATTATTTTAACACTATTAGATAGGTGTTAAATGAAGTACTGTTAGAAGATTATCACTTTCTCACTTTGGCTCAGAAGAGCTGTTGAAAAGTCCCTCTTCACAAGGGTGTTGGGAGAACACAAGTAGCATTCCAGGTTGCTGCTTGCATTTTGAGTTGTTATCACCAAAGACAGGAGAGGCGAGGAGAGAGAAGAGAGGGCTCACCTTTCATAACAGGAGCAGAGTTGGGGATTTCTGATGCCAGCTTCTAGGCAACTGCCCAAAACACCAATAGCTATTTTCAAAGGTGCAAGAAGAGATGCTGAAGCCAAATTGTGTACTTGGGAGATTTTGGAATGGTAGGCTCTATTGATTCCCTGTATTTGTTAGAGATGAACTGGCAAGATTAATATTTTAGCTAGTCATGAATAACATGTACGCCACCTGCATGGAGAAGTAATTTATAATTCATTCAGAATGTCTCCTAATGAGATCTATAATGAAGAAGGTGGAAAATTAACCCACCACCTGTACATCTTTGAAAAGTATTGTGATATATGTAATCCACTACTTTATGAGTTACACGTTACTCACCACTTTTGTAATTGCTGACTACTAATGTGTTATTTTTAAATTCTATTTCAACACATAGGACACTGGACTTCATATTAGTTACTATGAGATCATTTTAAAGTTGGTATTGCTCTGCTCTATGGGCTTGCAGACCTTATTTGAGAAACTTCCTGATTTTAAAATTTTATCCCAAAATGTCTCTTCTAATTCAAACCCTTTCTTATTGTCTTCCTGAAAGCATTCTGTGATTTGCCAGTATTGAAACCAATTTATTGTTGGGTCTATTAATTGTATGCACATATGGTGGAAGTGTAAAAAAGTTAAAAAGTATTGGTACCAGGTATACAAAAGATGGAGGCAATACTTCAGTTGAAATTTGAGTTTAAACCTGAATATTTCCTATTAGGAATTACTGACTAAGAGATGGAAAAAAACACAAATAAGATTTTTATTTACCTAATAACATCAGCAAGGATAAGCCTGGTCCAAGTCTGGAAATCACAAGAAATACCCACCATCGAAAAATGAATTTTAAAAGTAATAGATATTATGAACATGGATTTATTAACACAAAAGCTTGCCCAGAATAACCTGCAACCACAAAGAATGAATTGGGGCAAATTTTGGGATTTCTTTAAAAAGGAAAATATAGAAATCTATGTAAAGATGATTTAAAAGAAGCTCAAAAGACTAGGTTACCAAGAAACCGACGCTACGGGGACAAAGACTAGATATAAACAAAAGAAGGAGCCCCAACCAGAAGGAACCTGGAAGCATCAATTTCTTTTTTTTCTTCTTTCTTTGTTTCCTATAATGGACATATAAAATATCAGGAAAATCTCCTATTAAGAGCATGGGCCTTGTTCCTTGACTTTATTATATACCTGTCTGTACTTCTGAGTTGTCCCTTCTTGTACTGCACCCGAGTTGCTTGGTTAGCCACCTTACAGAACTCCTCTCACTACAGAGTCTAAGCTGTTAACAGGAATTGGATCCAAAGGCTATAAATGCAGATAGGAACTTACAACAGAGCCAATAGCTACTAATTAGAATTGAATTCAAGCATCATAGATAAGAATAACAGCCGAAGAAGATATTACGAAACAAGGGAAACAACCCGGGAGACCTTGTTGTATTACTGTTCCTGACGTTATATATTGATGAAGAACCTTTTACAACATAAAAATTGTTATTTTGGAAGCTGAGATCTCATTACATTGCATTTAATAATATTTGAGTTACTATTTCTGACGTCATGTAATTATGAAGAATCTCCTGATATGTAGTAATTGTTATTTTGGAAGCTTAAGTTTCATTGTGTTGACAAAATATTGATAAACAATCTTTCATTTATAAACAGTTACTAATTAATTGTGTTAATGTTCCCACGTTATGTTTAATGAAGAATTTTCTGTAATATAGAAATTGTGATTTGCAATATGCAGTTTTTGTATTTGTTGTTATAGAGATCTGTGCATGTTACACTTAACACTGGTTAGCCACCTTGGCTAGAAAGACTACACCATAGGGATGCACTTGATCAAAAACAGGGCAGAATCACTGGAAGATCAGAAGGAAGCTGGATCTGGACACAGTCTAGCACATTATTTGGTTTATATTTATTTTTGAACAGCAAACAAATATTTAATATTTAAGTAGTACAGTGTTTATTTGATAGCCCCTTTGTTGAAAGGGAAAAAAAAGCTAAGATAGCATTAATATCTCATGAAGATTATTCTGGCATCTTGTCATTCTCCATTCTGAGCAACGAAGAGAACAAGAGCCTTAAAGAAGCATTTCTTCTTTTCTAAACTTCTGCATAAACTGACAACAAAGTGTCTTTTAAAAATTGATTACTGTCTGAATGTTAGTGCTGTGGAAAGTCATTATTAGATGAGATTAGAAGCACTGCTGGCCTCAATCTTCCAAAGACATAATTCTTGGACTCAGCACTTTTGTCATGCCCAGCATGGATAAATTTGACATTTCTTTTCACCCTCTTTGTCCACAATATACAAAGGCAGTGAAACCGTTTTCAATTTTGTTTTTAACACTGAGACAAAAATAAAGGCAAACAAGTTTGTTGTACACACTTGGCAAATGTCTTTATGCATGATGAACATAGACAATACTTTTAAACTTATTTTTTTCTCATCCAACTATAAAGTTGTGTGAAGCAGAGAGGTGCATTACGGGGAAGAGGTGCCAAAATGTGGCTATTATTCCCAATAGCAATTTTGCCCTCTCTGAACATTTCTTTCAGTTCCCCAATTTCTAGCATTGCAGCTGACAGAGATGGAACTGACAGAGGGAGCTCAACCTGCTCTCCTTGAATTCGAACCGCAATGGGCAGGACTGCTGACTGACAGGTCAGTGGTTTGAATCTGGGGAAAGCACATTGAGCTCCCTCTGTCAGCTCCAGCTCCCCATGCAGGGACATGAGAGAAGCCTCCCACAAGGATGGTAAAACAACAAACATCAGGGCATCTTTTGGGCAATGTCCTTGCAGATGGCCAGTTCTCTCACACTAGAAGTGACTTGCAGTTTCTCCAGTCGCTCCTGACATGAAAAAAAAAAGCATTGCAGTAACTTAAAACTTCAGCTGAGCACTTTGTTGTTGTTGTTTATTTTTTCACTCACTTTGGACTCATGGATCAGCCCATGCTACAGCTCCCTGTTGGCCGTTACCCAGGCATGTAGGCGGGGGGGGGGGGGCTTGAGGGTCCCCCGAAACTCAGCCCCCCCGAAACCCCTCCCTGAAAAAAACTCAGCCCCCCCACCCCCGAATCGAAATCCTGGCTATGGGCCTGCCGTCACCACCCCCAGCTCCCTCAAGGTCAGTCCAGTCACTTCAAGGATGCCATCCATCCATCTTGCCCTTGGTCGGCCCCTCTTCTTTTTTCCTTCCATTTCCCCCAGCATCATCATCTTCTCCAAACTTTCCTGTCTTCTCATTATGTGCCCAAAGTACTTCATCTTTATCTCTAATATCTTTCCCTAGTGAGCAGTCAGGCTTTATTTCCTGGAGTATGGACTGGTTTGAACTTCTTGTGATCCAAGGCACTCTCAGAAATTTCCTCCAACACCATAGTTCAAAAGTGTGACTTCCTTCGCTCAGCTCTCTCATCCATAGGGTAATACCAATGTTTTAACTATGTGGATCTTCATTTCAAGTGTGTTGCTGAGCACTTACAAAGAGATTTTAGGCATCTAAAGAAAAAGGTCTGGAAAAGTTACTAAGGAGAAGAGTTCTAGGTGTGTCTCTCTTTCGGCAATAGTGGAAATATTGGATAGAAGGAAGATTTCATGGCAGGGATGAGATTTTTTTGGATGGCAAAGACTCTCATAAGCCACATAACAAATCTGCTAGTCCTTGTATAGTTTGTTGCTTGTCTCAGCATTAGACTGGGTAGTAGCTCCATTTTCTAAGTCAACAGTTAGAATAGAAGAACACTGCACAAAAGAAACCTCCAAAGTGGAATATGTAGAACACCCCAATGAATGTAGGGCTGGTATATGATCAGTTCATGCCTTCCGGGCCTTTTGAAGGTGACCTTGGATCCATAGATGCTTCTGAGTCAAGGAAGAGATGAAGTACACTTGCAATTCTAGTCTTTTTACTGATCCATATTTTTTTTTCAAATTCTAATGTGTATGATTTTGGAAGTTGTGGTAGAAGAGGTCTTCTTACCTTTGGCTAAAACTTATATAGTTCAGTAGATCCCTAAACTGCCCAGGAAAAAGTGAGTCTGGCTTTACAATTCTAGCAATGCTCTTTCGTGGTGAGAGGTGCCATCATTCTTATACTTAGGACTTTGGACCTACAAGGGGCAATGGTGGCAAAGGCACATAGTTGGATACACCTGGATTCTCGCCTCTTTGTCACATATGATTAGATTCTTCCTGATATAAACTGATGTACTCAGGGATAACTTCATATCTTTCATCCTTGCACAGAGCCCCTGGTGGCGCAGTGGGTTAAACCCTTGTGCTGGCAGGACTGAAGACCAACAGGTAGCAGGTTCGAATCTGGGGAGAGGTGGATGAGCTCCCTCTGTCAGCTCCAGCTCCCCAAGCGGGGACATGAGAGAAGCCTCCCACAAGGATGATAAAAACATCAAATCATCCGGGTGTCCCCTGTGCAATGTCCTTGTAGATGGCCAATTCTCTCACACCAGAAGCAACTTGCAGTTTCTCAAGTCGCTCCTGACACGACAAAAAAGAAAAAAGAAAAATCCTTGCACAGATAAGAATTAAACTGCTTGTGGTCTAACTGTACTAATTTTATAAGTGGAATCCTTAATTTTGATAGCTTGACTTCAATCTTGCTTGCTCTCACTCATCCAAGAACAAGTGAAGTAACTCCACTACACTTCAGCACTCATTACTCAGTAATCAACCAGATCTTGGTGAGAAATACAACTTACAAGTGGACTCCCCTCTCCCTCCCAATTCAGTGAATACAATGAATGATTTGTAGGATAAATTACTGACAAATACATAACAACACTCTTGTTATTTTGACACAATCTTCAATTAAAAGTATTTAAAAGTATTTGATGGGTGGAATTCATGCAAGTCGCTTCAGGTGTGAGAGAACTGGCCATCTACAAGGACATTGTCCAGGGGACGCCGGATGATTTGAAGTTTTACCATCCTTGTGGGAGGCTTCTCTCATGTTCCCACACGGGGAGTTGGAGCTTGCAGAAGGAATCCATCCATGCTCTCCCCGCATTTGAACCACCGGCACAAGGGTTTAACCCATTGTACCATTAGGAGCTTCCCATGCCAGAAGTGACTTGAAGTTTCTCAAGTCACTCCTGACACAAAAAAAAAGTGGAATTCATCCAGTTTAACCCATTGTACCACTAGGAGCTTCCCATGCCAGAAGCGACTTGGAGTTTCTCAAAAGTGGAATTCATCCAGTTTCATACCCTCCAATTCATCCGGTTTAGCACAGGTAGTCCTAATGTATCCTTTGCTGTTCCACTTTCTCAGCTGTTTTAAAAATTTCACACCTTCTCTCACATTTCCCCTTTGTTCCGAGACTACTTCAGTTTACAAAAATTAGTTCAGATAGCAAAAAAATGCTTGCTTTCAAAGAAGCCAGGAATCTTGCACTTTCCAAGTTATTCAGGGAAAACCAAACTGCTGTAGCGATTCCTCATTAATAACCTCTGCAGTCTTAACCACACTCTGATGTTACTTTGCCACATGTATCTGTGAGGTGTAGGCAGGCATGCATTTTCTGGGTCACAGGGTATTTATTATTTCCAATTGGTTTCCCTTTCCCAAGTTCTCTCCATGTAAGTCAATGTGATGTTTGAGCATTGGACTAGGATTCTGGGAGACCAACGTTCAAATACCTGCGGAGCCATAGAAGCTCACTGGGAGACACTAGTCAGTTTATACCCTGAGCCTGCAATGAAAGTAATGGCAAGCCTCCTCTTAATGAATCCTTCCAAGAAACTCTAGGGCAAAGGTTCTCAACCTTCCTAATGCCACGACCCCTTAATACAGTTTCTCATGTTCAGAGGCGGCCCTAGGTAATTTTCAATGGTAAGCAAACAGTACTTTGCCCCCCCACCCCAACCAATCATTGATATATATTTTCTGTTCATCGTGGGAGTTCTGTGTGCCATATTTGGTTCAATTCCATCATTGGTGGAGTTTAGAATGCTCTTTGATTGTGGGTGAACTATACATCCCAGTAACTACAACTCGCATATGTCAAGGTCTATTTTGCCCCAAGAGCACCTCAAGAGTGCCCCTGGTCAAAATCAACTATACTGCAAATGCTTACTTTGCGTAATGGGTTGAGCCACCCCTGCTCATGTTATGGTGACCCCCCAACCATAAAATTATTTTCGTTGCTACTTCATAACGGCAATTTTGCTACTGTTATGAATCGTAATGTAAATATCCAATATGCAGGAAATATTATCATTCACTGGACCAAATTTGGTACAAATACCCAATACGCCCACATTTGGATACTGGTGGCGTTGGGAGGGATTGATTTTGTCATTTGGAAGTTGTAATTGATGGGATTTATAGTTAACCTACAATCAAAGAGCATTCTGAAGTCCACCAATGATGGAATTGATTCAAACTTGGCACACATAACTCCCATGACCAACAGAAAATACTGGGTTTGGTGGGCATTGACCTTAAGTTTGGGAGTTGTAGTTCACCTACATCCAGAGAGCACTGTGAACTCAATCCATAATGGATCTGGACCAAACTTGGCACAAATACTCAGTATGCCCAAATGTGAACAATTGTGGATTTTGGGAAAAATAGACCTTGGCATTCGGGAGTTGCAGTTGCTGGGATTTATAGTTCACCTACAATCAAAGAGCATTCTGAACCCTATCAACAATAGAATTGGACCAGACTTCCCACACAGAACCCCCATGACCAATAGAAAATACTGTGTTTTCTGATGGTCTTTGGTGACTCCTCTGATACCTCCTTGCGGCCCTTCCAGGGGTCCCGATCCCCAGGTTGAGAAACACTGCTCTAGGGTATGCTCACCAACAACAAAAGCTCTCCATATCAAGATGAGCTGTAGTGCATTAAAAAGTTTTTTTTCTTAGAAAAGTTTTTTTAAAAAACAGTGAAACAAAATGACTCTGAGGGTGGTGGATTTTCCTTCATTATCATTTTAACAGCAGGGTTAGAAATTCAAATAATCCTTAGTCATTTGATAGAGAAAGAAGAGTTCTGCAATTAGCCAGTGGCACCATCAGAAGATATCATGACTCTTGTACCGACAAAAATCCCAGAACTTTGCTGCTTCCTCCTTCCTTACATTGTTGTTGCCATTGAACAGCTTAGATTCAGAAATCTTTGCAAATTTACATCACTACAAGATTTACCAGTACACACCCTGACTAATAGAATCATGTTACAGAACAATTAGTTTCTTGGCAACATTATGTTTATAGCTTTTCTAATGGTTGGAACTTTCTGAAAAGAATTCAATGTAAGAATAATGTCACCTCCTCGTCATTTCTGAGTAACTGGAATATCATCTTAATACGCACAATTATTCATTGCCTTAATTTATAGGGTGTCATCACTGATAGTTCTTGGCTCTGATTAAAGACTCAACATTATCTTTCATGCTTCAGAAATCAGGATATAAAATGCCATAAAATAATATTCAAATCATTCACCCTGTCTAGTGCATTTGACATTCAATTATATTTGTAAAAAAATATATTTTTGTTTAGCATTAGTGTTCATACTTAAAGTAGTTTATTGGGAGTTTACAAATATAAAAAGTAATTAAAATGATTACACAAATGATTTGGAATACTGAAATGAAAATAAAAATAGTTCATAGCTATGGATCTGCTCTGTTCACTCCTCCCCAACCTGCAACTATGCCATCGTATTACTGGTATAGATAATACTATTTTTTAAACAAAGATTCTTCCTCAAATAGTGAGGTAGCTTGGTGTGACTTAGGACCTCATCCCATGAAGGGAGCGGGGGGAGGGAGGAAAATCATTATTTTATCATAGTATTTTATACAGTTCTGTTTATAAA
Source organism: Anolis sagrei (assembly GCF_037176765.1). Lineage (NCBI taxonomy): Eukaryota > Metazoa > Chordata > Lepidosauria > Squamata > Anolidae > Anolis > Anolis sagrei. Next base: position 87,069,893 of record NC_090023.1, read on the forward strand.
GAAAACAGATAATATATTCACCATCATACACAATTGTCTATTGCTACAGTAATCCTCCACATTCTGAGCTATCCCCACCCATTCCACACTTTTCTTTTTAAGGGAAACTTTGCAATTGCAGAAGCCTGAAATCTAGGTCTTAAAAAAGAGTGGGGGAGAGAATATAGCCACAGTAAAGTGGTGCTATATCAAAATTGCACAATTCCTGGAAAATAAGTAATTTTTAAAAAGTACCATGAAAGTTTAATGCAAAAGGATTTACTAGAGAGAAAAGGAGCATTGAGGCTCATTGTGAGACTACCCACAGGAATGCGTACACATTGACATCACAACAATGATCTAACATGGGGGAATCTGACAGTTCCCATCCCATGTGTAAATCAGCACGTTTTGCTGCTTCTGCGTAAATCAGGAGTTTTGAAGATGATTCCTAGAACCTCATACTTTACACACTGGTTACAACCCCCCTGTTGCAGCAGCTCCACTGGCTGCCAGTTTGTTTCTGGGCACAATTCAAAGTGCTGGTTATGACCTTTAAAGCCTTAGATCAGGGGTCCTCAAACTTTTAAAGCAGAGGGCCAGTTCACTGTCCTTCAGACTGTTGGAGGGCCGGATTATATTTTGAGAAGAACACGAACAAATTCCTATGCACACTGCAGATATATTATCTGTACTGCAAAAAACATGAAAGAACAATGCAGTATTTAAAATGATGAACAATTTTAACCAACATAAACGTACCAGCATTTCAATAGGAATGGTGGGCCTGCTTTTGGCTGATCAGATAGTCAAGTTAATCCAGATGGTTGTTGTTGTTTCTGTTGTTGCTGCTGTTGTGTGACTTGAAGTTGTTTCAGACTTAGGGTGACCCTAGGTCTAAAGTTTATACCAGGGGCTGAGTAAATGACCTTGGAGGGATGCATAGGTTAGTTTGAGAACCCCTGCCTTAGATGGTTCAGGTCCAGACTATTTGACTGACCACATCCCTTTGTACAAAGCTGCCTGGGCCCTGAGATCTTCAGGAGAGGCCCTTCTCTTGGTCTCACCTCCATCTCAAGGATGGTTGGTGGGAACAAGAGTGTGGGCCTTCTCTCTCATTGGCTGTCCCACAACTCTGGAACTCCCTGCTTAGGGAAGCCAGAATGGCCCCCTCCCTGCTATCCTTCCGGCAGCAGGTTAAAACCTTTTTATTCAGGCAGGATTTTAAAGATCGGTTTTTAAGATTGTGTCAGAAGGTTTTTAAGATTGTGTCAGGGGCTGCTGTGGTTTTTATGGATTTAATCTGAATTGTTTTTAATATGAATTATGTTTAGTACTGTTTATATATTTTTATGTTTTAAATTGTATTATAATGCTTTTAATGTTAGCTGCTTTGGTTCTCCTTATGGATTGAAAAAGTGGGATATAAATAATCATAGTAATAATAATAATAATAATAATAATAATAATAATAATAATACACATATTTAAGGTGGAGTCCTATGGGGAACAGCCAGAAGTTGTTTTGAGTCATATAATAGGATATTTGGGGCATCATCTTTAAACTGTTTTTAAAGTGTATAGAAATTGGGAGGTGGGGGTCCTGCATCTGATGAGGTCCTTAATTTCCAAACGTAGTTGCTAAGGCCTATATCTCTGTGAATCTCATTGTAGACAAGAAAACAAGCTAAATGTAGGGAATATATATTTAATTCTCCTCAGTGTACTGTGATTTGATCCTAAGCTGCCGTATTTGAGAAGATTTTGAAAAACTACTTGTTTGAAATTACCTTGATTTCATGTGCTGTATAAGTCACACTTCTATTTTATTGATATTTTACTACATTGATTATAGAAACTTTTTGCTACCTCAATTATACTTTAATGTACTATAATTTTTAAAAAATGTCTGGCAGTATGAGCTGGGTTTCCCTACCCATCAATTAATTTGGAGTAGTAGAAGTTTTTCAAACTCTACAGAAAATGTATTTCAGTTGTGCCAGTTAAAGAAAGCTGTAAATGTTTTATTTTTATAGTTGTACATGGCATTGTATGTTTGTTATTTTCTGTTTTTTGGAAGCCTCTCTGAGTCCCTTCGGGGAGAGAGGGATGTTCTTGTTTTCTTGGAGTACCCACAAATTAATGATATTAGAAAGCTGAACCAAAACAAGCTGAAATTGCTGTCCTACCAGTAGCCTGTTATGTGGGGCATGGAGAATTCATACTGGTAACTCAGTCTAACTGGTGGGGTTGTCCAGTTCATGAAAGTCATATTCTTTGTGACTGCAACCCCACACACCCTTATCAAATTCAAAATAACTGATTTCTGAGATGATATAAATATGTCTGTAGTCCACCAGAGTTGTATTGTGATAGGGATGGAAATAATTTGATCTTCCAGATGTTACTGAACTGCAATTACAGATGTTGATGAACAGTTGTTAGCCCATCCAGCCAGCACAGCCAGTGGTGATGAATCTGGGGGATTATTATTATAATAATAATTATAAATTTTATTTAGTTGCAACACATCAACATATGAATCTGCAGATTCAGTTGTTTTCCTATAGAAGACTAAAGGAGGAAACTTCTTTTTTAAACGAAGCATGTTTTCTCATTATCTAAACTGGCATAAGATTTTATGCCTTAAAACTGCTTGTTTTACAACATGTTAGGGTGACACTGCAGCAGATGGTGGTCTCCTAACTTAGTAAAGTAAGAGAATTTGAATATTTGTACCCACCAGTAGAAAACAAAGCTGTGAAACATCTTTTTCACAGTCCTGAGTATAAAAAAATTGTGTTTGTTTTCACTTTTTTGTGTTGCATATTGCCTGGGGATGACAAAATTCTTTGTGGGCTACAGTTTCTGAAGCCATCCTTTTCCAGAGTCATCTTCTTTACCTAGAAAAATGGCATTTGATGAGTTGATGAGTCCTTCTGAAAGCTCTGGGTGGATGCATCATTATTTCTTTCTGTTCTCTGTGGAGTATGGTTCATCTCATTGCTTTGGCAATCAATTCTGTTCCAGGACACTGGTATTCCTGGATTTCACAGATAGTCCTTGGCACTCTATTTTCTTCCTTCTCATGTCTTAGCATGGATATGTGTCTTTCTGGTATAGTCTTGAGCTGGGTCTCCCATTCATGAATCTGACAGGCAGATCCCTGGGTGGGGAGATGCCTAAGCCCAGACCAGGAGTGAAATAATGAAAACCTACAGCAGACTCCATCCTTGTCTGACATGGAAGTTGCAAAAAATATCCTTCATTGGGGATGGTTTTTCAACCACTGTGAGCTTAGTGAATGGGCTGTCTTGTAAAGAGAGCCATCTTTCACTAGGATAGGAAACCTGTGATTTTTGCCTAGGCATTTTTTGACTGAGAAACAACAGCATCACATAACATTTTTTCTTGGTTAGGATGCAGCACTTGAGAGAGAAGAAAAAAATCAGTATAGTTTGCCTGAGAACTTTAAAGACTGCAGACAGGAGTCTGAGTGGTCTCTGGGTGCCAATTGCTGTCAGGTTTATAGATGCATTCCTGCAGAATGCCTAAGCAAGTAGTTTCTGTTCTCTGCGGGATGGCATTTCTAGCTCTAAAGCCCCATTATGTGAAAAACGATGGAAAAGATCTTGTTTGAACTGACCAGGGCCTAGGAATTCTGATAAAAGGAGGAAGCCTTGTTCCTCACTTGCACCCAAGCCGTGTCATCTAGCCTTGCACTCTGTGAAGGTGAATACTTGGCTGAGATAACATGGCCTTAGCCATGCTCCACCAAAGTAGTCAAGACTTAGGGGAAAATATTGAGGGAATATTATGGAAAAGAGGTTCAAAATTTTCAATAGTTTGATCCATCAGAGAAAATATATGTAAAATGTTTTATAGAAGTTATATAACTCCTGAGGTGATAGCTAAAATAGATAAATCCCACTGGAGAGCGTGTTGGAGATGTAAAATACAGAAAGGTACTTTCTTCCATGTTTGGTGAATTTGTAGATACAAACTTCCTGGGAAAAGGCAATTAAACAAACAAATAAAACAATTACTTAAAAAGGTTAGGAAATCCCCATAAATGTGTCTCTCAGGTATATTTTGTGAAAGAACTAGTAAAGAAGATGTAGATAATTGTCAATACACTTTTGTTGCTCCAAGATTAATAATAGCAAAATCATGGAAGGGGAAAAAGAGTTATTTATAAGGGACTGGAGAGGAAAATTATTAGACTAGATTCAAATGACCAAGCTTTCCAATGTATTTGAGGAGAACATAATGAAGATTTTGTTAGAAAATGGGGGCTTGCATTTCAATATTTAGAAAGGAAGACAAATGTAAACTTTGAAGTAGTTGAAAGGGGAATTTATTAATATAAAGGTAAGGGTAGGTTTTCAATGAGATATTCACACTGAGTGGTGTCAGAAGTTCACGGTTGGGAGGAAGGGATGGGTTTGGTGTACAGATGTATCTGTATTATGTGTATTTGATTTTTTTCTCTTTCTTTTGCATTTTGTATCACACCTTTTCACAATAAACATTGTTTTTAAAGAAAGGCATAATTTAGTTTGTTGTCTTGAGATCAGGGGACTTGTGGATCCCTTTTTATTTGCAGGATTTTGCTTGAGGTGAGTACCCTATGTTTTAAATCTCCCCAGCAGATTGCCCACACTACGCACCTGTGATGGTGGCAGGACTGAGAGCAGGGCCTTCCCAGAAGATCTTAACAATTGCACCCGATTATAAAGGGAGATACTTTTGGACAGGTAAACTGGACTGGAACCATTTAGGGATTTATAGGCTAAGACGAATACTTTAAATTGTGCTCGGAAGCAAATTGGCAGTCAGTGGAGCTGACATAACAGGGGCGTTGTAGGTTTCCTGAATGCTGCTCCGGTTAACAATTTGGCTGCTACCCATTGGACTACTAGAAGCTTCAGAACAGTCTTCAGTGGCAATCCCACATAGAGTGTGTTGCAGTAATCTTTGTGAGATGTAACCGGAGCCTGGACCACCGTGGCAAAGTCTGTCTTCCCAAGGTACGGGCGCAACTGGCACACATGTTTTAATTGTATGAAGACTCCCCTAGTCACTGCTGAAACCTGGGCTTCCAGGCTCAGCAATGAGTACAGGATCATCCCCAAGCCATGAACCTGCAGCATCAGGGCGAGTGTAACCCCATCTGGCACAGGCTGTAACCCTATACACTGTTCGGCCTTGTGACTGACCAGGAGTGAAGTCATGAAAACCTACAGCAGACTGCATCCTTGTCTGACATGGAAGTTGCAAAGTATTGTTGAGTTCTGGGCTGCCCAAAGTAACCTCTTCTATTTATTTCTTCAAAAAGTCCAATGGAACAAGATAATAGTATTGTTTGGACTAAGGCTCCCCAAATTCCCAAGTCATCCTGCAGGCTCCTGGGATCCATAATCTACAAAGTATTTTCCTCAGGTCTACCAGCCAAGGGACGTGAGGGAGGTGGCTGCAAAATGCATCTATAGTGACCTCTCCTGAGAGGACATCCTTCTTCTTGGCAGGGGATTGGACTGGATGGCCCACAAGGTCTCTTCCAACTCTATGATTCTATGGTTCTGTGATTCTATGATGTCCTTTTAGCCATTTTTTGAGGAAATATTTTTGCTCTTTCCTTAACATCTGAATCTTTCCAAGTGTTTAAATAATGCAGAGTAAACTCTGCATTAATTTGTTTTTACCTTAAGTGTCGTTTGGATGCCTCAGGTAAAAAGTGAGACAGGTCCTGCATTTTGGGCCTGTCTCCAAGACCACAAAAAGATGCACATATCCTTTTCCATCCTGCCTCTTATGCTCATCACCTACCTAAGTGAATGAGTGCATGACAGAACATGTGTGTTTCAAGGACAGGTATTTTTTGTATATGTCAAATGTACTAATGGAAGCCTGTAGATATTCATGTGTATTCCCCCAATATTACAAGGATCCTGTGCTCCTAATCTCTATAAAGGTTGAGGGCTGACTGTACATATTAAAAAGAATGTATTAGGAACCGTAGTTGAAATTTCATTTTCTATGGATGTGATTTCATATTAGGAGAATGATCTAAGTCACTGGACCTTGCTGGACAAGAGGAATCAGCAGACAGTGACATCTTTTTGCTAAGTAAGAACTGTCTTTTCCACTGAAAATCAGAGATGATTTTTTTTTTTAAATGGGAGACAGAATGAAAATCACTGCCGTGAACATGGAATAGTAAATGGAAATATTTCATAGATGAAAGTGATATGTTTCATGTATTTGGAAATTAGCTTGTATTATAGGGTGGCAGTCTTATACCTTGTTAGCACAGTAGTGAAGATTATATTTTATGCTGGTCATTTGTTTGCTCATTTGATTTCTGAGCGCATGATCCAAACCATCTCACAGAATGATTTAAGTCAAATTAAAAAATAACATATATATTAAAGTACAATTAAACACAATTGTACTTTATAATTATAAAGTACAATTAAAACAATTATAAATAACTTATAATGCCATTTAACACTGTTTAATACATAACCAAAAAAGGGGGAATGGAGTAAAACTTCCACCATAACAAACCATTGGTGACCAAAACCATATTTAAATTAAATGTTTTCCTTTGTCAGCTGAAGATGAGCAGAAAGGGTATAAACTTTCTTGGCAGCCACTGAGAATATGATCTGTGATATTATCTACATATGTGTGGGTAGTGGGACTGAAAAGATGCCTTGGGAGATAAAGTGGTGTCAAAACACATTTTATCAACAGTGTAGATGCACCCATAGTCATTTATATAACTTTAATGTGTTTAATATTTAGTGCTTACACTTTATATATTGTTTTACAGGTTTTAAAACAATGTTAATATTAATAGTTTTATCAGAGCTTTGGATAATTTTTAAACTGTATTGTTGTCAAGTATGCTGTTATCTTCCTTGAGTTCCATTGATGGGAGACGAAAATGTGATGATGGTGGTATGTCATTAGCATATTGGAAAGACCAAACAACCTCTTTCGGTGGTTTCAGATATAGTGGAGGTGAGGGCAATGTGTGATCTATGTCTGTGTGTTGCCCTTGGTACCCCATGTCTGTCCTTTAAAGTCTTCACCAGTCCTCAGACTTCTTAAGTATTTTTTAAGTGTGGAAGATCTACACTTCCATGCTACCCAATTCAGTACTGTTGCCCAAAGCTCTTGAGCCATGCCTCCACATATTTTAATAAATTTTTAGAACTCCAAAAGTGGTCCAAAATCATCAAAATATAATACCCAAAAGTGCACAGTACAATAGGCAATGAATATAGGCCAAGCAGAAGCCAAATTGCATTGATTGGGCCTGTGTCAACTCCACTATCCAGGTCAGAGTAGATTCAACTTAATTTTGCCTTGAACATGTCATGCGCATTCTTCACAGTGGTCTTATGAGTGCTCTGCATTTTATTCTAGCAGACCAGAGTGCAATAGATCCTTGGCCACTTGAGATAGCTTTGTTGGAAGACTATGCAGAAGAAAAGGACGGTTTCTTGCTAAAGTATGGTGTATTTGGTGTAGTTTGTGACTCACTATACCTAAAAATAAAATTATGTGTCACTCTCAAACTTATAAAAAGGTTTATAAAAAGTGCGCCCATGAGTCTGAAGTCATGACTTTGGTCATCCTGATTTAAACCTTCGAAGAACTGCTTTGCAGAAGCAATGGACAGAGGAGCAATCTTGTAATGGACAGAGGAACAATCTTCTACCCAGGATGTTGGAATAAGATGGAACCTTCATGCTACAGAGAAGATGTCCTCACCCATATTAAAGAAAACTACTGTATAACTTCTTGTGTTGCATTCTATGCAGTTCTTAAAATAAGTTCATGCATCCTCTTTCTTGAGTAGAAGTCCCTTGGACACTTAGCTAGACTGATGTGCTGATAAACAATGCACTTGAAACTAAATTCATATTTATACTGAATTTATTTGATACTCCCAAGAAATGCTATTAAATGTCTCTAGAGAAGACAGATCTTCAGTAGTATAATACTCAGAATTTCATGTTGGGAAATTCTAGGCAGTCACATTTTTACGATATATTGTGCAGGTAAGCTTTTCTCCCAGTCTTCAGGAGGAAATGTTGAACAAAGGAGACATGAGTAGATTTCCTTTTATTCAGAGGGAGTTCACTGACTGAAGTTCAATTTCTATTGTCACTATCTTATTTCATATGGTTTTCTATTGTCACTATCTTATTTCATTTGGTTACAGAAGGTTAAAAGGTCTTACGCAATCTTCTTTTCATTGTGCTTTTTCACATCTATCAGTCTACAGAAATCAGTTCAATTAATCTATATACACACTTTAAAAAGTGGTATAGGTTTTACTTATATGACATGCATATTTTAGCACAATGGTTTAACTGAGTCTGCTGAGAAATAAGCCACATTGGGTTCAATAGGGCTTACTTTTAGGCAAAAAATCAGGATTGCAGCATTGTGTTAAAGGTGGACAACTGCTGGAAATGAGGGCATGTTGTCAGGTATCACTCAAATTCAGCAGGGACCACACAGTCTGTCTCCACCAGATCGGAGCCCCCATTGGTACAATAGGTTAAACCCTTATGCTGGCAGGACTGCTGACCGAAAGGTCAGTGATTCGAATCCTGGGAGTGGGGTGAGCTCCCGTATGTCAGCTCCATCTTCTGCAAGGACATGAGAGAAGCCTTCCACAGGATGGTAAAACATTCGGGTATCCCCTAGGCAACGTCTTCGCAGATTGCCAATTCTCTCACACCAGAAGTGGTTTGCTGTTTTTCAATAGCTCCTGACACACACACACACACACACACACACACCATTTAAAATACTTATTTTTACAAAATTAAACTGGATTCTATTCCCTTGTGATGAACACTTCTGGGGGATTTGCAGGAATGGTTTGTTCTGGAATGGTAGTCAGCCTGAAAAAAAAAAAATACAGTATAAGCCTCATATCTGCAGTGTCAGTGGTTTCATTTACCCGCAGCTGACAAAATGTGCTCTCTCTATCCTTGAACCTATTATCCACATGGATAATGTACACATTTTTCATATAACTACTTCTAATGTGGTACTCTGTTTTAAAGAGGTTTGCTGCAGTAAAGTGAAATGAAAAAATTGCATTATTTTGTTGTCATTGCACCATCAAAGACCCATGAGTGCCCCAAAACTGTTCAAGGTAATGGGGAGGACATTTGCCTACCCTTTTCACATCGGCACTTAAAAGTCAGATTTCTCTGAACAAGATTGTGTCAGTTATCAACCGACATGTGTCTTCCTGTCCTTTGCTTCTTCACCTGAGCTTCAAGCTGCTCCTGACATATAATAAGGCCTTTTTCTTTAATGTTGTTGATTCCCTTTCTATATGTCTCTTTCAAATAAGATTTAAGTAATCTTATGTACCATTTTAGTCAAGTTATATCTGACAGATATGGGATTCACCCTGCTGCTTCTTATTAAGCAGAGGCCCCACTCTACATAATTTCGGTATAAGGAATATATTACACGGGAGAAGTAGATTAAATCTCTTGCTTCATATCTCTCTCTACCTAGAACACCAACTCCCTTTTTCTATCATCTTGAAGTATATTGTTTTTAAATGTGGCACTTGACTTATGCCTCTTCTTGAAAGCTCACGTCAACATAGTGGGGCAGTCTGGGGGTGTATTTACAGTGTAGAACTAATGCAGTTTGACAGCACTTTAACCACCATAGCCCAATGCTATGGAATCACAGGTGTTGCGGTTTGGTGAAGTACCAGCATTTTTTTGGCAGACCGTATAACACTACAACTCTCATGAATCCATGGCATTGTGGCATGGAAGCTAAAGTGATACCAAACTCCATAATTTCTATAGTGGATACACCCTAAGGGTCTGCCATGCTAGGTCACCCAAGCTGGAATGCTCACAATGGGGAGAGCAAACTAAGATGCATCCATTCCTCACTGAATAACAACTGTATCAAAACTTCCTTCTGAGTGGTATGTCAGTTTCTCATCAATCCTAAAATCAATCTCATGCAGTTACAAAAAAGTAATGTGCAATATACCAAGTCATGGAGTGTATTATCATGACTGTAGTGAATTATTTAGGGTGGGGGCGTGCAATGAATTACATAGGAAATTCTGTTCAAAAAATAATTACAGGGTGTGTCATATTACACAATTATAGATGTTTGATACCATTTCAATTGCTCCCTCCAAAGGGAGCAATTGTAGTTTGGTGAGACACTGAGTATTCTCTGCCAAAGAACTCCACTGCAGTCATTGTGAGAATAAATTTGAATTTTCTAACAGAGAAATCTGTGTACCTTATTAAACTACAAATTTAAAGAATCCATAGGTTGGAGTGGTAACAATCTGCTATTGTTACTTAATGTAGATATGCCTTCATGTTTACATCAAAAATTAATTTTCCAGATTCTGGAGTCAGCACAGGGAAGGCTTGAGATTAGCTTTCTCCTCCATATTTTTCAAAACCAAAGCTCAGTTATGATTGTTAAAGCTGGCCAAAGCCTGATACACATACTCTCTCTCTCTCTCTCACACACACACAGACAGACAGTGAAGTCTCAATAGGGCCACTTTTTAACATACTACCCTGAATATACCTGATTTCCTCTCTTTTCAGAAAGTAAGCATGGTTGCTTCTGGTTAGTTGATGAATGGACTACCAGAGAATACCAGGGATCCTCAAACCAGGCTTAGGAAAGAATGCTGCCCAAATCTTGGAGAGGCTCTCTATCCAGTCAGAGCAGACACATTGTTGTAGTACAGCGTGATAGTAACGTTCCTACTACCGGTAGAAGGGAGAAGGGGGCTGCACAGGTGTTGGAGGAGGAGCAGCAGCAGCAGCGAAAGCGGATTAGAGACATATTCATGGCTCCAACTGATTCCGAATCCTTCGAGGGCTTCTCAGACTGTGAAATGGGGGAAGGAGAGGAAAACAGGGGAGTTAAGCAGGCTATTCAAGAATAAGAATCTGATGAGGAGATCCAAAGGAAGCGTATCCATGATATACTTAGCCCTCCAACAGAAGATAAAGACTTTGTGGGTTTTGAAAGGAGTGATGGGACTGGGAGTGACAATGAAGGAGGAGGATGATTTAGACTGGACCAGTGTACAGGAAATTAGGGACATCTGTACTCAGCCTACCTCAAGTGATGACTTTGAGGGGTTTGCAGAAGAGTGGCAATCTGGGAACACTTGGGAGGACCTAAGTCTTGACAGACTCTGGCAAAGGTGGAGAGATGGGAGGCAGTGCTCAGCTGCAGGGAATGGGGCAGCTGAAAGTGATGATGAAAGGGTGGGGAGCAGTTCATCCTCTGATGAGGAGTTATAGGATATAAGTTGGTTTGGTTTCAATGGGTCCTTGCAGAAGGCAAAGTGTCTTATCGGGTGTGAATCTTTGTTACTGCCATTACTCTCAAGCTTGGGTCCTTGGACTACAGATCTCCGTGTTTCCGTGACTTCTGGCTGAAACTCCGTAAATGCTGACTTCAACCTTTCCTTTGACTCTGGACTGTGTTTTGACGACTACGCTTTTTGGACTGCTTCATCTCATTTTGGACGTGCCTGGACTTCGGACTGCTTTTAGACTCTGATTTTGAGTGCTCCAACCTTGTTTTCTTGTGCTTTTTGGACCTTTTGAATTTCAAGCAGATTGCTGTAACTTTTTGTTATCCCAGATTATATTCCGGTATAATCCAGATTATATTTAAATTGGGTTTTTTGCTTAGCAGGTGCTATAGACTCTTAGTTTGTGCTAGAGGCACTGAGTTAAGTGTCTCTAAGCCTTTTTGTGTTTAATAAACCTTTGTTTGGACCTTTTATACTGTGTTTGGATTCTTGAGGCTTCTGGGTCTTGACACACATTATAACGCAGCATCCAAGAACCTCTCTTACATAAACATATCATTTACATTTTATGTTTGCTGTGAGAAATAACATGCAGCCATTACATTTTTTAAAAAACACACAATAAAAATGAGGAGCTGGTCCCAGTAGGAGAGATGTTTATAGCCTGGCAAAGGCCCTTTGCCAATGTATTTGAACAGTTTTAACATTATTGTTAAAGCTGGAATGCCCAAAAGGCACCAGATCCTGTCTAGTCTTGGGATGGAATCAGGGCCAACCATGGCTGATACTTGGATGGGAGCCTGCCAACAAATACATGATGCTAAATGCCATATTTCAGATGAAGGAAGTGGCAGATGGGAAGAAGGCTATTTATATTTCTTTGGGAGCCAAGCCTGACTCTTTTTGTCTCCCTCCTAGACCAGGGCAGTAGCATTTGGGATGGAGGGATGGCCTTTCATCTTCTCCTGGACCTAGGCATGATGGAGCTGTGCCTGCGTCTTCTACTAACCAAAAAGTCATTGTATATTGGCTCTGTAAACTCTGGCTCCACTAAGTCGTTAGCCAACAACAATAGGACTAAGTGGTAGGGAGGCAAGATGAGTATGGGCTAGCAAGTGGACTCCTACTCCCCCCCCCACTTTTGTGACTTGTCTAATGGCTGAGAAGGGTAATTGTATCACTAAGAGCAATTCACCTGAAATTTGTTTCTGTGGAAGAAGTCTGAGATGCTGAAGAAGAGTTTGTGCTATAAGCCTTATAGCTTCATGATAACAATAAATTATTGCAACTGACAGGAACAGAACGTTGTAGACAACTCTGCGATAATGACAGAGGGCTGGCCTTGTTGCCAGGAAAGAGGATAACAGGGAAACATACTTTGAATCAAAGACATTTTTCAGGACATAGGACATTCAATCACTCTAAAAGGATCAAGAAGTGGTAAGAAAGACAGATGACTTCATCAAACATAATAAAATCACAGTTTCTATACATTTAAGAAGTGGCAACTCACTGTGCCCTTCACACGATGCAAGCTTCAACTGTGGGGTTGAGGTATTTTGCTGTTTCTAAAATGTTGGTTTTTTCAGTGATTCCTGAGTCAGTTGGCAAGTGACTTATTTTTAAATTCCTTGCATAGAGATGGGCCAAATAGCCAATTTCTCAGAGGGATGTTAATCTCTGTTGCCTGCTTTTATTGCCCACTTGTAAATAAAACGATGATGCTGTGTGTAGGAGGAGATGAAATGACAATTTCCCCAGATTACCAATGCAGGAGCTTGGGGGGGGGGGGGGGGGGAGGGTTAATTTAAAACCACTTCCTATGATCTGGAGTGATTTTTCCTGGAGAAATCCTGGAGGGACAATGGGAGGAAATCTCAGTGCAAATGACCACAGGGAAAGTTTTCTCCAGCTCAATGTGGCGCAGTCCCAAGTGAAAGATGAGACAGAGAAAAACCAGCTTGAGGCCCACTTTGCAAAATATTTTTGACACAAGAATATTCTAATGGTGAGAAAATTCTAATGGTGAAAAATATTCTAATGGTGAGAAAAACCTATAATATAAATTGAAACATCTCCATATTTTGCCTTTGTGCCCTCCAGCAGGCTACAGTGATACGACAGAGCAAACTAGACTGGTTGTTATTTTCAACCTAAAGAGGAAAAAAAAGGCCTGGGTGGGTGGTAATGCCCCCTCATTTTACTACTGGTTTGGAGTAACATGGCAGGGTTTGGAATGGAAAACAACGATTGAACTGAGTTTTGTTTTATAATATTTGGTGGGCATTGGGGGAATTCCAGAAAGGTCATATGTCTTCAAAGATTACTGGGGCCTATATCACACTGTCCTGTCGCACGCTGGGCCTGTGCATAAAACTGTAGACAGGACATAAATTCTGTGCGCCCAAGGGGACGCCGGGGCTGACTCAGATTAAAGGCCTTTTGGATTTCCTTAAAACAGAGTCTTTAGATTGCTTAAAGGTTCAACAAAGTTCTTTATTATTGAAAACAAACAGGTACTTTAAAGCTTTCTTAACAGTCTATTGGCTCTCTCTCAATCTTGTCCACAGGGAACAGGCACTATCTTCATAACTGTAACTAATGGGGAAATCCTTAACTTCTAATCTGGGCAGTCTGTCTTTGCCTTTGTTGGCGTGGAGCCCCTGCACCCGGTACCAACTGCTTCTGGCTTCCGCAAGTGACCCTTACCAAGCAGAGCTTTGTAGACTTCCAGGGGAAAAGGAGTTCAGGTTTCGGTGATGGCTGGATGAAGTCTTTCAGCAAAGGAGCTGTAAGGCTGTATAACCCCGGCCAAGCTGTGGGCTGTATATCTCCCCGGCCAAGCCGTAGAAGACAAAGCTTTCTACAGGAGCTCTTGGTATTATGTCCTGTATGAAAAGCTGCTCTGTGTGGACTGAACCCAAATTGGCTCCTATTCCCTCCAAAACCCAAAAAGGGGGCGGGACCAGGGAGCCTAACGATAATTGACAGGTGGCTTGCCCTATGATTGCAGCCAAAAGAAGCCACCTATCTGCAGAGTCCCTGAAACTTAGGACTACAACAAACATTCAATGCAAAGCAAACAAAATTGGAGCTCCTGGTACAGTTGTACCTGCACACACACTTTCTTCATTCCTGATAGAAAGTTTCTTAAGCTTTATGTGTCACATGAGAGCTGGAATTGAAAGTGAAACAACCCAAAGTTGGATTGAAAATTGGCTCAGACAAAGACCCTTTTTTTAACTGTTAGATTCTGACCAGTGGGTATGTGTGTCACAGAGAATAGTCCTGTAATGAAGAACTGTGAGTGGGCAGTCATTTATTTGAATATATCTATTTGTTGGAACTCAACCACATCCTGCACAAGCTTGCAGTCCTTATCAAGGACTTAGATAAGCAGATGAAATATGACCTTATAACACAAGGGAGCCCCCCCCCCCCCCGTCCCCGGTGCTGTTTCGCCAGCAAGTGTGGCAAATGGCAGGCATAATGATGCTTCTCTTAACAAATGCAGGGAGCATTGCCCAAACGGGCAGAACTGTGCTGGCTCCAACATAGGAAGGCTCCCTATTTTGGTGGAAGCATCTGAGGGTGAGGCTTCCACCAGAAGTCACACGGCATAGTGTGATGGCTGGTGTGGACCTCCGTCCCTGAAGAAAGTTCGAAGTGTCCTAGAAAGCTTGTTTTAATAAGTGTGATGAGGTGATAAAGCTTCAGTGGAGACACCTTTTCCCCATGACAACTCTTTTGGGAGTAATTTTTCCTTCCTAGAGGTAGATTTCTCTCACTTCCTGATGTTTCACCACCATTCTTAACTATGAGTTGTTTCTAAGTCAGATGTTTGTAACTCAGGGACCGCATGTATAAAGTGTAAGGATGTCTTTGGTGTCTTTTACCCTCCTCCCCTCGATCCTCATAGGACCACAGGCCTCCCTAATGTTGTCTGACCTGAAACATGACCGCTCTCTGTTTAACATGGCTAATTTAAATCAAAGATCAATAGAACTCCTTGCTTTAATGCCTGCTGCATTTTGGTCACTTAGTTTCAATGAAAATGAGAACAGAGGTATCAGGGGCAGAAAAGGTGATTCAAACTGGCATTTAAAGATGGGATTTTCATTTGAATTGCACATTACTTGCAAATCTCTTGGAAATCTTTCAGAGTAAATGACTTATTTTTGCACAGCCATTCAAGGCATCTCCCCCCTCCCTAGCTTTAAATGTCAGTTAATTTGTCATGTTTATGGCAGATGGGGGAAATGATGTTGAACACAGCTGTCACCCTCTGTGTCTGGCCTTGGCGGTCTTTCTGCAAAGAATGAATCTTCCAGCTTGTTTACCCTCCAGCCTTTAGTTAGCTGAAGACTGCCTTTTACTCAGCTGCAATTAAATGGGCATCTGAGACTCTCTGAATTCCTTAGTCCATTAGTCTGAGCTTAGCCTAATTACATTGGGTAAAAGCTTGCTTCTGTTCTTTTAATTATCTCAATTCAGTTTGTTCAAAGGGGGATCTGGCTGGGTTAGTTCCAAATTTGCCATTTTGAAAAAATCAGATGAAGAAAAAATATTTTTCTCTCCTAAACTTAATTTCATTGAATTTCTTCCTTTTCACGCTCTTTAAAAAGAAACAATATACAAGTTTATCTTGGTAAATGGGCAGAGGAGAGATACAAGTGAATTTTAAAACTTTTCACTGAAGTCTGCAAAGTGAACTGTGCCATGGTTTGTTTCTTGATACTGAAAGCGATAACTGTACTTTTATTTTGTGCCAATACTTGCACCAATTTAGTTCATTTGTATTCAGCTGGCATCACATGAGAATATAGTGCTGGGAATGACTCTTTGACCTGGAAACTTGTTGAAACTGTTTATTTGCTCCTTCTGTTTCCTCATTTCCCTTTATTTTACAGTGTATTTTTAAAAAAGAGATTTGTTTGGAATTTCACCAGCTGGGCTCAGGAGTATTTCTGCTGTTGTGGAAACTTTGAAGCTGACCCAGAGCACCTGAATATTAAGGTATAGAATAACAACAAAGCTATTTTTATTATGCCAGGAATGATGTCACCTGGTAGCAGCCATCCTGTTTGCAGCATACATATGTGTACATTTCTCTTATACCTGCACTGTCTATTTTGGAGGACAACAGAGGTTGGTATTCCCATCTTCCTACTGCAGTTTCCAAAGCCTTCCTTGAGACCTATAGTAAACCTATTCCACTCCCCACTCTTCCATGCAGTGTGCAAGAAAGGGGAACCATGTGGCTATGGTCCTGTAACCAGATATGAAATAATTACAGTAATGAGGATCCTGGTGGATCTCAGCAATTATGCAATAATTTTGTGTCTGGCTGTGGTGACATAGCTGGACACTTTTCTGATTCTGTCTTCTTTCTCAAAGTCACAAAATGGCCATGTAAGGGTGCTGGATAAATGTGTGGTATATAGCCCAGCCTAGCTCAGGTTTACATGCAAAACTGTTATAAGGAGTTATACAGGAGTGCGTCTAATTGCATCTACACTACAGTGATGAAGAGGGTATTCAGATTTTGTCCTCTATGAAAAAGGGTACTCAACATTTTCTGGGATGTTTTTTAAAATTAAAATTTCATGAGGGATATTTTTTTGACAATTTTGGTTTTGTGTATCAAATAAATCAACTTAAAATTTAAATTCCTTCTGAATGTACATTCATACGCTTTGTTGATCCTCCTGCAGCAGCAAGTGTGTGTGTGTATATATATATATATTGTATGGGAAAAAATTGATTCCTGCAATTTGGCATGGGGGAAAAAACAGGGATTCCTGCAGTTTCTTATTTTTCCCTTCTAATATGTCTGGAACAGAAACTGGCCTATATTCACTGAAGTTACTGCTATACCTATGGTGCATACAGACAAAGCAATATTCCAGCATGCTGGTATACAATGCCTGATTGCATACCATGGCAAGCAGCAGTATCTAAAATAACCATATCTTATTTTTTCCAGTTTGCTTATTGCAGAGGTGGAAAAAACGTGGATCATGGGCTGCAAATATATTCCATATTCTTCCTGTATCTTTCGAACATGCAGTCAATTTGATTTCTTCTTGTCCTCTTTCTTCTCCATTAAAATATGTGTATGACTATGCACAAATATTTGTAAGTAAACTTAGTTTATACATTTTACAAGGAAACTACCCTTATTTCTTCGTCATCTGAAGATTATGTCTATGTATGTGAGTGTGAACTGATTGTTATTCAGCTTCTGCCTTGCCAATTTGATTACCGTGCTTGAGAAACCCAGGCCCCTTCCACACAGCTGTATAAAATCCACATTGGACTGGATTATATGGCAGTGTGGACTCAGATAATGTGGATTATCTGCCTTGATATTCTGGGTTATATGGCTGTGTGTGTGTGTGTGTTGGGGGGGAGGGCTCAGTGCTTTTTTCTCCTGTTTCTCAACAGGAAAAATAACATTTGGTATTCCTCCTGCTCCCCAAAGAAAAACAAAATAAAACATCTGGCCACTTCCACTTTACTTTCTTCCTTTTACCAACACACAT
Organism: Anolis sagrei; assembly: GCF_037176765.1. Lineage (NCBI taxonomy): Eukaryota > Metazoa > Chordata > Lepidosauria > Squamata > Anolidae > Anolis > Anolis sagrei. The sequence goes on from NC_090023.1 coordinate 87,087,785, forward strand.
TCTGGTGCCTCAAATGTTATGATTTCATCCTATGTGGTATTTTCTCCATCTTCTCCCTGTTTTAACATGTTGGCAAAATTGAGTTACACGGAGGCCATCCCACGATGCACAGCTACTTCTGGTGGGTGTCTATGGGAATCTGTGTTTTAGCATATTAAAATGGAGAAAAGACTTTGTTGTCAGGATTCAAGTGCTACCTGACTCCTGACTCAGTAAAATGAGGAGGAAGCGGGGAAAGCATGGAAAAGCCAGTAATTCCAGAAGACAGGCAAAGACAGTAGGGAACAAATTAAGATGATTCCCTCTGCTTTTCCCCGCTTTCCAATTGTCAATGTGATGAAGTCTTTAGACTTGTTTTTGGGTATATTTGACCTGATGTTTCAAAAAATGGCACCACTTCCCCCTATCAGCTCTAGTTACAACTCAAGAGATACAGACTATATACCCTATAACAGTCCTCATCCTCTCATGCATAGAACATCATGATAACCATATCTAAGGGCTCTTCCACACAGTAGCTATAATCCAGGAGATAATTGGTTAAAAAGGGAAGTGGTCAGATGACATTTGTGCTAAGTGTGTACTCCATTGCAGCAATTGAGGGAAAACCTGCCTCAAAAAGGTCCTCCTTTATCCCAGTTTTGGCCGAATAAAAGCAGATTTTCCCATGATTGTGTGGCCCTGCAGTCGTGTAAAGTTTGGGATTTCCCTCTTTACCTTCTGTGGAGAATGCTTACTGCCCGTGCTGGTTTTAAAAATCCCCAAACAGCTTATCAGTTGTTTGCACACCCATGGAGATACAGCTGATTTCCAGCAGGCTTAAAGAGAGGAGAAGTAGAGAGCCATTAGAGAGCTCTGAAAGTATTTATTTTAAACTTTATAATATTTAATAGATTGTGAATAAACAATTGAGGAAAGATGGAAATCCAACGGACTTTAAAAAAAATCTCACCGTTATGCGCTGATGCTTATATGTGCACATGGAAATCTTTATGTTTTTATACTGAGATATTTGCATGTATGTATATGAGAATCAGTGCATAACTGAGTGATTGAGATGTCCCCATCTGCCCTCCATTTTATCCCAAGACACAGAAGGGCTGTGAGGACAGTGGGGGAAGAAAACCCAGGACTCGCAGGTCTGTCTGGGGACCTGCGCTGAGGTCTCAGATTTTTTTTTATCCCTTCCCCCCTTTAAAATTCACATTTTGTTGCTGTCTGGACATGCCCTAAGGAACTAAAGCTGGTGCAATTTTGTATCCAATGCTATTTTCTGAATCAGCACCGCAAATAATTCCAGGAACATGTCTAAGAACCAAGACACCAAGAATTGTTTTTGCTGGGCTGTGTTATTGGTGTTTCAGTCATGGTTTTTGGGGGTTTAAAATTGTCTTTCTGACCAATGAAACTTGTCTATCAGTGGTTTCTTGTGATAGCTAACAAATTGAAATTGCCCATAGCATATGACTTTGGCTTATCAGGAAAGGAAGAAACCTGAATGTCAGGTTAAGACATCCCAGCAAAACAAACAAAACAAAACAAAACAAAACAGTAATTGTTCCCTCACACAGAGACAGTGTTTTGTTTACTCTTTTCCATCTGCAGGGGAGAGCCCCCGGTGGCGGAGTGGGTTAAACCCCTGTGCCGGCAGTACTGAAGACCGACAGGTCGCAGGTTCGAATCCGGGGAGAGGTGGATGAGCTCCCTCTATCAGCTCCAGCCCCTCATGCGGGGACATGAGAGTAGCCTCCCACAAGGATGATAAAAACATCAAATCATCCAGGCGTTCCCTGGGCAACGTCCTTGCAGACGGCCAATTCTCTTACACCAGAAGCGACTTGCTTCTGACATGACAAAAAAAAAAAACCTGCAGGGGAAGTAATTGGTCAGCAAACATGATTCCTATTTGTAACATAGAAGACAGGTTCCCTGGAACCCTGTTTTCTTGTGATGTATGAATCAGACTACTGATTATAGGGTTCTCTTCTGCACCTTAATGCATATCCAATTTATTCAAAATTTCAGATCAATATAAATATATAGATATTCTGATTATATTTTTACCATATTTATCTCCAACAAAATAGTAGCTAAGCTGGCATGGAAATAACTTTAAAAAATTCAGTTGCATGCCTCAATACCGAGTCTTTCTTGACCTAAGATTTTAGTCTTTTGACATTACTGCACAAGACATCTTCATTAGTAAACTCATGCATTATTCATAAATGTTGACATCTAAATCAGTTTTGCCAAGACAGGTTTTATTGCTATAAGATTTAAAAAGTATCTTTTTTCTCTTTTCCATGTTATGATCCTCAAGTTTTCAAAAGTTGCGTTAGATTTTTTTCACTGGCATGAATTGTAGTGCATACCATATACTGAACTCTGCAATTCTTGTATATGCAAATGGCAGTCTTGCCCATGAAGCGAAATCATATCTACAAAGGCCATATACCATAGGTGCATTTAAAAATAGTTATTCATCTCATAATAAGGATATAATAAATTGCTTATCTAATTGTGATTCTCCACTCTCTCACGTGAGACCTTGTCCATTCCAACTGCTACTAGGCAAGTGCAAATGTACATTTATTGTTGTCATTATTCAAAGTCAAGTTGGAAAAGATTTAATGATGAGCTATGAATGTGAGATTTCAAAGAGCTTTGGTCATCAATAGTCGTGCTCAGGTCATGGATGCCCAGAGCCACGACTTTGTTTATTGAATCAAGCTATCTGTAATGCACTCTTTCTCTTGTCCTATTGCTTTCAACTTTACCAATCGTATCATCTTTGCTAGTGAGTCATGCCATTTAATTATCTGCTAGTCTCCTTTAAGGATAGAAGCATCTCATGTAAACAGGCACCAATCAGTTGATAACATCTTCTATTTTGTGTTTTTTTTTTCTTAACAGTTGTTCATGAATAAGCTGATGGAGTGAATAGGTTATGCTGTCTCACGCTTTCTTCTGATGTCCTTGAATGGACTACTATTAATAGCTGCAGAAAAAGTTACTTTTGGAGATTACAACTCCCAGAACCTCCCAGAGCCCTTCCAGATAGACCCAAAATGCAGGACCTGCCTTGCTTTTTACCTGAGGCATCCAAATGACTCCTCAGGTAAAAGCGAATTAATGCAGAATAAACTGGGATTTCCTGGTATACTCTGCATTCATTGAAGCAAGAAGCACCACCTGAAAATCAAGCAAAAAGTGGGCGCTAGAAACAACATCATACGAAAGCTGACTGGCACAACCTGGGGATCACAACCAGACACAGTGAAGACATCTGCCCTTGCGCTATGCTACTCTGCTGCTGAGTATGCATGCCCAGTGTGGAACACATCTCACCACGCTAAAACAGTAGATGTGGCTCTTAATGAAACAAGCCACATCATCACAGGGTGTCTGTGCCCTACACCACTGGAGAAATTACACTGTTTAGCCGGTATTGCACCACCTGACATCCGCCGGGAAGTAGCAACCAATAGTGAAAGGACCAAAGCAGTGACATCTCCAGCTCATCCCCTGTTTGGAATCAGCCAGCACGTCAACGACTTAAATCAGGAAATAGTTTTCTAAGATCTACAGAGACACTTGCTGGAACACCTCAGCAAGCGAGAGTCCAAAAATGGCAGGCTCAAACCCAGAACCTCAATCAATGGCTGATACCAAATGAGAGACTCCCCCCTGGGCACACAGAAAACTGGGCAACTTGGAAGGCACTGAACAGACTGCGCTCTGGCACCACGAGATGCAGAGCCAATCTCAAGAAATGGGGCTACAAAGTGGAATCCATGACATGCGAGTGTGGAGAAGAGCAAACTACAGACCACCTGCTGCAATGCAACCTGAGCCCTGCCACATGCACAATGGAGGACCTTTTTGCAGCAACACCAGAGGCACTCCAAGTGGCCAGTTACTGGTCAAAGGACATTTAATCAACTACCAAGCTTGCAAACTTTGTGTTTTGTTTGTCTGTTTGTTAAAAAATGCAATGCAACTGTTTTGGTCTGCCCCTGACACTATCTATCTATCTATCTATCTATCTATCTATCTATCTATCTATCTATAATTTAGATTTGTGCAAGGCTTGGGAAAAGTTCGATGTGCACATCAGTCCAAGGCCTTATATCCCAGGATTAGATCCCAGGTTTTCTGCTTTAAACTGGATTATATGAGTCAACACTGGCAGATAATCTGGGATAAGCAGAAAACCTGGGATATAGGGCCTGTCTGGAAGGGCACCCAGAGATGTGGATAATTTTGTGTAGAGATCTGCAAATTTCTCATCTATGCTTCAGGGTAGTTTACTTTGGTGTGACTAAATTGACGTAAATCCAATTGGTCAAAAATGCAATTATTGTTTTAGGATCTGCTTAGTTTCTAGACAACTATCTCATTCTGCTACCCATGGAATTCTGGGGGAAGAAAATGAGCAGAGTGGCAGCCTTTTTGTCTGGCCGTAAATTTATCTGCCATTCTGAATAATCTGGGAGACATGCCGTGACTTCTGCTACACTTTTAAAATCAGATGTGTTCATAAACAAAAAAAGTCTGCTTACTTCCATGCAATGGCACAGTCATATTTAGTGTATCCAGATGTTGATCTTGGGAGTGATCCTGGACTCATCGCTGAGCCTGGAGCCCCAGGTCTCGGCGGTGGCCGGGAGAGCTTTTGCATAATTAAAGCTTGTGCACCAGCTGCGCCTGTTCCTTGGGAAGTCTCACTTGGCCATGGTGATTCACGCTCTGGTTACATCCCGAATAGACTACTGCAACGCTCTCTACGTGGGGCTGCCTTTGAAAACTTCTTGGAAGCTCCAATTAGTCCAGCGGTCGGCGGCCAGGTTGTTAACTGGAGCAGGGAGCATACCACTTCTCTGTTGCGCCAGCTCCACTGGCTGCCGATGAGCTTCTGGGCACAATTCAAAGTGCTGGTCTCAACCTTTAAAGTCCTGAACGTTTCTGGCCCAGATTACCTGTCCGAACGTATCTCCTGCTATGAACCATCACAAAGCTTAAGATCATCAGGAGATGCCCTGCTTTCGATCCCACCCCTCTCGCAAACGCAGTTGTGGGGACGAGAGACAGGGCCTTCTCAGCAATGGCCCCCCATCTGTGGAACTCTCTCCCTAAGGATATCAGGTTGGCCACCTCCCTCCTGTCCTTTAGAAGACAACTGAAGACCTGGCTCTGGGGCCAGGTGTTCGATTAGAGGCCAGCAGCAATAGGAAAAGGAAATTTGGATTTTGCGATATGGATTCTACTGACTCGGCTTGGTTTTACTGGCACGTTAATCTATTAATTCATTGTTAAATTTCAGTGATGATGATGTACAATGTTTTAAAATGAATTTATTGTGAATTGTACTTTTTATGGTATTTATGCTGTTAGCATCCTCTGATGCTCATGTGAGGCCATGCTGAGTCCCCCTTGTGGGGAGAAGGGCGGGATATAAATATATGAAATAAATAGATAAATAAATAAATCTTTGATTCCTATTTGAGGTGTTTTCTTGAAAGCATTTACAGTTGTGAGCAAAATGTGATTGGGATCCTGATCATTCTCAATGATGGAACAGTACATTTAGGAAGGAAATCTGGACAATTAACTTGACAAATTTTCCATGCCAGCTTCCTTAAAAAATGTATATGAAGTATTACCTGTCCAGTCATGAGTAATTTCCGCAGATGACAAATCAGCCCAAGACAGGCAGCTTGTGTTTAACACTTCGGTTTATGATTTTGAAGACTTTGACATGAGTGATTATACTAAGGCCTGGAGCAATTTACTGAATTAATGAATTAATTACTAATACATGAGAGTGATTAATTGAGATGCTTCTTTGGATCTTATTCAGTGTAATGAAGCTTGAGCAATGGCAGGTGCAGGTTTACAGGCCGGATTCTGCAGCTCTTACTCTCCTGAGCACCTAGTAAAGGCAATTAGTTTCCATGCGGTAATCCTTGCTGAATCAGGTCTCACATGATTAAACTCAGGTAAAAAGCCTGCAGCATAATCCTAAACTTGCTGGAATCAGTCAGGTATTTGCCATTAGGTTAATGAAGGTAGGCTTCTGTCCTCAGGCAGGCTAATAAATATTGTTAAGGATTGTTTTGCTCCCTTAAGAAACTGACTTTTTCAGGGTCAGTTCACACATTACTATTTCTAATATGGAATTATTAATATCTGCATTAAATCAAAGAACTTGGAAAAGTTACTTTTTGGACTACAACTTTCAAAATTCCTTTACCAATAATCATCCTGGCAGTGAAATCCTGGAACTTCTAGTCCAAAAGGTAATTTTTTATACTCTATCCCAATGTGACCCAACTGAATTTGGACCATTATTTTAATTATTTAAAACCACAAATGCTTAACATTTGCAATAACCATGATTATCTCACATTAGTTCCTTATCTGAGGGTAATTAGTGTTATTTGAGGCGACTCTTTGATATTTTAATAGTTTTTTAACCATTTTAACTTGTTTACATATGTCAAAACCTGTATTTTCAAAACAGATTAATGATCACTGAAATAATTCAGTAATATTCTCTGAATACTTTTATAATAGCAATTTTAGTTGCTTTAATGATTTAACTAAGTTGATTAGTTCTAAGGTCATGACCCTATTGGTTTGTCTAACTATGCCAATGAAGAAAGTGCTGGTGCTGAAACTAATAACACACAAGTAGAACTAAACTGGCATCATGACAATAGAGTTCCTGAGAGATGGCAAGGCTGTTTTCTGAAAATTATGGTTTTTGCAGTGGTCTCCGACACAAATTGCCTTACACTAACATGGCATTATCCTGGCATAAATCATCAATAACATTCTGACCTGATGTTCCCAAGATTGGCTTGGATGCAGAAAGTATCATAAAAATTGGTTGTTGTGAGTGCCTCCTTTCTTAGAATTGCAACAAGAAAAGGAACATTTTATCTTTATATTTGGGCAGACTGTATCAAAAGGTTTACATAAAAGCTCCACATATATAATGAATTTAGATTGCACACCCCTGCCTGTTCCTTTCACTTACTGAACACAAGAGTCCATTTATGTAGTGTGCTTTTGGATCTGTCAGCCTTCAGAAGAGATCTTATCACAGAATGACCAGCAGCGAAATTAATGCATTGCGTGATTCCAGTCTTTGCAGGCATTTACAGGAACATCATTTTGTAAATTGCAAGTGTATTTCTCTATATTACAATATCCTCCCTGCAACTTCAGCCCACTTGGTTGCTTATCAGTTTATTTTCCTTTAGAGCATCTGCCTTCAACACCATGCCAAGCCTTGACTAAATTGGGTCTCCTTTTAAAGAAAATGTAATTAAATAAGAAGCTGTCCTCTACAATCTAGGTGATTGAAAAGGAAGTCTACATGCTTGCTGAATATACTGGATAAGATTATTATAGTACACATTGGCTTTCATTGAAATGTTGATTGAACTTCACAAAGCACTGGTTTATTAACACAATTGCATGTGGCTCATGATGGTTTTGGCACAATGACCATGAAGTTGAATTGCTATGACAAACCATTGGCCGATTGTAATTCAAACAGCTCAAAAAGAAAAGTTCAATAGAAAAGAAAAACCCAAACCAATCAACCAAAAAGTCCTCCCTAGAACCACAACACCATCACTCAGACACCAGTGGTGCTCTGCTTCATAGAGGGGCGTGGAGAACCTGGCTCCAGACGAAGGCAATCAGATGTGGGGAGCGTGAGTGCATGTGGTGTGCACGGCTTCCGCCCCATGCATTGCAATGGCAACATGGGAGCCCTACTATGTTACCCTGGTGGTGGCATGCCCCGGCTCCACCCTCCTTCATGCACTGAGCCATGCCATGTGATGGGAGGCAACCGGCTTGGTGGGTGACTGGAGCTAAATTGGCACATGCGGCCAAATTAGCCCTGTGTGAAAAGGCCATAAGATTATTTTCAGCATAGTACTATATGCTGAAAATGCAAACTATCTCTCTTCCTCTAATCCATCATCAATAGGTTGTATTTCAAATGGCCCACGTACCATTTGGGAAGTCTGTTGGACCCAAATATAATGCAGCTTTGTCTGATTCCTATGACCACTACCACTCAACTTTTTTCAACCACTCCAAGGCAAATCTCTGGTGTGTGTGCATATGTGTAGTTTTATCATTTAAATGTAATTACTCATTTGCCATGAAAAGCATTACTTAGAAACAGAAAGTGATCACATGACTACTACTCCATTTTTAAAAAACCAATTCTTTTTCTGACATGAAGGCTTGGGTTACATTTAAATGGAAAATCATTCTCCTCTCCAGGAGCTGAGAAGCTGGGGATCTAACTGGGGGCTTTTGGTCAGTTGCATACAGCATGAAGAGGACACTTTGTCCATTCCTCCCTTCATGGAAAGTTTTTTCATTTAGTCAAGCTGGGACACTCAATTTTTGAGTGACGAGGATTTTCTGCTATGTATTGCAGTCCTCTGTATCCAGCTGTTAATTGCAATGATGGAATGTGGAATTTATTCCAAACCTTCCTGGAATGGGGTGATCCCAGAGTTTCAGACATGTGAACAGTTGGATTGGGCTGGATCCAGTCTGACCCACGGTCTACACCACCAATGTATCAATTGCTTAAGCACTATAAGGCTCTCTCCCAGAGTCTTGCAGGTGATATTGTATTTTTCTTGATGTCATAGCTAGTGCCAAAACATGTGACCAGAAACACAACATTGTTAGCAAGCCTCTAGGAAAGAACTGCTTGTTGGAGCTGATGCAGCACCAGCAGTTGCTCCGATGTGTCCTTGGATTATCTAGTTGTTTGGATGGCCAAAGGTCTCTGATAATGTTCATGGGCTCCATTAGAACAACCCCAACTGGATAGATGTAGATGCAGGTTGTGTCATGCACTATTCTAGAGGGTCCATGGTATTCTGGAGAAGGATTGTGGAAATGATTACGGCTTCTGTGGACTATGAGCTTTGCTAAAAATAAGGATATCTAGCCTTTTGAGAGTGGAAATACTCGTTGCTAAAGCAGAGTTTCTGGATACAATTCAGTATCAATGAGCAACCAAGTCCATTTTTATTCCAAAAGCAGGTAACCGAGAAGACAGAAAAGCATTTCTGTGACTCCTTCTCATTTATGGATATTCCCCCTTGTGGATTGCCATCAGAATCTGAGCTAAATATGTGTCTATCTAAACTAAATTATCTGAAACACTTTTTCATGTTACTGGAAAGTTTTTACCACCAATGCTTAACCCTGAAAAATCTCCATGAATTGAATCAAATCTGTTTACCTGAATTGGAATTTAGATACAAGAACAGATACACTGGTGTGGAGAATAGTCTTCATAGGAGAGTCATAGTTGGCCCTTCTTTGAAAATTCTAAGCAGAATTGCACTTTTAATTGTACGCTACAATCAAAAAGTGACACAAAATCACCCTTTCCTTCATGTAGGTTTCTGAAGCTGTCTTGATCATGCCTATTAAAGTAAGAACACTTCGATGTGAGAGCAATGCAAAGTTTGAGCTCTAAAGTATAAAATCACTGCTTCAATAACCACCCTGTGGTGTAGACAAGTCTGTTATTTTATCCTGGGATGTTGAGATGCTGTCAAGTAGTTTTTCACATTCAAAACAGCAAATGCTAATATATTCAGATTGATAACTGGAATGTGGACCCCATGATGTGCAGAGATTTCTGGAAATCCTATACAGCAGGAGATTTCTCACTTCCGTTAAATGTGTATGTCTGAAACCAAGAGCTGTTCTTCCAAATCTCACTCAGAGTTTTTCTTTATTCTTATTAATTTCAGTTGTTCTCCCTTCAGCTGTCAGACAATTCACAGACCAAATAAAATAAAATAAAATAACATCAATAGATATTTTGTTAACATTGTTAATTTAATTTTGATACTAATTTAATTTGAGACCATCTGTTTGCTCTTTGGATACTACTGTGATCTACTACTGAAAACATTTTTATGCTGCAGTCAAAGAAAACTGCAGCACCACTATTGAAATGAAAACTGTATACAACATCCCATGACAACTTTCCACTCTATTTGTAGAGGGAGGAATGATCTGAGAGCAACCAAATTATTCCAGAGGAAAGAAACTTTTTTTAGAAGTGCATTGGGTCTACCATTAACATTGGTAATTAACACAGCTACTTTATTTTTTCTTAAGTTTTTAATTTTTTTTGTGGGAGTGCAATGTAAGAGATAGCAAAAGCAGGTACAACAATTCTGTTCATACCCTATTCACTATCAGGACACTTTGGAGTGTCTTAGATCCTACATCATTTTGGCACATGATGTGGCAAAAATGCCAGTCACTGCCACTCACTGACAAATGGTAGTGAATAAGTGGAGAAAATTCTGTTTCAGTTTTGAGAGGATGAAATAAACCTCCTGTCTTTTCATGCTGTGTCTCTAGATTTACTTCTGTTTTGAGGAACACTTGATATGTAGCTGCATCTTTATGTATCAAGCAAAGGTCACTGGTTTAGGTGTTATACATTGACAGAACCCCTTAATACATCTTTCCAACAGAGTTCCAGGTGCTTCCATGTGAATGAACTAGAAGTTGTTGCAGAATTCTAGAATGATCCATTTTGCCAGCAGGAATGCAATGGAAGACTAGGCTAGATACAGTATTGCCAGTGGTGAATTCCATGCATATGGAATGATAAACCCATCCTTGGTTTTAGCCTCAATTTTCAATAAGCAGTCTTTAGGAAGAGCTTGAAGACCTGGCTGTTCCAGTGTGCCTTTCCAGAATAGGAAACTCCCAGCATCATGTCCCAAATTCACTTTATTAGAGATTTAAGATTGTCTGCACATCGCACCTACCCCTAAAATTCTTACATTTCACCTGTCATGCCCAGCACTTTTAATTTTATTCATTACATTTGGCCCAGCCTTTAGTTTTTAATGTGCCATGATGTTACTGTTTTAATGTTTATTGGTTTGCTTTATGAGTTTTGTTGTTGTATTTGTTATGCTGTTGTTTTATTGAGAGCCTTGGCCATTGTAAGCCGCACCGAGTCCTTCGGGAGATGTTAGAGGGGTATAAATAAAGTTAATAATAATAATAATAATAATAATAATAAATAAATAAGCTGTTCAAGATAGTGAACACTAATCCCTGAAACCTTAGATAGCTCCTTTAAAATTGGGCATAAAACTATTAAGAATATTTCATTCACAGTCCCACCAACATGAAAATACACCAGTTGTATCTGCATATAACACCTGTATTGAAAGAACAGTGATGTCTACTTATTGGCAACTGAACCATGTTCAAGGTCTTCCTGTTGACATATGAATCCCAGACACATTGGACCTTAGCAGAGGAGCTTCCCTTATGTGGGAGTGCTTTGAGTGTGCATTCCTGCATGGCTGGGGATGGAATGGAGGGTCCTCATAGTATCGTCCAACTCTAGGATGCTATGATTCCTTGATTCTGTGTGCTCAGTAGATTGCTGAAAGCTGTCATTCTACAACCAATAGAATGTCCCAAGTAACATAGAGAATCATAGAATCAAAGAGTTGGAAGAGTCCACATGGGCAATCTAGTCCAAAAGCATTAAAAGCATTTCAGTCCATTTTAAAATCTTCAAATATATAAACATTAAAGCTAAAATAAATATGATTGGTATTAAAACATTCAGTTAAAATCAACACATACACATTCAAACTTAAAGCCACAGCAACCCTTGACAACCTTAAAAATCATATTCTTTAAAAGCCTGTCTGAAAAAAAGGTTTTATCCTGCTGCCAGAACAGCAGGGAAGGAGCCATTCTGGCTTCTCTGGGCAGGGAGTTTTAGGGCGCTTCCACACAGGAGCATCTGCATTTAAAAAACCTGGATGTTCCAGGGCCCCTATCCACACACAACCCAGAAAGAGCATGCTTTCTGGGGTGGGTGTCCAGATGTTATTCTGGAACTTTCCAGGAGAACAGCTGGACACTCTACCCCCCTCCCCAAAAGACTCCAAAATCACTGTAAAAAAACAAAAGAACTTACCAGCCTCCATTAGAGGGTTGCCAGAGCTCTCCTGGTGCATACAAATGACGCATCACAAGAAAGGGGGGGGGGGGGGGCTGGAGCAGTTTTTTCCTCTCCATCCCCTTTCTCCTGGCATGCCATTTGTACATGCCAGGAGACCTCTGGTAGCCATCTAAATTTTTTTGCAATGATTTTGGTGCCTTTTGGGGGAGGGGTGGTATTCTTACAGTTTTCCAAGAAAATTTAGCTCAGAAAACCATGGGAATACTGTCTGAATTGCAGTCCAGACACTTGAAGTAGTGGGTTTATCCCACGGCTTTCAAGAAGGCACAGAATAAACTCACTAATAAATTAATTTGCCACAAACCAGGGTTTTCCTGGTTTGTGGCGAATTAATTTAGGTTCGTCCAGGTCATCATCTGGACAGCCCTCTTTTTAGTGTGGTAACTCCCACATTAAAGGGATGTGCCCCTAGTGGTATAGGAACATAACCCTAGTCTTTCTATGTTATTTTGCCTTGGTACAACATTTGTGTTAAAGATGTAATGCCAAGAAACACATCTGTTTTATTAATGGAGGTATATCTCCACACCACTTAGAGATGCTATTATATCAACTGGTATGGGTAAGTAGTTCAATGAATGAATGAATGAATGAATGGATAAGCAGTAGTGATGCTGTCAGAAAATTGAGAGGGACTGGAAGGTAATAACAGTCTGTTCAAGCTGCCTGAATATTCCATCTGGGATTCCCTCCTGCTCCAATGTTCTTTCCATATAGCGGAAATGCTCTTTCATTTCCAGAGGAAAATGCTTTTTCCATGCAGTGTGAAATGGCTGCTGTGCGGCAATTATACCCACAGTTTACATCACTGAAAGTTATGAGCTCCAAATGGCAAGCTGAGCTCCAAAATGTTAAATATTTCTGCTATTTAGTGGAAATCTCACTGGTTTATGATATTTTTCCTCTTTCCATTAAACAGCAGAGGAAATTAAAGTACCACACAGTCTTCTTGCTATAACTGTTGAAAATGTCCTTGATAGAATATAGTTCACTAATTTTCCCAAGGTTTGAGAGTTGCTGCATATCCGCAGCAGCTCTCACAGACACAGCAAGCAGTTGGCAATAAACATAATCAGCAATATTTCTGTGGTTTATTTTATGTTGGGTTAGTGGGAGATGAATATTGTGATCTTAAACACTTAAACCTAGGTTCTGTGGGACCCACTGTGATGTATTTGTTTATTGTTCTTAGGGCTGAGAATGTTATAATATTACTGTCACAGCATTAATACCTTTTACTGGTCTTCTCACTAACCAAGGGTTTCTACTTCTTTGGCTTTGCTTTGTATTTTCCTCCTTTGCTGCCCCATACTCTTGGAATTGTCTCCCTCAACATTTGTGGTCTGCTTCTTCCTTCATCAATTTGAAATCTCAATTGTAAACCATTTTTTGTTTTTATAAAGTTTTTGGAATTTTAGTTTGATGTTGTTTTGTAAGTAAAGGTAAAGGTTGTCCCCTGACATTAAGTCCAGTCATGTCTGACTCTGGGATGTGGTGCTCATCTCCATTTCTAAGCCGAAGAGCCGGCGTTGTCCATAGACACCTCCAAGGTCATGTGGCTGGCATGACTGCATGGAGCGCCATTGTTTTGTACTCTTATACATTTTGATTATATCTATTGGTCAATATGCTTTGTAGTATATTGTGGGGTTTTGGCATTTTATCCGGGTGGTTTGTTTCATTATTCCTCCTTCCCTCTGTATGTGTCTGTGTACATGGATGTATTTTAGATTATTCCTCCCATGGCAAGACTCATCCTTTTTGGTTGTTGTTGGCAGGACCCACTGTTTTATTTTAAACCACCATGATGGTGCTATATAAATAAATGATGATGGCATAATAATAATAATAATAATAATAATAATAATAATAATAATAATAATAATTGATTTATATTCTGTCCTATCTCCCCAAGGGGACTCAGAGTGGATTACAGTATATATATAAACACAAACACAGGCAAATATTCAATGCCTTGATATAATCAGTCAGAAATTCACAGACAAAGGCAAAGGCTTCCCCTTTCATCTACATCTGAAAGGGTGGTGGTCAACTTTGGCTCTAGGGAAGGTGTTCATCTTCATTTCCAAGCTGAGGAGCCTGTTATCCATACACATCTCCTGGTTGTGTGGCTGGCATGATTGCTTGGAGTGCCTGTTTGCCTTCCCATTGAGGTGTTAGCTATTGATCTCCTCACATCTACATGTTTTTGAACTGCTAGGTTGGCAGAAGCTGGGGCTAATAGCGGGAGCTCACCCTGACCTGTGGATTCAAACTGCCAAGCTTCAGATCAACAAGTTCAGTGGCTCAGTAGTTTATCCCATTGTACCACCATGTGATGATGCAATCAGTCCTCCATTTTTACAGATGTTGTATTCACAGGTTCCACCACTCACAATTTGAAAATCTTTTTAAAAATCCCAAAAGTGAATTTTGACTTTGCCACTTATATATGCCATTATATATAATGGGACTTCAGCATGCATGATGGGTTCTGGATCCAAATTTCAGTGGAGCTTGTCTCAATCTTTATTATTGTGATAGGAAATGTGTCATTATTAATAATGATTTTTCCACTTTGAAATTTCACTAAAATATGTTGAAATCATAACTGTAAAAGGTATTGTCTGCAAAGACATTAAAAAACAGAAAGCAGCAGGATGGAAGTTTGCATCTGGGCATTTAGCCAGCCAATCCAAAATAATGCAAAACAGCCGATAGGAGTTGAGCATGCATATTAAGAACCAGCAGGGCTCAAATACAGGTAGAATTGACTGCTTCAAAGAGCAGCTCCCACAGAAGGGGAAGGAAACTCCAGACAAGAAGCCAAAATAGATAATGCTTGTTTTTAAACTGTAGCTAAAATGAGGCCCAGTAAGCTCATTGGATGAGGAAATGACAAGAACCTGTTTCTAAGCTCAGTATAAGCACCGAAAAGATAGCTACTTGGGGCTGGTTATTTCAGTACTGAGCTGAAGATAAAAGCTGTGTAGCTGTGTGTAGTTGCTAAATAGATGAGAATATTTCATTTATAATAAAATGCCAAACTAAGAGTTAAAATGCTATTTAAATAGATAAAATTTACTCCGTATATTAATAACTTTTTTGAATTAATGTGATATATGTAAATGTTTAAATGCTACCAAATAATGGAATGTATTGTACTGATACTGGAATGTATTGTACTGATACTTGTACTGGCTTGAGTGTTTTACTAGGACTTCAGTGATCAGGGTTTGAATGCTTGCTCAGACATTAAAACCCATGTAATCCTGGACAAGTCACATGCTCTCTCAGCCTCAGAAAGGGCAATATGAAACCTCTAAAAAGCTATGATATGTCTGTCTCAAGGTTGCCATAAATCAGAAATGCCTTGAAAGCACACAATAACATTGTAATACCTGTTTGTGGTATACACGTTCTTCAGCAGATGACATGTACTATATGTACTATATGTGCCATGTGACTTATAAGTTTGAGATAAACTCCTTATGAGAGATAATGTACACAAGATTCCTAGGCTATATATGACGTGATATATACAGATACTGGAATGTCTGAGAAAAAAAAAGATCATTAGGTGCATAAGGTAATTGTTTCACCTCATGAAAAATATTAGAGTATACAGGCGCAGGCTTATTTTTCTATCCTATACATTTCTTGAAAGTATACAATACAAGAAAAGGGGCATGTTGATGCTGACAGTTATACAACAATACCCCTGTTTATATTGGGAGATTAGATGATGCAAACTGTAAAGGCTAAATAACTCTAGCTAGAGATAGGGCTGGGGAGAACTCAACATCTTTTGCCATATCTCCATCTAGGTGTAGGGAAGATTTATTTATTTATTTATTTATTTATTTCAGAGTTTTCTATACCGAGCTTCTCAACCTCATTGAGGGACTAAGCCCTGTTTCCAGCCATAAAAAACACATACACTCATTAAAATATCATATATCACAATTACAAAAACAACTTTAAAAACACTATATATAAAACTACAGTGATCAGTCGTCCTATTAAGATGGATCTACATCAACTTCCATCCAGGGTCCTATGGTGTTGTCTCATTCATCGAAGGCCTGACTCCACAGCCACGTCTTCACCCATTTCCTAAATGTTAGGGTGGATGGGGCGGTTCTGGCCTCCAGAGGGAGAGAGTTCCAAAGTCACGGGGCCACCACCGAGAAGGCCCTGCCCCTCGTCCCCACCAGGCGCACTTGCGAGGCCGGTGGGACCGAGAGCAGGGCCTCTCCAGACGATCTTAGTAGTCTTGATGGGAGAATACGTTCGGAGAGGTAAACAGGGCCGGAGTTGTTTATGGCTTTATAGGTCAACACCAGCACTTTGAATTGTGCTCGGAAGCTAATTGGCAGCCAGTGGAGCTGGCGTAACAGCGGAGTGGTGTGCTCCCTGTACCCAGCCCCCGTTAGTAATCTGGCTGCCGCGCGTTGGACTTGCTGCAGCTTCCGGGCAGTCTTCAAAGGCAACCCCACGTAGAGAGCGTTGCAGTAGTCTAAGCGGGATGTAACCAAAGCATGTTCTACTGTGGCCAAGTCAGCCCTCCCAAGGTACGGATGCAGCTGGTGCACAAGTTTTAATTGTGCAAATGCTCCCCTGACCACCGCTGAGACCTGGGGTTCCAGGCTCAGCGATGAATCCAGGAGAACTCCCAGACTGCGTACCTGAGCTTTCAGGGGGAGTGTGACCCCGTCCAGCACAGGCTGTAACCCCATACCCTGTTCGGTCTTACGACTGACCAGGAGTACCTCTGTCTTGTCTGGATTTAGTTTCAATCTGTTGTCCCTCATCCAGTCCGAGACAGCGGCCAAGCACCGGTTCATGACCTGAACAGCCTCCTTAGTGGTAGGTGGAAATGAGTGATAGAGTTGGACATCATCTGCGTACAGATGACATCGCACCCCAAAATTCCGGATGATCTCTCCCAACGGCTTCATGTATATGTTAAACAACATAGGGGACAGTATTGAGCCCTGCGGGACTCCACAGTTCAATGGCCGAGGAGTCGAGCAGGAGTCCCCTAGTGACACCTTCTGGGAGCGACCCTCGAGAAAGGACCGGAGCCACTGCAAGGCAGTACCCCCAAGACCCATTCCTGCGAGGCGTCCCAGAAGGATACCGTGGTCGACGGTATCGAAGGCCGAAGAGAGGTCCAGCAGAACCAACAGGGACACACTCCCCCTGTCCAGTTCCCGGCGCAGATCATCAACTAAGGCGACCAAGGCTGTCTCAGTACCATGTCCCGGCCTAAAGCCAGACTGTGACGGATCTAGATAGTCCGTGTCCACCAGGAATTCCTGGAGTTGCGAGGCCACCACATGTTCCAGGACTTTGCCCAAGTAGGGGAGATTGGAAACTGGCCGAAAGTTGACGGAGTGGGGTCTAGTGATGGTTTTTTCAACAGCGGTTTGATGACAGCTTGTTTTAATCTGGCTGGAATCTTGCCTTCCTGAAGGGAGGCATTAACCACCACCTTTACCCACTCTGCCAAACCCCCTCTGGCTTCTTTTACCAGCCAGGAAGGGCAGATTCTTCCTAGAAACCCGAAGAGCAAACTGCCAGTCAACTATATTGAAATAGATGGACCAGTGTTTGGCTCTGTAGAAGGAAGCTCCCCATATTTCTCCTTCAAACCTAATCATGAAAGCTGAAATTATTTTTAAAGTGTTGCACAGTTGGGAAATAATGGAAAATATTATTGCTGCCTAGACTCTTATCATAGCACCAAAAGAGTTCTGCAGCACTGCATATGAATGGTTTTCCAATTATTTATATTTATTTCACAATACAGGCACACAACAAGAAGTCACACCACATGTGGAAAACAGGAAGCTTTCACAAAACAATGAACCAAACCATTAATCTTTTTTGCCCATCTGCTCAGACTGGTTGAGGCTCTTCATGGTCTCAGGTAAGATCGTTTTCTAGCCCTGGCTGGAAATTCCTGGCATTCTCTTGTAGTCTTAATTGTGCGAAGGCCCTCCCAGCCACCGCCGACGCCTGAGCTTCAAGCGTAAGTGATGAGTCCAGGAGGACACCCAAGCTGTGGACCTGTGACTTCAGGGGGAGTGCAACCCCATCCAGCACAAGTTGCCACCCTATACCCCGATCCAGCTTATGATCGACCAGGAGGACCTCTATCTTGTCAGGATTGATCCTCAGCTTATTCATCCTAATCCAGACAGCCACAGCAGCCAGGCACTCGTCCAGCACCCGAGGGGCTTCCTTGGAGTTAGGTGGAAAAGAGTAGTAGAGTTGGGTGTCATCTGCGTAGAGATGGCATTCAACTCCAAAACTCTGGATGACCTCTCCCAGCGGTTTCATGTAGATGTTCAAAAGCATGGGGGACAGAATGGAACTTTGCAGGACCCCACAGGCAGGCCCGTAGCCAGGATTTCGTTTCAGGGGTGTGTGTGAATTTTTTTCAGGGGGGGGGGGTTTGGGGGGGCGGCTGAGTTTTGGGGGGGGGGGGCTGAGTCTGAATGAAAGAGGGTCTAGCCTAGCAAACTTTTTGTATCATTACCCCAATACCCCCATGCATATGGGATATATTGAGTATGGTGATCAGATCATGATATGAATAAACATAACAGTTTAAATAATGCACCAGTAAGGCCTTTTCGCGAACCACCATGAGAATTTCGGGGGGGGGCTTAAGCCCCTCAAGCCCCCCCCCCCGGCTACATACCTGCCCACAGGTCAAAGGCCAGGGGTCTGAGAAGGTGTCTTCCAGCTTCACCACCTGGGAGCAACCCTCCAGGACAGGAAGCACCGGAGCCACAACAAAGCCGTGCCCCAAAGGCCCATCCCGGAGAGTCATCCCAGAAGGATACCATGGTTGATGGTATTGAAAGCTGCTGAGATGTCCAAGAGAACCAGCAGGGTCACACTCCCCCTGTCCAGCTCCCTGCGGAGGTCATCCACCAAGGTGACCAAAGCCGTCTCAGTACCGCGACCAGGCCTGAAGCCAGACTGTGACTGGTCCAGATAGTCGATGTCATCTAGGAAGCCCTGGAGCTGAGAGGCGAACACCCGCTCCAGCACCTTGCCCAAGAACAGGAGGTTGGAGATTGGCCTGTAGTTGCTCAAGACTATGGAGTCAGGGGAGGCCCTAAGTGAGGCTCTAGCCCGCGTTCGGTCAAAGACACCCCGAGATTTCCTCCAGATGCACTCTAGACCCCTTTTCGTGTGCTTCATCCCAGCCAACTCCTCAGAGATGGCGTGACTCTGTGCAGTGAGAGGGGATGTTCAGGAGCAATCGTGTCTATCACCCTGGCCATCTCACTATTATAGAGATCAACCAGGGCGTTGACAGGGTCACCATCCTCCATGACAGGAAGAACCCCAAGATTTCTCAGGAAACCATCTGGATCCATCAGTCTTCTGGGGCGGACCATCTTAATTGGTCCTCCACCCCTGTGAGGTTAGAGGTCACAGCAAGTCTAAAACTCATCAGATGATGGTCAGATCATGACAATGGAAGAATATTTTGCTCTTCCACTCTGACTGTTCCGCTGTCTGCAATAAAAACTAGGTCGAGTGTATGTCCAGCCTGATGGGTGGGTCCAGATATAACTTGTGATAACCCCATACGTTGGAGTCTAGTCAATTTCAGCATGAGAGAATGGCAGGAATTCTATTTGATTAGCATCTTATAATTCTACAGTGGAGCAAATGAGAAAACAGATATGTTTTAGCTTTTCTGCTCAATGTATTGAAAATACAATGTGTGCATCCTAGTGATACGGGATTGAAGTGAAGCACTGCATTTACTTCTCTGTTATTTCACCTAACGAACTCTGTGGAGGATTATTTCTGAGTAGATCTTAGAGGAGTATATTATTAGTGTGCTCTCAGCAGCAACTTTGAGAAGATTTCTGAGTATATAATGTGTTGAGTTTTGTTCAGCTTGGACATCCACAAGTCATAGTCCTGCCATTCTGAATTGGTGACAGGATAACCCTTTGGTCTTCTCAAATGTCTTTTTTTCTCTTGACCTTCCCATTTGTGTAGCATTTCTGTCACCCTTTTGACTTCACAAATGATACTGAGAAGGACAATCTGATTCACTTATGATGAGGCAACTACAAACATTGCCATGCCCTTTTGAGCCCCATATTTTTTTACACAAAAATGTTTCAACATTAACTGAGATGAAATTCTTCCAGATTTAAAAGAGAGAGAAAGAGAAAATGAACATATCCCAATTTACTACGTCATCACATGACTCCAAATAAGCATGCTAGGATGCTTAGAGCCAGCTTCCGGGATGTAGCCCCTACTCAGTCATCAGATGATGTTGCCTATGGCTCTGCCCCTGACCTCCCCCAACTGGGTAAAAGCATCGCCAGCTGCTTTCTCAAGTAACACAGGTTCTATTGGCCAGCTTGGGGCCTCCCCGAGAGGGCAATACTTTCCCTATATAATGGAGAAAGCGTCACAAGAGGGAACTGCATGCAGAGTGACAGATTTACCCCGTGGCTCCCTCTTTCCTCCCTGGAAGGCAGGCAAAGAGGGTCACTTTACCTGGCTTTTATGATAAGGTTTTTGGTGGAGGAGATATAACACACATAAATAAATATCACAACATTTATATTACTACACAGCCACATCTACTGTTACTTGACAAATGTTAATAATTTTGTGGTGGACTTCACTTGTGATTCTCCACTCCTTTCCTCAGAGATAAATAAGTGAGAAAGTCAATTCATTAGCGCCAGATATATTCCCATTAAACATTTAAAGCAGAGTTCTCTGGTTAGTACTCCAATAAAATTAACGAGGAGTGACCAGTGTTTTTCACCAAGCAAACTGGTAATTATAAGCCGAGTCTGATAGGTCTGCTGAAATGGACTATTAAAATTTATTCTGCTACAAAGTAGATCCTCAATGGACAACAACATATTTCTGTTTATGATCTATCTGTACAGGTAATTTCAAATATTCTCTTTAGTATAGAATCTATTCAATTAAGCGGTAGTGCATCCTGAATAATGGACGATTCAATTCATAAGCAAAATCAGTCTGAAAAGTTATTGTGAAGCACTTGTGTAGTAAAAAATTAGAGCCCCCAGTGGCACAGTGGGTTAAACCCCTGTGCCGGCAGGACTGAAGACTGACAGGTCGCAGGTTCGAATCCAGGGAGAGGAGGATGAGCTCCCTCTACCAGCTCCAGCTCAACATGCAGGGACATGAGAGAAGCCTCCTACAAGGATGATAAAACCTCAAAATCATCCGGGCGTCCCCTGGGCAACGTCCTTGCAAGGCAGCCAATTCTCTCACACCAGAAGCGACTTGCGGTTTCTCAAGTCTCTCCTGACACGACAAAAAAAAAAAAAGTAAAAAATTTAGAAGGACAGGAAGAAATCTGTTTGTGTTTTGTTCAGGTCTACAAGGAAGTTAGAAGATAAGGTCGGTTTACAGACCAGTGCACTTTCTAATATTTTCTAGGAATGGTTTAGGCGTGTGTTTTATTTATTTATAAGTAATTCCCAAATATGATATTTACTTGAGGCTTTGTTTATTTGTTTGTTTTAAATGGAATGTGAAGGAAGAGAAAATACACCTTCCAGATTTGTTAACTCAAAGTAGAGGAAGCTAATAAGTGTTTATTCTTTGGATCGCCAAGGGTCCATCTTCTAACCTGTAGACACCACTTTAACTGGCTCAATACTATGAATTATGGAAACTGTATTTCACAAGGTCTTTACCCTTCTCTGTCAAAGCGTGTTGGTGTCTCAGCAAAATACAATTAACTGCATTGAGCCATGGCAGTTAAAGTGGTGTCAAACTGCATTCCTTCTACAATGTCGATACACCCTCACTGTCTCACTGCAGATTATCTAAATCCAGACATTTTAAAGGAAGGCATTTAAGACAGAAACATCCCACGAACATCTTTTTGCATACTTAGGAGAAAATAATAAACCACAATCAGTTTGCATTTCATAGAATCATAGAGTTGGAATCATATCATAGAATCATATCTCCTCTCAGCCTTCTCTTCTTCAGGCTAAACATGCCCAGCTCTTTAAGCCGCTCTTCATAGGGCTTGTTCTCCAGACCCTTGATCATTTCAGTCGTCCTCCTCTGGACACATTCCAGCTTGTCAATATCTCTCTTCAATTGTGGTGCCCAGAATTGGACACAATATTCCAAGTGTGGTCAAACCAAGGCAGAATAGAAGGGTAGCATTACTTCCCTAGATCTAGACACTATGCTCCTATTGATGCA
Source organism: Anolis sagrei (assembly GCF_037176765.1). Lineage (NCBI taxonomy): Eukaryota > Metazoa > Chordata > Lepidosauria > Squamata > Anolidae > Anolis > Anolis sagrei. The sequence goes on from NC_090023.1 coordinate 87,110,115, forward strand.
GGCCAAAATCCCATTGGCTTTTTTCCCTGCCACATGACATTATTGGCTCATGTTTAACTTGCTGTCCACGAGGACTCCAAGATGTTTTTCATATGTACTGCTCTCAAGCCAGGCATCTCCCATTCTGTATCTTTGTATTTCATTTTTTCTGCCTAAGTGGAGTATCTTGCATTTGCTATCTTTGATTTGCAGATATGATTATTTGTAGATGTGATTGTCTCTATCAATCTCTCCGTGTCTACAGGAATTTTTCTAAGAATCTCTAGGGCTATGGTCAACTTTCAGCAGAATTTTCATTGGAAGACTTCGAGATTTCTAGAGAGGTGTTCTCTCAGGTTATAAAAATGGGAGCTTTTTTATTTGTGGTTTTCCAAGTTTTATGTGGGTTCCGCCCTCCTAATGTGGATGGCCTACTGTGACAATAAATGAAAGCATTTCAAACAGCTAACAATTTTCTGCTGTTCCATGATACCCCAAATCTGTAGTTTCAAGCAATGGTTTCACTCAGTTATAATGGTAGAGCTAGCTCTGAGAGAAGGTTCTCTTTGGTATGAAGGCCTGGGGTCCTTTTTCAGGAGAAGGCAATGTATTTTCTAAAGAGCTAGATTATAATGAGATTTCAAAATGCTATCTGCATGCTGGGAGAAAATGGTCTTGGATTTCTGCACAGTTCTATTCATATGAGAAAGAGTCTGTGTCTGCTTTGTTAAAAAGAAATCAACAACTGAGTTTTTACTAGCATATGTAGATTACATCTAAATCCAAAAATAAATATCAAGTTAGACTTTTAATTAAGCCTGCAATCACAAACCCATTTGGATGTAAATGAAATCAGTGTTATTAGGGTATTACTGTAAAATAGAGTTCTGCCTCCCTTAGGGAAAGTTCAGATGTGCCCAAATCCTTTCTTTATACCCCCAAAGCTATCTCTAGAAGGCACAGATGTGTCTGGAGCCATGGAATCTGGAAGTGGGCATGAGGCGGAGAGCAGAGAGATTAGACTTTCCCATAAGTTTGACTGTATTGATGGGCCCCTCCCTCATCTTCTCCAGAAGGAGACACTGCAAATGAGGTCAAGGGCCTGGGTATTCTCTAAGCATTTTTAACCAAGTTATTTTGCTGCCCATAGCTATAAAACAAGATGCCACCTTCATCTTAATTAATTAATCCAGCTGTACTGGAAGGTGAATCCTATTTTGCATCACTTGATGGTGGAGGCATGTATGGGAGGCTGTTTCGAACATATGACTGTATCTCACAACATTGGGGAACAACCAGTGGTGCTTTTCCCCATCATCTAACACCAGCTGCCTGAGATGACTGGTTAACTTTAGGGCTAGTCCTAAGCGTTAAGATACCTTTTACTCTAAAAACTTGCTAGACCTTACTAGTTATTTTCTTTGTGAAAGTATACATTAGATTGTGATGAAACAATGTTATCAGTATTGAGTGAGATGCCTTTTAAATTTATTTGTTTTGGCGTGGCAACAAAGGCTACAAAGAAATATTTCTTTGCGGCTAATATTTTGTCTGCAAGGAACCGTCCAGCAGAGCTGTTTTGAGTTTTCAGAAGCCTGTTAAACCTCTCCTCTCAGGATGGGAGCCCTGACAACTCTAGCCCACTGTGAAGCATATGCTCAGTTCTTTGCAGACAAAGTTGCTTTGATCCATTCTGGTCTGGACACCATGTTAACGGCAGTCTCTGAGGATGTAACACGAGCATCTGCTTGTCCGATTTTGATGGATTCATTTCAATTGATGAAACCCGAGGATGTGGACAAGATCCTTGGAGTAGCGAGGCCTACCACATGCATCCTAGACCCCTGCCTATCCTGGCTTTTGAAGGAAGCCAGAGGGGGATTGGCCAAGTGGGTGAAGGTGGTGGTTAATGTCTCCCTTCGGAAGGCAATATTCCAGCGAGCTTAAAACAAGCACCTCCTCCTATAAACCAGCTAGGATGTCAAGATCTTCTGGGGAGGCCCTGCTGTTGATCCCACGTGTGTCACAAATACGTTTGCAGGAACGAGAGACAGGTCTTTCTCAGTGGTGGCCCCTCCGCTATGGAACGCCCTTCCTAGAGACATTAGATCAGCCCCTTCTTTGTTGGCATTTCGGAGGAAAGTGAAGACCTGGTTGTTTGAGCAGGCGTTTGAAAAGGCAGTGTAACAAACATGGGAATATGGAACAATTGGATGATGAGATTGAATTTTGTTTTTAAATTAATGAGTTATTAATTAATTAATAATTAATTAATGAGATTGGATCTTGTTTTTAATTAATGAGTTAATGAGTTATGTTTTATGGATTTTGTACCGATTGTATATTTATGCCATTGTTTTTAATTGTTTAATTGTTTTATTAAACAAATGTTTTGAGCATTGAATTTTGCTACTGTAAACTGCTTTGAGTTGCCTGAGGGCTGAGAAAACCGGTATATAAATATAGTAAATAAATAAATAAATAAATAAATAAATAAATAAATAGGCAATTTTAGAAATTAATATAAAAATGCACGCCAAAGGTAGACAACAGTTAACACACCCTGATCAGAGGTGGCTTGTCGCTCTAATGCAATTGATTCTGTGAGTGGCCATTGAGTTTTAGTTTGAAGGAGTCATCCAAAGTGCCACACCTTATTTCTTAAATAGCTATACTACCTCGGATAGCACTTTAAATTCAGAGTGTATGGAGGATCCTATTGATGTAGGAGTTGTCAGTTGTTCTGACCATCTTCAGCAGTGGTCCCTGAATAGAGGAAATAAAGACCAGGTATTTGTGTGTGCCATCCCTGTGCAGATGTCTGAGGAAAGAAAACTTATTTTCTTATCTTGCCTGCTTCCAAATGTGCTCTTTCGAACATAGCTAAATACGTTAGCCAGACAGTCATTTGAGGAATTGGGGTTATATAGTACAATGGAGCCTTGAGGCATCAGCTTGGTGCCAGACTTCCATTTTTGTTACTGGCAGAAAAGCACAAGCATCAGGGTTAAGTGAGCAGTCATTTCTGGAGTGGAAGAGTCCCCATAGCTTTTGCTACAAATTCCCTTGAACTCCAAAAATATTGATAGTGATGGGCATTCTGAAACAAAGAGTGGGTTCATTTTTATTCCAGCTGGAATCCTTGTACAGCATAGCAGAGCCTGATGAGAATTATTAAGCAGAGCTGCCTTACTGTAAATAAAATGGTTATGGACTTTGCCTTTTCATGCAGGCAGAAGTATATCACCTTCTCCATTGCTGCCTCTTCTTGTTTCTATGCAGCATTTGTCTGTGACTCACTAGCAAGGACTACGAGAGTGAAGAACACCAGAGTCTGCGGGAAAAAGGCTGAAGGCATTTCACAGGAACACTGGAAGCTGCATTGTACAAAGTGAAGCAGTGATCCATCTAGATCACTGTTGTCAATTCTAACTGGCAGTGGTTCTCCTGGGTTTCAGAGAGGAGTCTTTCCCAGTCCTATCTGGAGATGAAAGAGGTTGAACCTGGCACCTGATGTATGCAAAATGTGAGCTCCATCACTGAACTATAGACCAGTAAGCCATGGAGCTGAATGACAAATTGTTATTCCAAGTCAAAACTTGTTTCCCTGTTTGGGATGGGAAATGTATGGGAAATAGTAAAAACTATGTTTTTGAGTTTCAGGCAAAAGGACTGAAGACAATACTTGCAGTTTGTGCTGTATTCTATGCAAAATTACCACAAGGCCTTCCTTTGTACTAAAATTATATTTTCTGTGGAGGAAACATCCATTTTGGCATAAAATGCCATTTAAAAAGTCTTTCAAAATAGCATTTGACAGAGATTTTGAAGCATCTCACTTTGTATCAGAGATATTCTTTGACTGCCATCTCTGTGCCAATCTTAAAACACAAATCAAAAAGGAGACCTCAAATTCGGCCAAATTCGGACCATTTATCCGAAAACATTAACAATCCCAACTCGGTCTCCTAAGGTAAATTGGTGTAACCAGGTGAGCGGACCCTCTGGACTGAAGGTGGTGCTGTTGAACGCCAGATCTGTCAACGGAAAAACGACCTGGATCCAGGACCTAATCCTGGATGAGCGGGCAGATCTGGCGTGCATCACGGAGACCTGGTTGGATGAAGCTGGAGGAGTAAATCTGACTGTATCTCCGTGCAGCACCAACCGAGATCCGGAGGGCGGGGAGGCGGGGTTGCAGTGGTCTATAGAGATTCCATCCATCTGACCAGGTGCCCCATCCCGCAGACCGCAAATTTTGAAAGCGTCTACCTGAGGGTGGGTGACCGGGACGGAATAGGGATTCTGTTAGTGTACCGTCCACCTCGCTGCACTACAGTCTCCCTACCTGAGCTAGCGGGGGTGGTCTCGAGCCTGGCGTTGAAGTCTCAACAGCTCCTTGTGCTGGGAGACTTCAACGTCCATGCCGAGGCGACCCTCACAGGTGCGGCTCAGGACTTCATGTCTGCCATGGCAACCATGGGGCTGTCCCAACAAATATCTGGCCCCACCCACTGTGCTGGACACACATTGGATTTGGTTTTCTGCCAGGGATGGGAACAGGGTGGCGGTGTGGAGGAGTTGTCCATCTCTCCGTTGCCATGGACCGACCACTTCCTGATCAGATTTAGGCTCACTGCGCCCCCTAACCTCTGCAAAGGTGGAGGACCTATTAAGATGGTCCGCCCCAGGAGGCTGATGGATCCGAATGGATTCCTGACGGCTCTTGGGGATTTTCCCGCCACCTCGGTAGGTGACCATGTCGAAGCCTTGGTGGCTCTCTGGAATGGGGAGATGGCCAGGGCTATTGACATGATTGCTCCGGAACGTCCCCTCTCAAGTAGCCGAGCTAAACCAGCCCCTTGGTTTACTGAGGAGCTGGCAGTGATGAAGCGAAGGAAGAGGGAACTAGAGAGCGTGTGGCGTTCGGATCCGAGCGAGTCAAACCGAGCACGGTTTGTGTCCTTTCTTAGGGCATATGCCGCGGCAATAAAGGCCGCAAAGAAAACTTTCTTTGCGGCCACTATTGCGTCTGCAAAGAACCGTCCGGCGGAGTTGTTTCGGATTGTCAGAGGTCTTTTAACTCCCACCACTGCAGGTGGGAGCCCTGACAATTCGGTCGCGCGCTGTGAAGCATTTGCTCGGTTCTTTGCAGACAAAGTCGCCTTGATCCGTTCTGGGCTGGACGCCGCGTTAGATGCAGTCTCCGAGAATGTAACAAGAGCACCTGCTTGTCCTATTTTGATGGATTCTTTTCAGTTTGTGAAACCCGAGGATGTGGACAAGATACTTGGAGGAATGAGGCCCACCACGTCCATCCTAGACCCCTGCCCATCCTGGCTTCTGAGGGAGGCCAGAGGGGGATTGGCTGAGTGGGTAACAGTGGTGGTGAATGCCTCCCTTCGGGAAGGCAAGATTCCAGCGAGCCTAAAACAGGCTATTATAAAGCCGCTGTTGAAGAAGCCATCACTGGACCCCACTAAATTGGACAACTTTCGGCCTGTTTCCAATCTCCCCTTTTTGGGCAAAGTCATGGAAAGCGTGGTGGCCTCACAACTCCAGGTATTCTTGAGAGACACGGATTATCTGGATCCGGCACAGTCTGGTTTCAGACCGGGGCATGGTACCGAGACGGTCTTGGTCGCCTTAGTGGATGATCTGCATCCTTCTGGGGCGCCTTGCGGAAATGGGTCTTGGGGGCATTGCTTTGCAGTGGCTCCAGTCATTTCTGGAGGGCCGCACCCAGAAGGTGTCATTGGGGGACTCCTGTTCCACACCACAACCTTTGACTTGTGGGGTGCCACAGGGTTCCATACTGTCCCCCATGCTGTTTAATATCTACATGAAGCCGCTGGGTGAGATCATCCGGAGTTTCGGGGTGAGGTGTCATCTGTACGCAGATGATGTCCAACTCTGTCACTCCTTCCCACCTGCTACTAAGGAGGCTGTCGAGGTCCTGAACCAATGCCTGGCCGCTGTAACGGTCTGGATGAGGGCGAACAAACTGAAATTAAATCCAGACAAGACAGAGGTACTCCTGGTCAGTCGCAAGGCCGAACGGGGTATAGGGTTACAGCCTGTGCTGGACAGGGTCGCACTCCCCTTGAAGGCGCAGGTTCGCAGCTTGGGTGTGACCCTGGACTCATCGTTGAGCCTGGACCCCCAGGTTTCAGCGGTGACCAGGGGAGCATTTGCACAGCTCAGGCTCGTGCGCCAGCTGCGCCCGTATCTCGGGAAGTCTGACTTGGCCACGGTGGTACACGCTCTTGTCACATCCCGCCTGGACTACTGCAACGCTCTCTACGTGGGGCTGCCCTTGAAGACGGCCCGGAAGCTTCAGCTGGTTCAGCGCGCGGCAGCCATGTTACTAACTGGAGCGGGTGGCAGGGAGCACACAACGCCCTTGTTGTCCCAGCTCCACTGGCTGCCGATTTGCTACCGGACCCAATTCAAGGTGCTGGTTTTGGCCTACAAAGCCCTAAATGGTTCCGGCCCAAGATACCTTTCAGACCGCATCTTGGCCTACGAGCCCACGAGGACCTTGAGATCGTCTGGGGAGGCCCTTCTCTCGATCCCGCCTGCCTCACAGGCACGGCTGGCGGGGACGAGGGAGAGGGCCTTCTCGGTGGTGGCCCCCCGGCTGTGGAACACTCTCCCTGCACACATCAGACAGGCGCCCTCCCTCATGTCCTTTCGAAAAAGCCTTAAGACATGGCTGTTCGAGAGGGCATTTAATTAAGTGCTAACATTACGGTAAAGAGAACTGGAATGGAACAAGGAATATGAGACTGGTTATGATTCCACTATGAGACGAAGCGGATTTTTAGTGTAGTCTGTAATTGTTGTTAGTTTATATGTTGTTGAAACTGGCTTTTGTAATTGTCTTTTATGTGTACTGTACACCGCCATGAGTCGCCCTTATGGGCTGAGAATGGCGGTTAATAAGTGCATCAAATAAATAAATAAATAATAAATAAATAATTAACATGTTAACATTCCTCTTTCTTAAATTAATTGTATTCTAAGGAAGAGATGATGATGGAATAACATTCTGCACCACACCTAAGGGGAGAAGGCTAGGGCACATACAGCTTTGCCCTCCAACAGAAGGGAACGGCTGTTGGCACACACACACACAACAACAACAACAACCAAGGGACTTTCATTGCTGACCCATTTCAGAATCTGCTGCCTGAGGTAGTTGCCTAATGATAGAGCCAATCCTGCTTCTGATAAAGTAGGATGATTTGTGGAAGAAGGAAAAACCAAAGCTATTAAAGTTAGATGATCCCAGAGCAAGGGGAGGTTCACAGTAGTGGAAGGAATTCATCCACCTGGGGTATAGGGCTCTGATGACTCTGTTCTCATTCACAAACACAACCAGGGGCACTGTAGCTGTTTGAAATGGAACTACATGGAGCCTGCTCATCATGGCAAGTCATTTTTGCGAGGTCTCCTTGCATGTGCAATGAACCACTGGGAGCAGTTGGAGCTGCCATCTGGATATTTTCCCAATCCTCAAGATTGATAAAAGCAATTTGCCCTCATCCCTGGTGCCAAAATACCTAGGGAACAGTAGGTATAATATTCATAAATAACAAAACTAAGATGGTTTGCAGCTTTGCTCTCATCTTCACACTTACCCTCAGGCATGCCAATTAACTTTCATCTGCTGGTGTTCTTTCATTCTCTAATGTTCACCTATTATTACATTCTCTTCCTTGCAGGATTGTTGTGGGTCCAGAATTCATATGTGTGTGTGTGTGTATGTGTGTGTGATACACACACACACACACACAGATAGATATGAAAGAGAAAAATAGTTGGAACTTTCTTGAACAACTTTAACAGCATATATGCATACGTATTAGGGCTGGGCGGTTTCGTTCGTTAATTTCGTAATTCGTTATTAATTCGTTATTTTTTGATAACGAAGCGATATTGAATCATTCAGGAGCAACTAAAAATTGAAACGAATTTTTCAATTCGTTTCGTAATTGTTTCGTAATTGTTTCGAAATCGTTTCGAAATTGTTTCGTTATTATTTCCGCATGTCTGGTGCAAGTTTTATAGTTGTTGTTTGTTTTATCAGTGAAAAAAATATATAATTATCACACCAACAGTCAACAACAGAGGGAGAGGGAAGCTTCAGAAATTCCCCCTGTCCCATTTGGAGGTTTTTTTAGCGTATTGCATGGTCGCGTCCGCCATTAACGAATCAATTCGTAATTGTTTCGAAATTGTTTCATAATTTCCAAAATTTCGTAAATTTCGAACTTTTTTAAAGAAAAATTTCTGAATTCTTTTAAAAATTGAAACACAAAAACCCCCTAAAAACGAATCGAGTTTAGAAACAAAATTTTCCGTGGTTGCCCAGCCCTAATACGTATATGTGTGTGGAAAGCTAGACAAACACAAGCATGTAGTCATATCATCTCCCTTGCTCAAGAGAGACTTGAAGTAGTAATTCTTTTTCACAGAATTTTCTCTTAGGGTCAAAAGAAAGAGGGAAGAGCATTCCTAATGTTATATTAGCTGTAAGGGATCATGGTTAGACACAGGGACTTTGTCCTGCAGACTGATCATAACATCTGTATACAATGCGATCAGTTGGCAAAACTGCTTCACTGCTTAAGATCTGCCAGCAGAAGATTTTGAAAAAGGTGATGGTGGAGAGGAATATGTGAAAGAGGGGCTGAATTACAATAGGGGCACAGCCACAATGACAGCCCATTTATTTTCAAATTCTCCTAGGATGTATTTGGAGTCAGCACAATTTCATTTTTTTTTTTGTATAAATTTTTTATTAGGTTATCTAGTAAATACAACGAAAGAGGGAGAACACTCAAAAGAAGATAGAACAGTGTGGAAAAGAAAAGCATATTATAAAGACAGTGAATATATATAAAAAATAGAAAAAAAAATAAAGTAAAAATCAAAAAAGCAAAAAAGAAAACTTATATACTAATTAAAAAAAGAAAAAAATATATAAAAAAAAGGTTGACTTCCATCTCAACATCAGGTGCTGTGTCTCTGAAATAAAATTGTTCCCAAAAAAAATTTTAAAATCAGGCTCTTAATTATTTCCTTCTTTCTCGTATTTATCATAAATTGTCCAATCTGTTCTCTTTATCGGATTTCCAGTGTTTTTTTTCAACCAAAAAGTTAATTCGTCCATCTCTCTTATTTCTCTGATTTTATCAAGCCAATCTTCCTTAGTAGGAATATTGTTCTGTTTCCAAATTTTTGCTATGGTAATTCTAGCTGCCGTCGTCATATAAGTAAAAAGTCTATCCTCATTTTCCTGTAATTGTAAATCCATATCAGTAAAGCCCAGTAGGTAATATTCTGGTTTTTTCTTAAAAGTTCTTTTCAAAATTTTTTGTAATTCTTCATGTACCATAGACCAATACTTCCCTATTTCTTTACATGTCCACCACATATGGTAGAAAGTACCAGTTTGTTGGCAACCTTTCCAACATTTATCAGAGGAGTTTTTATTCATTAAAGATAGTTTTTTTGGAGTGGTATACCATCTGTGGAACATTTTTATCCAATTTTCTCTCAAGTCAGTTGCGTACACATATTTCAACTTTTTGTTCCACATCTGTTCCCACTCTTTAAATTGTATCGGCCTTCTTATATTTTCTGCCCATTTTATCATACATGATTTAACTTGTTCACTTTCCGTTAGCCAGTTTAAGAGTGTATTATAAATAACTGCAATTACTTTTTTCTTTAAATTTAGGATTTTATCCCAAATTGTTTCCTCCCAAGCGAAGCCTATCTTATTATCTTGCTTGATATATTCTTTCATCTGTAAATAATGCAGCCATGTCAGATTAATATTTTTTTCTTTCAGGTGTTGATATGGTTTAATCTCCGCTGTCTTCTCTATCAGGATATCTTTGTATGTTAGCCACGCTCTCCATCCCAGTAATCTTCTTTGGTGAGCCTCCATTGGAGACACCCATAAAGGCGTTTTATTGTAGAAGTAATTCTTATATTTCATCCATACTCTTATCAAGGATGCCCTTATAAAATGATTTCCAAAATTTTTTTCTTTTTTCTCTCTATCATACCACGAGTAGGCATGCCATCCTACTCGTAGGTCATGACCTTCTAAGTTCAAACCTTTTTCATTTTCTAGCAACATCCAATCTCTTATCCATAAGAGAGCACATGCATCATGATATGCTTTTAGGTCTGGGAATCCTAGACCACCTCTTGTTTTTTTGTCAATTAGGTTTAGATATTTAATTCTAGGTCTTTTTCCGTTCCACACAAATTTAAGCAATTCTTTATTCCAATTCTTAAAAATTACTTGATTTCTGATTACTGGTATATTTTGAAATAAAAACAATAATTTTGGTAGCACATTCATTTTAATTAATGCTATTCTTCCTAACAGAGATAGTTTCAGTGATTTCCAATTCTTAAGATCTTTCTGTATCTTGCTCCAGGTAGATTCATAATTGTTTTTCAACAATTGGCAATTCTTTGCAGTTATCCAGATTCCTAAATATCTTAGTTTTTTAACTATCTCCATTCCTGTTGCTTTTGTTATTTCCTCCTGATGTTCCATCTTGACATTTTTTGTTAAGATTTTAGTTTTCCCTTTGTTAATTTTGAAGCCTGCCACTCTTCCAAATTCATGTAACTTCTTTATCCAGTTCTCCAAGTTTTTTATTGGGTCTTCTACAATTCCTAATAAATCATCCGCAAAAGCTTTAATTTTGTATTCATATTTTCCTACTTTTACTCCTTTAATATTAGTATCTTCTCTTATTTTCCTCATTAATGGTTCTAAAGCCATTATAAAAATCAGAGGTGATAACGGACATCCTTGTCTAGTTCCTTTCGTAATTACAAATTCCTCAGATTGTTGGCCGTTTATCCGTATTTTCACCCTTTGTTCTTCATAAATGGCATTAATTGCATTTGTAAATTTCACTCCCATATCCATTTCTTGAATTAGGATCTTGAAGAAGTCCCAGTTTAAATTATCAAATGCTTTTTCTGCATCTATCGATAATATCGCCACTTCCTTCTGGTGGTTTGCTTCGAAATATTCAATCAGATCTAAGACTGTCCGTATGTTATCCTTCATATATCTCCCTGGGAGGAACCCTGTTTGGTCCTCCCCTATCCAATCTGTCAAGAATTCTTTTAATCTTGTTGCCAAGATATTCGTAAATATTTTGTAGTCCACATTTAGTAAGGAGATAGGTCTGTAATTTTTTATATCTTCTGGTACCGAACCTTCCTTGTGGATCATTACTATTTCAGCTTGGTTCCAAGAGTCTGGGATTTTTTGATATAACAGTGCCTCATTTAAGACCTTTTTCAGTATTGGTAAGACCGTTCTCTTCATTGATTTATAAAAACCAGCTGTGAATCCATCTGGGCCTGGAGCTTTATCTGAGTCCATTTTACTCACTGCTTTATCTATCTCATCTTCCGTAATTTCTTTATTCAACTTTTCCCGTATTTCTTCTGAGATTTTTTGTAGTTTCAATTCACTTATATACTCAGTGATCTCCTCTTTCTTTATTCCATCACTAGTATATAATTTACTATAATATTTTTTAAATTCCTCCATAATTTCCTTGTCTATCGTAACTGTTCTATCCCCATCAATTATTTTCGTTATCTGTGTGGCTTGTTTCTTCTTACGAACTTGTCTTGCTAGCCATTTCCCAGATCTATTCGCATTCTCAAACCTTTGTTGTTTCAAAAATTTCAGCTCTCTTGCATGTTTTTCCGTTTCCAAACGGGATTTCTCCTGTTTGAGTCTTACTAGTTCCTTATTCAGCTTTTTACTATCCGGTTTCTTTTTTAATTCAGTCTCCTTACATTCAATTTTGTCCATCACTTCCTTCATTTGTCTATTTCTTTCTTTATTTTTCCTAGCTCCATGTTGTATAAGGTATCCTCTTAGCACAGCTTTCAACGCATCCCATGTCACTTGTACTTTTGTCTCATCAGTATCATTAATTTCTAAATAATCTTTGATAATCTTGTTGTATTGTATCTTGTCTTCCTCCGTCTTGATCAAATTTTCGTTTAGTCTCCATTTCCTTTGATAATTTTTTTGATTTATTTTTATTTCCAATGGGCAATGATCTGAGATGTCCCTAGGAAGTATTTCCATTTCCTCAACTTTAGTTGATAAATTTTTTGTTATCCAAGCGAGATCTATCCGTGACCAGGATTTGTGTCGGTGAGAATAAAAAGTATAGTCCATCTTTTTTTCATTTCTGGCTCTCCAAGTATCTTCCAAATCAAATTCTCTTTGTAGGTCAAAAAATTTTTGCGGTAGCAGTCCTCCACCATCTCCATTTCCTTTTGCCTTGCTCTTATCCTTTTTCTTATCCATCACTCCATTAAAATCTCCTATCATTATAAGCTCGTCGAATTCTGTTTCTCTCAATTTTGTAGACAGGAATTGAATAAATTTTGTCTTTGGACCATTTGGTGCATATATATTGCATATAAGAATTTTCAGGGTGCCCATCAAAATTCTGACAGCTACACATCTTCCCTCTACGTCCTTAAATGCCAGTTCCGGTGTCAAATTGTCCTTTATATATGTGACTACCCCTCTTTTTTTCTTGTCATATGATGAGTAGAATGTCTTCCCTAATCTTTTGTTTTCCAAATGTGCCACATGCTTGTGGCAGATATGAGTTTCTTGCAATAGTATTATGTCAAAATTTGCCTTTTGTAATTTCCCAAATATTTTTTTGCGTTTCTGGGGCAGGTTCAGACCATTAATATTATTCGAGAAACATTTAATTTGTCTTTCCGCCATTTATCCGAGTAAGTCTGTGTCTGATCCTATATCTCCAAGGTTCAATTCCGAAATTCCTTGCGCAGTCACATCCGGTCCGTAGGCTCCCTCGCCTAGATCTTCTGACATTAGTACACCACTCCCTTGACTTTTACTGAATCGTCTGTATTCTTCTGGGGTCTCAATTCTTGGTTTTTTCTTCTCTTTGCCATTTCCATTTCCGTTTCCCGGTGTCAATGCTTTTTTGTCTCCCTTTCTTTCTCCAGGTTTTTCCTCTCCTGATTCTTTTATTAAGCTCTCATAGAAGGCCTTGGCCTTCTGCTCCGTTGTCAGCCAATATCTTTCTTCTTTATATGTAACCATAATGCCTTCAATTCTTTCCCATCGGAATCTAATAGATCTTTTCTTCAATTCGTCTGTAAGGAAGTAGTATTTTCTTCTTCTACTCAGTGTCGCTTGCGGATATTCTTTCAGAACAGCAATCTTGGTTTCTTTGTAGAATATTGGGTTTCTATTACTTTTATATAACACGTCATCTCTAGTTTTTTTGCGTGTAAATTGAACTATCACATCCCGTGGTGTCTTATTTTTCCTTGAATAAAATGAAGATACTCGGTACACTTGGTCTAGCTCCATCTCCAGTTCATCTTCTTCACATTCTAGGCATTTTGCAATCAAATTAGTCATCAATTGCTCGATATCTTCCTGTTTCTCTTCTTGGATATTTCTAAATCTTAAGTAGTAGTCCATTTGTTTCTGAAGTAGTTTTTCTTGCTCCAATTCTATTTTTTCCTTTTGTCTATCTATACCTTTAATTCTCTTTAAAATGTGGGATTGTGTTGCTTCCATTTTTTCCTTACTATCTTTCAGTTCCTTTACTTCTCCATGCAATTGGGTTATATCTTTTTTTATTTGCCCAAATTCCTCTTCCATTTTCTTTTTCATACCTTGAAACTCTTCCGTCATACTTTTATAATTCTTTTCTTGTTTATTAAAGAACTCCTCTTGTTTATCCGCCATCTCTTTTTTTAATGAGTCTTGTTTTTCAGATAGTTTTTTAATTTCTTTCAGAATATTTTCCATGTTGAGGCTGGTATCGAGTGATCCTCTTCTTAATTGAATCTTCTCCTTCTCTTGTTTGCTTTTTGATGACATCTACTTTTTATTACTCACAAAACCCCTTTCTAATACTTTATTAAAATTTCTTTAATTGATTCAAAATATTCACTTTAATTTATGAATTTTATAAATCTATTTTATATTAATTTCATATATTTATTTATATATATATATATATATTTAATCTATATTCTTTAATTTATTCACTACTTAATCAATCTAATTTATAATCAAATTAATCCAATAATCCAATATTAATAATGATAATAATTGATACTTCAATTTAATATTAATTCTGTCTAATTAAATCAGTTTATATATTTTAGCCTTCAGCATTCATTCATTCAGTATAATATGAATTCTTCTTTACTGCCCTTAATTGATTATCCAATGGCTATTTTCCCCTATTTGAGTCAGTCACTTATTTTCCCCTCTTTGATCCCCAACCTTTCACTCTTCTTTGGGTTTCTCTGATTTGGCTGTTTCCCCTTTTTCTCTCACTGTAATCGTCTGCTTCTCTTCCTGGGTTATCGTCTACTTCTCATCCTGGTCTGGTCCTTCGTCTGCTTCTCTTCCTGGCTATCGTCTGCTTCTCTTCCTGGATCTGGTCCCTCGTCTGCTTCTCTTCCTCGCTTAGTCTCAGTCGTCTTCTTCTCGTCCTTGCTTTCTCCTCCGCTATCCACTTATCTTGTTTACGTCCTTCTTTTCCGTAAGAGAAGTATATCACTCCTGCCGCTCCGTAGCGATGTTTCTCTATGGCTTTTTTCTCTATGGTTTTTCTCTATGATTTTTCTCTATGGTTTTACTAACTTCCGCCCTTCCTGCCGTCTCCTCTTCCGCCCTTCCTCTTCTTAGCTCCTCCTCTTCCTTCCCGTCACTTCCTTTTTCCGTCTTCACCACTTCCCACGTTGTCTTTCCAATTTGTTTATGAAGAAGACGGGTCTCTAGCCACAACAATATGGCGCCAAGGTCGTATTGTCTTTTTTCCCCCTTTTCTCTTTTCTCAGCCGAAGGGAGGGTTAGGGAGGAGGTTAGGAAGGAGGGGATTGCTCTTAATAAAATTCTGAACTTTTAACAATTATATTGTCAATTCTCACCCTCATTCTCTCTTCAAAAACGGCAGTTCGTTTGTATAACTCTTTTAGTAATCTTCATTTAGTATTTCCAATCGTCTCATTAGTCCTTATAGTCTTTTAAGTCTTTTCTTTCCAAATAAAATCAGAGTTCAGTTTATTCGCTATCACTCTTCCAGTTCTCAGTTCTCTTATCTCTTCCTTATTTTCTTTACTCCACTATCAATTCAATTCTCAGCTCTTTTCGCTTAATTCTTTGTCTCTAATTACCTGGTGGTGAGATTTTCTTGAGGTTCTCTTTCGAGATTTCTTCTTTCCTTCTTCTTATAATTTTGTGCGGGCTGGCTGCGGTTGAAACGGGCTTTCGCCCGATCCCAGCGGGGCGCTTGCTTCCCGCCGGCTCGGAACCCCTTCGACCCCCCTCCTTGAGGGAAGAGGATTCTTAGGGGCTCTACAAGCCTCTGCGGGTTCGCTACACCCTTGCCTTCAATCCGGCAAGGGTGGGGGAGCTGTAAGCTCACCCTTAAGCACCTCTACGCTGGACCCCCGTCAGAGCTCCCTCTCAACGAGGCTTGCCCGTCGCCATCACCCACCGGAGTCAGCACAATTTCAGTTGGCCTAGTATTGGTTCATTTAGTCCTTAGCTAGAGTTAGAATTGTACTCTTAATTTGCATGCCACCAACTCCCTTCAGCCTGGTCCCTTTCCTTGGATGGGCTTAGGGCTGGTTTAAACTTCACTATTCCACACAGTATGCCATCTTCCCAGATGAATTTAGGTATAGAATGATCATTCATAGTTCAGAATGGATGCCATCAATACCAATCTGCTTCCCATTCCTCTTGTTCATTCTACTTCTAAAGATAATCTCAAGGGCTGGCACCATAAAATATTATGCCTGACAAAAACAGGAAATCTCCCCACAAAGACAAGAGATATTGTATCTTGGGCCAACTAAGTGTTGCCATATGGTTAGTCTCTTGCATGATCCCTCAGCTTTCTCATCGCCTTCTCTGAATATTCACACAAGGGATGTTTGAAAAATCTCACCTGGTGAAATGAGAAAAGGAGACAGAAAGTTGATAGATGCACCCATTCTTTGCACAAAAACAGTATAGGGTGTGCAATTTTTTCGGTACACATCGTTAAGACGGATCAAATTTGTTAAAATTGGTACTTACGACGCGTTGTTTGACACATGAGTGTGGCCAGTGCCAAACACTTAAGAATCAAAACTTACCCAATACATTTTTCATTTGAATTTTGTAAATCTCGGAAGGATCCCAAAGTCAGTTTTATTTTCAGCACATGGAAACAAAGTAAAGCCAAAAAGTCTGCCATTCCTCTTTAAATTAATGGCCTCTCACCATTAGAAGAGGGAAGCAGAAGGGAGAAAAAAGGGTTCACTGGGAAAGAGACTGAGAAGGCACAAAATTCTGGGAAATGTAGTTTGAGAAGGTGGTGAGTCCTATGCCAAAGAATTCAAAAGGCCCTGCCCTAAACTTCATTTTCTGGAATCACAAAGCCCCAATCAGGATAGGGGCTCCATAGCTGCAGCCAGCCAGAGTTCCAATAAAATGTTGAATCTGCAAAGAGGAGGACTGACTGATACTTCTAATAAGCAAATCTCTGTGCTGGGCGGGAAAGCAATCCATAAACAGACGTTCTATTGGTTAATACGAGAGACATTCAGTAAGAAACTTTTTAAAATTCCCTAAAATCAGCGGATGTATGGATAGTTCTGAAAGTTGGGGAAATGATTGCCTGTTATTTTGTGTCACTGTATAGAAAATTCCAGGAGATAGCACTTGTCTTTTTTTTAAAAAAATGTTATTTATAAAATCTTTGAAAATTCCCCTAAAATCCATGGATAAATGAAACGTTTTGAAACTTGATGGGTTAACTGTGGTAAATGTGTTCTACCACTGTAGGATGTTTCACCCCAATAAATAATGAGGGAGAAAGGAGCCCCTGAAGTTTTCCCACTTCCACAATTACTATAATGAAAAAGTAACAAAATTTTGTTACTCTTGTTATAGTAACAACATTTTCACTAATCATATTTTAGAAACATTTTAGAAATGAAACACCAGCTCTCCCCAATTTTGTAATGAGTTTTGAAACATTTTTTCATTGATCACACAGCCCTGGTATCTACTTAAGTGTGGCCTACACACATATGCCACTATGTGTGTGTGGGCTTCCCTGACATCTGGGATATGGCTCAGGAAGGATTCTTCCTAGTCACAAATAAGCCAACGCAGCCCCATATGTGGTTGTTGGGGAGAAAGCCAGAACAAATGTATAGTCTCAAGGTTGAGTCACCCCTGATGTTCCATAATTGTGCACACTTCCAAGCTATGGCCTGGAATAGCCTAAATGGTTTTAAAATGGGATTAGACAAGTTCATATGGAAAAATAGAACTAGCGACCACTCTCATTCTGTCATTCTTCATATGTTATGACAGTGCAAGAACATTTTAGGGAAATTCATTCTATTCCAAATTCCAGGATGGGTTGTATCATTATACTTCCATTTTCATTTTAAACCAATTTATATGGAAGAAAGCCACAGTGCTTTGAGTCTAATGCATTTTCCAGGTGAGGCAGCAAACCCATCACAACTTCTTGAGAGTAAGTCACTTTCAAGTAAACATGATTTACTTCAAAATAACCATATGCTGCATAGAACTCCATATGTCTTTGAATTACTGCTTTAGTTGTTATAAAATCTCTGCAGCAGGTTGAAGAATTACTATATAATGGAAGTAAAACTACTCTCTAATAGGCTGGTAAAGATGTGTACTGAATCTCAAGATGGAAAAATGTGTCTCAAGAATGTGTGGGGAAACTGATTTGCTGGTATCAGAGAAACAAAAATAGCATTTATTGCTATGAACATTTTCCTATTATAATATTCTGGCTTTGATGCATAAAGAAGTGTGGATGTGTGTGTGTGACAAAAAAATGCAAGAAACAGTGCATTTTTTGTCTTTTCCTTCTAAAATCAGATCCTAAGGTATTTGTTTGAAGAAAATGAATATAAGAAGACATTTTGTCACCTCAGGCCACAACATTGTGGTCTATTTCCTTTTCTGTGTGTCTGTGTTAGAAAGGAAGACTACTTGGAAATGCTTTGCTGTCTTTCCAAGGGATGAGCAAGTGGAATGGCACAGAGAAGGGCTTGATTAATATTGAGCCAAGGTATCTGTCTTGATGAGTCTGTGGCACGTCTCTGATTACTCACCCCTTCCTCTCTGCCAAGTCCTTGCAAGGCATGGACGGAATGTCCAGTGCCAAACAATCTCTTGAAATATTAATCATCAAGTACAGATAATAAATTCTGCACCTGAAAAGATACACCGACGACTGAGGAAAAGGTAGGTGAAAAGTAAGACTCAAACTTTGCTGGCATGTGGAATGGTGGGAGGGTGGTAGTTATGTTTTGGTGTTGTGGGCCTTAAAGTCATTACTAACTCATGGCAATCATAAGGTAAAACTATACCAACGTTTTCTTGGCAAGAGTTGTTCAGAGGATATTTGCTATTGCTTGTTGTTCAGAGGATATTTGCTAAGCTGTGAGAGTGTGGCTTGTGAGAGTGTGGCTTGGAAACTCACCCAGTGGGTTTCCATGGCTGAGCAAGGATTTGAGTTATGGTTTCCTGGAGTCCTGGTACAACATTCAAACCACTACATCATACTGACTCTTGGGAAGCCAATATTAGTGTCAGTGTTCTATATATTGGAAGTTTTCCTCTCCTAGTCAAGACTACAAGAAGGGGAAGAAATCCTAAATATGGATATTATCAATGATAGATGATAGCTCTGAATATTGCTTGCTGGGAAGTGGTTATGTTTTTAAAACTAGAAATAGACCTGGACATGTGATGTAGCACCATGGATGGCATTCATTGTGGGAAAGATATGGTCCTCAGGCCGAATGAAGACGAACTCCGTTGTGGTGGCAAGAATGTTCAGGGGAGGGAGGGAGAAAACAAACAGTCTCTATTGTGGCTGCCAACTACAAGTAAAGCTTTCCACTCTTCCAATTTTTCCTAGTTTTCCTCTGCTCCATGAAAATGCATTGATCTTTCATTTCAATTCAGTCTTCCAGAGTTTTCAGAACTCCACCTCAGAGTTCATAGTATAACTAGCTTTCAGTTTAGCTGTAGTGCACACACATTAAAATATAGGAAAGGACTATTATGCTTAAGGGAACAACTAGATGATTTCAGCATATCATCAGCTACTGTATGTATTCCCAGGAAAAAAGCTGAAAAGAAACATGAGTGTACTAAACAAAGAAATGGTGTAACCCACTACTTGTTTTTACTAGCAATATGGTCAGCAGCAGCCAATCCAGAATTGGCATGTGGCTGAAGCCCCAATACCAGCCATGCATGGAGAGAGTTTGTTCAAAGGCAGTCATGAGTAGTAAATCACCCTACTCACCACAAATGCAACATTCAGGCTGGCATCTATAATAATCCCATAGTCTGTTCCCCTGGTTATGGTGGAGGTCTGCAACTGTGTAACTTAGGACCTCATCATACTGAGGTCAATAAGCTGGCGAGCAGCAGGGAAATTCTCCATCCACTGTGGTGAATTCAGTGAGCAACGGAGGAAAGGTGGTGCCCCATGCCCCACATTGCCCCTTATTTTATCCTACAGGGGGAAGCATCGCTACCCAGCTTCATCCCACTCTTCTGTATGAGAACACAGGAAGTATTCCATGTTCTCCGGGAAGTGCCCTAGCATGCTGCCAGGAAGCTTCCTCTATGGAGCCTCGCCGGAAGTAGCCTTATGTTGTGTGTGATGGCATCTTGCAGGCTCTATCAAGGAAGCATCCTTAGTTCTAAGGAACCCTGAAAACAAGGTTCAGGCTCTACGTGAAGCATTCCTGGCTTCATCTCTGCTATTCTGCAAAAGTTGTGTGTGTATTTTTTTAAAGGTAGAAGGCACCAATAGATGGCAAGTAGTGGCAGCAAGATGTTGGAAGAAAGAGCTATGTGAACCATACGCTTGAACACAATGCACCTCCAGAGCTAGTCCCCAATATTAAGATGTGATTACAGATGCTGTTCCAGCTTGACGCTTAAAGGAGAATGCAACTGCTACTCCAGACAGCTCTTTTACATTGTACCTTGTTGTTTTTTTCTGGCAACAAAATGGTTTAGGCCTGCATGAAAACTAAGTAAAAAGAATGCATATAGCAATTTGTTTTACTGTCAGACATAGAGGGAAGTCAGGACGGTACAGTAGGAAATCCAAACAATTTCCTTGGGATTAAGTAGGTTTATTCAGGATAAGGACTGAAGTCTTCCTCATGGGACAGTGCCCATCTGAGGAGAAGGATAACTTTATTGGAAGAGGAAAGAGAAGGAATTAAAGAAAACAGCCAGGCTACTCTGTCACTAGTTTCTTGTTATCCATGGAAAAGACCTAAGACACCTTTACCCCCTGTTTTAGATGGAGCCCCATGCTGGCTATTACACAACTTTGTGTGACTTCTGATGGAGGCCCTGCCCCTAACCAGGGTGAAAGCACCGCCTGAGGTTTTCTCCACAACATGGGAGACTTCCCGTGTTGTGCTGACTCTAATGGAGCCAGCACCGGTCCTCTGCAGAAAGGCGATGCTTCCCCTTTGTGTTGGGAAAAGCGTGTGGGATGACAGATTTGCTCCACTGCCCTTATCTTCTCCCCAAAGCCAGGAGAAGCAGAATGGTTTGCCTGGCCTTTGTAATGAAGCCCTCAGACAAGAGTCTGAGGGATCCATGGCTACCTCTCTGTAATTTTCAGCCACAGAACCAGAATGCATTATGTAGAATGTATCCTATTCTCCCATTACTACAGAGATAGAGCCTATGCACACTAGGCTTTAGAGGTTACACTTAGAGACTAACATCATGCAAGTAATGCTAAGGTAAAAGGGGGATTACCACTCTTGCTGCCCCAATTAAAAATATAAAATGACAGGAAGACTTCATTTTTTTATTCTATGAAAAGTATCATTTCAAAGAGGCTGGAGACTTGACATTGAAAGCAAAGGGAGAATCACTCCCAGTTTCAAACAAAAAAGTACCAACTGTCAAAACAATGAGTTCATCTTTCTTGAAGTTTTTTGCTGGGCTTTTTTAAGGGACAGAAACCTATATTTATTCTGAGTGCATGGCTTCCAGCAGGGTCAGTTTCAGGTGTGATGAGATCCTTTGCAACTTCCCTCTGTTATTTGGGCCAGATGGGGTTTCCCGGTGGGCGGCACTGCTTCAGATAAGGCTGGGTGCCTGTTGTAGCTGCCATTTGTAATTTCCATCCCATTGGATGATAAGTGGCTAGAGCCAGTTATTTGGCCCTGTTTGGAATATTGGGCACAAGGAATGAGTCAGACAGGGTGATGGATCCTGGCTTTAGCCCCAAAATGCTGGATTGTGATGCCAGTCAAGGTTTCCATACCTGTTTGGCATTTATTGTTGCTGAGTAGAAATGGAAATGGTTTTTGACAGTGAGCAAGGTACATAATCCATTTATCCATCTCTTTGCAGCTTGAGAAAATAGTATTACTTTTATTTACTTCAGTAAAACCCATAAATTTCATCAGAGAAAACAACGGAAATTCACTTTACATATACTATATGAGGTATCCTGTATTATACTATATGAGGTATCCTGTATCTTTGCCAACGAATGTGTTTTTTTCCATGATCCTGTTTGTACTGGACATAGTGCAGCACCATCAAGCTGCTGTTTAAAATCTATGCTGATTACTGAAGTGTCCATGCAGGGTTTGCTACGTTCTGCAGAGACTTTATCTTAGTCAGCACAGGGAACAGATTTTTTTTTGCTTTAAACCTATTACTTTGCATTCTTGTTCTTGTACCTGTGGCAGGAGCATTAAAGTGGTGAGATGTCACAATTTATCAAGGATGAGTTTTTCTCAAGTATTTCTTACCTCCCTATTGCCCACTCTTATCTTAAGAGGTAAGATTTGCACTGGCAGAAACGTATGCATTTGAGATGTACATTGTAGAGTGATACAGTGACTACTAGTAATAAAAGCTATTTCCTTTGCTCAGAGGTCAGTAAAATGCAGTCTGCAAGCTGTATGTGTCCCCAGATCCTACTTTTATGCCTTCCCCCAACCAACTCCATTTTTCATTTTAGGTCATTTTTGGTCCAAAACCGAGCCACACGTCCCACTCTGTAACATGAAAATGCATGGTTGCCTTTCTACAACCTCAAAATCCACAATATATTTCTATTTTTTTTCCATTTCCCAACCAAAATGGCAAATGGAAATGACATTAAATAACTTCTGGTTGCCATTTTGGTCAGCATATAGGTGAAACAGAGATATCTTGATGGGTCATTGGGTAGGTGTGGCCCTGGGCATTAGTCAGAGGCATGTCACCTTCCCCACTCAGTTACCCATCCTTGCTTTAAATCAAGTGAAACTCCATGCTAGTCCCCATTGCAAATGCTAGAATGAAATAACATGAGGGGCAGCTCTCTCCCAAATAAGTAAAGGCTGTAATAGGTTTCTCACTACAGAACAAAGCAAGCAAGCAAACAAATAAATAGACAGATCAACCTAACAGACTTGAAAATGTGTGGGATTGCATCACAGAACATGAATACATTTGTGAATTTTCTGAAAATATAGCCAGGCTCAAATCACGTGTCCTGTTTCCCTTCCTTTTTGTTGCTAAACATTAAAGAAGAACATCAACATCATTTCCCACTTAGCCCATGCTCTGGCTCAGAAACAATCTATGCCTCTGTTCCAGTTTGTCACATATAGACTTGCTGCATATACAGTCTGTAGCAAAGTGCTGCACTCTGTTAAAACGTTTAACAGGCTATTCAGCTTCTTTGGCTTTTACTGATATGCCACAATTTCTCTGTATGGCAGGATCTGGTGATTAGAATGGGTTCTAGCTTTTAGTGGTAAGCGTACATACTTTTCAGCAGTGGAAAGTGTTGGTTTTAATGTCATTGTGTTGGTGACTGCTCTGGAGTTTTGTTTGAACTTTAAAAGAGCTTTTGAAGGGAGTGATATATATATTTGAGCATAGGTTTCAGCAACTTTGATAGATCCCTTGATGTTCAGACTAATACCTAAAGAGGATCCAGTACAATGGTATCTCCAGGTGCAGCTGGAAAACTATAGAGACCCACTGGCAGTGAGTGTAGACCACGGCTGGGAAACATAGAGTCCTCCATATATTGTTGTTGTCCAGCATAATCACTGGTGATGAATAATGAGATTAAAGTTGCAATCCAAGATTTCCACAATATAATCAAGTATATGTATGCCAACAGATTGGCAATTTTGCACAACACATGCCAAAGGTTGGGTGATATTGTGCAGGGTCCAATCAAAATGTATAATCACAATATGCAATACATAATCATAATGCACAACTGCACTGCACAATAGAAGTGTACAACACTACTTCAACCACCACCAGAAGAATGTATCTGTTGCACCAAGGAACATAATTTACCCCTATGCATAGTGTGACTTACATATGTGCATGTCACTAATAGAATGCTATCCATAGCCTAATAACATTTGTAGGGCTATCAATTCCCCAGTTCAGATGTAGATAACATTTTCCTAAGATGGATTATTGCTAAGCTTTAAGGAAGTTCCTATTGCTTCCTCTCATCTTGGAAAATGAATATGTTCACACCTTCTTCTTAAAAGTCAATGCCCTTGAGCATGGTAGTGCTTTCTTCCTTACATGACTGCTTAAGATTGCAACTTTCATATAACCTATTAATATTTCATTTATATAACACCATATTTCATCCAGGTTTTATTTGTATGTAAAAATAAACAGACATTTCCCCAGTAGGTTAAAAAGGATGAAGATGGGGATAAAAAAAAGAGCCAGTCTAGACTTATTTACATTTGTAATTCTGATACTGTTATCTCTTGTTTAACCTGAGTTACAATGGACATTAAAAACCTTCTTGCTATTATGCACTGCCATATTTAATTCAATGCACGGGGGATACCTAGCAACATATCCCATTCTTATTTTCAAGAGTTCCTTTCTCTACTGAATTTAATGGAGCAAGTTACATCAGGAAGAAATCTTTCAAAAGCAGTGAGCCAAGCATGGGGTTCTTACCACGAGAATTTAAAAAAAACTAAAACAAATAAATTATAAAATATAAATCATTAAAAATTAATAAAACTTTTTAATAGCATTAAGTTAAAACCCTGAAGAATATTATTAAAGACCAAATTGAAATCCCCACCCACAAACCCATACAAGATGAATTGTCTATATTTACTAAGACAACTCATGGAAAAGGTAGACATCTATGATCTACTGTGGAAGGCCTTCTCTCTGTCCCACCACCCACTCCTGCGAATTTGGTGGGAACACGGCAGAGGGCTTTTTGATGGCTGCTCCCAGATTGTGGAACTCTCTCCCAAGCGACCTGCCTGCTTAGCCTCCCGCAGGCAGGTAAAAACCTTCTTCTGCCAACAGGCATTGGGGGAAGGTTAAGGGGCAGGTTGCTGGGGAAGTGAGCGTGGGATTCTGGGAGATGGAGACTGGATGGGGGACTGTGAATTTTAAAGGCTATCTTAAGTGTATTTATTATATTTTAATCTGTTTTTTTAACTTAATCAACACTGTACTATTTAATTGTCTTTTAACTTGTCTACTGTGTTGTTTAAACTTTGACCAAAGTGTGGAATTGTTAGCTGTCTTGAGTCCCCACAGGAAGAAAGGCAGGGTATAAATCAGAAAAGTTTTTTAAAAAAATCAAAGTTTAATCTGCGTATCAGTCCTCCTCCTCCTCATCCTCCTCCTCCTAAAATGTGAGTGTTTGTAGAACACATTTTCATCAATTCGGCCTTTAAACCCAAAAAAGGGTTTAAAGGCCGAATTGATGAAAATGTATTATATAAACACCCACATTTTAGAAGGAGGAGGAGGAGGAGGAGGACTGATGCACAGATGAAACATCTTTGATTTTTTAAAACTTTACTGATTTATAAATAACCATTAAAGGTTTTTTAAGCCATTCCATGCGGACCTTTTAATCATTCCATTTTTGTGTGTGTGTTCAAGCATTAGAAATCAATTATAGCTTTTGAATTCCCTAGCAATGAGTTTAATAAACCTTGGGTCATGAAGGAAACCTTTTGAAAATCTAGGTGATGTAATGAACCACAAATTACAGTTCAGCTGCAGGGCATAAGAGTTATTTTTGGCTATCACTCTAGAGTATAGAATATCTAGGGCTGCAAATATGTTCCCATCAGAATCCAGAACTGCAAATTTTAGAAAGTTTGCTGATTTTAAAGGATAACATATCATCATCATCATCATCATCATCATCATCATCATCATCATCATCATTATTTCTCATGCCTTTCTCTCCATAGGGAGATACTATACAATAGAATTGAAAAACAAAGGAAATGCATATAAATATGAATTTAAAAATAAAACCAAATATTTTGTGTCATGAGTGTAAAAGTTAAAATACAATAAAATACAATTTAAATTATATTTAAAAACTAGACAGCCCCCCAAATACCACTCACAGCATTGCTTGCCTAAGGGCTGAGAAGGGCGGTATACAAAAATAGTAAATAAATAAATAAATTACCCTAGTCTGCCCTTCTACAGTTTTTCCATATCTGGTTTATAAGAAAAGGGAAGAATGAGCTCAAAATATTCTCAACTACCTCCATCATATAGGTTAAAAATGACTCTAGAGAAAAATAAAAAAAATCCATCAAAATATAATAAAATGAAACAAGCAATCAAGCTAGTTAACTCCCATGATCTGCAATGAGACATTTTAGTGCCCCAGGCACATTTTTGTTATACAGAATGAACACAAAAAAGGCCTACAATGTAGGTCATCAGACAACTTGGTCATCTAAACATTTGTAGAAAATATCTATATCTATCTATCTATCTATCTATCTATCTATCTGATTTGCCATATCTAAATAAATGTACTGTTTTTTCCTGTTGTGGTTCTGCTTTAGTCCCACTCAAAGTAACATACAGAGACAAAGAAAAGTCCCATGCCTTTTCGAGCAAATTATGATAGACCAATGCAGAAGCTGAATGCTCTGAATGTCCCCTTTCAATGGGAATCATATTTCCCTTGAATGGTAGGATTGAAATTAATTGGAATTAGAAAATATCCCATAATACAATAAGTTTACATTTTGTGATATCTTATTTGATCTAATTTTAGTTTATGTCTACCTCATTATTTGTTAACTGATTCCAGAAGGTTGGGTGCACAATGCTTTAATCTGCACAGCTAACTTCATATTTCAACTAGAAGCATATTGTACATTTAGACCTATCACTTTGGGCAAGGAAACATCACAGTGCATAAATTCAAGTTTGTACATTGTACTGCAACTAAAACCAAAAGCTAAAGCAATTAAAACCAAAATTCTGCTCTGTGCCCCTGTCTGGACT
Source organism: Anolis sagrei (assembly GCF_037176765.1). Taxonomy (NCBI): domain Eukaryota; kingdom Metazoa; phylum Chordata; class Lepidosauria; order Squamata; family Anolidae; genus Anolis; species Anolis sagrei. The sequence continues at coordinate 87,136,549 of NC_090023.1, forward strand.
TCAAGCCATTTTAGATCATTTTCTGTTTACACTGTAGCATTGAATTTTTGCTGTTCTTACTTGTTGTGAACCGCTGTGAGTCGCCTTCGGGCTGAGAACAGCGGTATATAAGTAAAGTAAAGTAAATAAGTAAATAAATAAATAAATTTTCACTAGATAATTGCAGGTTGACTAACATGTAGGTATCTAAACTCATGGCAACGCCAATGCCTTTAACATGCTGATAAGTGGAAATAGAAAGAAAATCTTGTATTTTGGGGCAGTAGTAGAAATTGTGTTAGAAAGTCTAGTTTTCAGAGTGGGAACTGGATACACAGATCCATCCTGTCTCTAGTTGACAATTCTAAGTGCATATGTGTTGGTGTATATTTGGGGGTGAGAAGACAGTGGTCCAATCTGTAATGGTAAGATAATTACAGATCATGCAAATATAAGGGAAAGCGCCAACTGAGCCCAGCATCCACTTGTACAGTTCCTGTACTTACCAATTAATTTCTATTGAAAAAACATGCTGTCTCTGTTAGTAGAGGAAATGTGTGTGATTTCAGGTTGTCTGTTGACTTTTGATGACCCACTTGTAATGTTGTCTTCCTATTTTCCTACTGCTGTCCACCTTGCAAAGCATCATTGCATTATCTAGTGAGCCATTTCTTCTCATAATATGGCAAAAATACAACATTCCCTGTTTAGTCATCTTGGATTCTATGGAGAATATGGGCTTATCTGCTCTGAGTCCCTTTGGGATATAGAGCGGAATATAAATAAAGTTTTTTTATTATTATTTATTAATTTGCTCTAGGGCTCATTTATTTGTCCTTTGAGCAGTTCATGGCATCTGTAGAACTTTCCCCCCCATTAAATTTCAAATGACTTTATTTTCTTGCTACCAGCTTTCTTCACTGCCCAGTTTTTATAACCACACATAAAAATAGGCCAATCCTAACTTTAGTATTCAAATATACATCTTGACACTTCAAGCTCTTGACAAGTTTCCTACCCTTCCAAGTCTTATGCCAACCCAATGCATTTCATAGTTATTTCTTAGACAAGGAATATTCTTGGTCTTCTGCAAACCTGTCTACATCATATATTTCATATATTACTGGTGCACTCTATGAAAAGGTATTTTCCTTTATCTTCCAACTTTTCATTACTCTTAATTCACCACTTAATTCACTACTCTTAATTCATCAATAGGTTTCATCAGATAACCCTAAGCTCTAGCATGGTGTGGGAGGCTGAAAAATGTCTCTACATTATTTGCATGATATGGATCTGTATACTGTTTCATGTTTATCATTGCTGACTGCTAAAACATACAACCTCTAACTTTGATAGACACAATATTTTGATATACTTTATAGGATCAGGAACTTGATCTGAAAGGGATCCTGTGATCCTAAACTAAGAATCTTGCAAAACCAGTTAATCAGTCTATTGCAGTGGAACAGCCATTTACTTCTCTTGAAACCAGCATCGGACAATTTGTTAGAACCATAACGAAATAAAATAAAAAGAACTAGGATTTCCCCAGGGAAACAGAAAATTTCTAGAAAATGAGTAAAACAGGATGGGATTTTTTTATTCATTATGAAAACTTTCCTCAACATTAAGTGTCAAGCAAAAGTAATTCTCAAATGGCTTTTCTAAACGTAACAGTGACTCTGCCCCATAGAAATTATTTCCCATGTCCTGAACTCAAGAAGAATATGAATCTATAGTTCTGAAAATGCGATTCCTCTCTTTTTAGAACTGCAATATAATCTTTGTATGTAGCTAAATAATTGTTTACTAGATTATAAAGTTATGTCTCAGGAATTCTAGAAACAGTTTTGGAAATACCTGCTACTGTTTCAATTATCTCATTTCAGTGAGTAGTGCTGTTTTCTCTCAGTGGGTTATGAAACATTAATGATATTTCCCAGCAGGGACCTTGTTGAATGATGCAAAGGAAGAGAAATTTGCCCAACAGAACACACCAAAATAAGAGGAAACTTACAAGTTATTGTAAGTTCTATAATAATAGTGGGTAAATTAACAAATGATTTAGTAACAATCCAATTTGTTTTTAAGCAATTTTACATCAAATATTTTCTTTAAGTAGTTACAGCTAACCTTTAGATATTGATCTTAATTTTTAAAAGATCTTTCTAAAGGTACCCCCTCATCAGACATTTTCCATGGCCTAAATACAACTGTTAGGTTTAATTTGAGCATACTCACTCTATGAATGGAGCATTGATAAAATAGATAGGACTTTATCAGATGCAATCTTCTCTGTGTCTTCTCGTTTCTGCACATTGCCGAAACAGAGTGGCACAAAGCTTATAATATGACACAGGGTAATGTCTGGTGGGACTTGGTGGGGCTCTGTTTTGGCCACATGCAGAAACATAGCCCAGAATTACTTTGGAGGTGTTGGGTGTTAAACCACTCCTCATTGAAGAAAGTGAAGAGCAAGTGAGAAAGGATGGGGAAAGGATGGGAAACCACATGGAATGGGAGACCCTCCCAGGAGATATGGTAAGACAGTAGGGAATGAAGGAGGATAGTTCCCTCCGCTTTCCACATCTTTCCACCTCTTTCCCCCTGCCCATCTGATGAGGTTCATAGATACATAGATAGTGTAGATAGAGAGTTTTTCTGCATTTCTATTCTTTCAGTGACTAATTGGGACTAACAATGGGTTATGCTCATGGGTTTTGAGTATCTATCAATGTACTACACACTTTCTTCTTTTCCCTATTTCTGAAGGACACTAGGAGCAAAAATGGACTGTGCTAAAATTAATTAGATTAAGCAGCCACTTAAAACTTTGGGGTCAGTTACTGGCTTTCTTTATCCTAATATCAGAAGATCAGACCAGAAGACTGTGAGAGAAAACCCTCAGCTACATAGAAGTAATCTTTTAGTATCTTTAAAGTGACCAAAGATGGTATTTCATTATTTTCAACATCTTTGCAGTGGTCAAAGATGATATTTCATTATTTTCAACATGTGACATGCTACTAGAACTGTTAATCAATGAAAGGAGAACATACGTCCCACATTACACAAATAAAACCCATGACATATGTAGCCAGCATGGCAAGAAGTATTAACGAGGAAGAATAGATTAGCTAGGAGAATCTACCACAGCTTGCATTTTCTTGAGCTTCTGGGAAGGGCACAACTCTACCCCACTTCTCCTCTCCCTGCCTGCCTACTGAATGCAAACTGTTTTTGCACAATGAACTCAATTTGCAGCAAGATAAATGGAAGATAATGGAAGAATGTGGGAGGGAGAGAAATAGATTGGAACATTTTAAAAGCACTGGACAAAGTGGAATGACAGAAGATAAATCAGGACTTTCTCTGCCAAACCGGGGCACATCTACACTAACTACTTAGGTTGGTGTTAGGTGCGATCAGCTCCACATCAGCTAAATGCCACACAAGGCTGATTTGTATTAACCTGGCACAAAGCTGCTTCATGTGACCTTCCACTGGGTTAAAATAACTGAGAGGAAAACCCCAATCCTGTGCAGGGACTGTGCAAACAGCCGGGCTGGTTCCTAAGTGGAACTGACTGCAACTGTCTTTACTGCCATCCTGAACTCCTTAGGCAAAGGTAGCTCATAAGCACAAGATAGCTGTCTCTCCCCTCCCCTCCCCTCATGTCATGGCTGTCACCAGCTGCAACATGACTACTTAACTTGCAGCCAGAGGTTCATCAGTCTTGTGCTGATTGGATTTCCCTTCCTTTCCCAGCCTCCTTAGCAAGGTCCAAAGTCTGGCAGAAGGGTGACAGACCTCTGACTGCAAGGTAAGTGGTTGCGTTGAGGATGTCGACAGCCATGACATTGGGAAGGGTGGTTCCCATTTAAGGTCCCTGTCCAGCCATACTGCATCAGAGATGGCTTAGGGAGTTCATATTGGGCCACCATGTGGCCCTGATCTGGCATCTGGGATACTGAACCAGACCCATATAGAAGGACCATTGAATGGTACATCAGCACTGTTAACCAATTAAAATTGATTTGGCTGAAATCTCTACAGCCAGAGAGACTTTAACGATAGCTATTGAACGTTCAAGATTTTCACTATTCCTTTACCTCCTTCCAGCTATTCTGTATTCAGAAACATCAAGTTTGTGCAAATCAAGTTGTCTCAGCTCTAGTTTGCACACTCAGTTCACTTTGGTGCACTGCAGATCAATGTGCTCTCCCTGCTTCTTTTGTATTTATGTTGGAGCAGTGCCCATGCAGTGCTTGCTATTTGCATATAGCAGGCAGCAGGGAATGTAGTTGGAACAGTTGCTAAACTTCAAGAATGAAGATTAGAAACCGATTAAGCTAGGTAATTCTCAGTTTCCTTCTCCTCTAAGGTTTTCCTACCTTGGCCATATTATTTTGCATTTTCTGCCCTATATGTCTATAATCTTACATCAGCAATCTAGAAACATTAATAAAGTAAAATTATTAATCTAAGTAGAAGAAAGCTGACAGAAGATGCCATCGCTGAGAATACTACAAAAACAGCAAAAAGGACTATAAGAAAAATTAAAACCAATACAGGGAAGAATGGAAGCACAAAATACCCCTATACCTAACCCTCTCTGTACCTCCCCATATTTTCCACCCCCTTGGATACTCCCTTCTTTTTCCTCTCTCTCTCTTTCCCCTTTTCTTTTCTGTTTTTTCCTCAACTACCCCTTTTCCCTTCTCCTCTGTTTTTACCCATTTTCCCACTTTTTAAAAACATGTAATTTGGAAACTTTTAATAAAAATATTTTTAAAAACAGTCTAGAAACATGAACTACTACCTCACTGTGGAGGACTTGGCAAAAAACTTGGGAAGTGCCATTCTACTACCTCACTGTGGAGGACTTGGCAAAAACCAAACCACATCACAACATGGGACAATTATGAATATTCTTAGTTTATAATTTTTCCTCTGTGACTTTTTATGAGAATAATTCAAAATTTCTTCATCTTTTAGCAATGGGAAAGGAACCATTAGGGGAAAACATATGTAGTCTCCTAGATTCAAGAGCAATCATTAAATTTTCATTCTACCAACTATCTTGACAAGGATGTCAATATCAAGTACAGATAAAGCAGTTTATATATCAACAGCATTGATATGCAATTCTTCCATCACTGCTCAAAAGAGTCAACATTTTTCTGTAACTTTCATCATGCTGTCAATGCTGGATAGACTCCCCATGTCAAACAGCTATGTGGCAGACAGGAATTATACTGTTTTCTATCTCAGGGGTGGACAGTGTCTGTTTATGAATGCATATAAGGCCTCCCAAGGCCATTTTTGCAGCTTGAGCCCCCTGCCCTGACTGCCCTTTTTCTGCTACACCCAAATAATGTCTGCAGAAGTTTGCAGGAGCTGATCTTAATATTTTGTAATGCTGTTTCTGAGCTTTAGTGCTGTTGTTTAAAAAAAAATCTTATTTTGCTTGGTTCAGGGTGGGACGAAAGGAATGGAAAGAATTTCCTCTTTATTTGCTGGGAGATCAGATTGTATTTTTTTTTATTTTACATGGAGGTCTAGTGACCTTGCAATAGATAATTTACAACACACAAAACCTAAAATTAATCAGTAATGGTAGGAACAAAGCATGTCTTTGTCAGAAATCATTTATCACAGGATGGTTTTAACAGAAAGATAATATTTATTACATTGCTGTCATGAACCTCATCATTAAAATATAACATTTCTGTCTGGGTGGTATGTCTGGAAGTCTCAAACTGAACTATGCGATGGAGATATGCTGAAGCATAGCAAGGAATTATGGATACAGTTATAGATGTGAGTATATAGAAATAGATAGCACCTTTTAAAGGATAGACATGGTTATATAAGTAAAGAGAGTTCTCTCCAGTAATAGGTTCAATCTGATCGTATTATTTCAGGGGAAGTCATTTCTATGAATGACTTTAGCTGCCCCAGCTTCTTGATCTTCATGCAAAATTAACTTCAACTCATCAAAATTTCATGGTCTATAAACCAAGGACCATCAGCTTTGTGCCACCCAGATGACATACCAAAGTGTGACCATGACATTTAGCAATAAACCACAATGGAAAAATAGGATGAAATGTTTGAGTGTGTGTGGAATTAAATAAACATTTTGCAACTTCATCAGATGGGGAAAGAATTGGCAGCATACTCCACTCCACTGTCCCTTTACAAGATGCACTACTACTTTCAGCAGGGTTCTGTGCTTAAAGGGGTGGCAAAGTGGAGCATGCTGCCGTGGTGGTAGCATGGGATGCTTCCCATGTGGCCTTGGATCAATGGGAGGAAGCTGGATGGTCGACATCCCCCTCCCCCCCCCCGGGATTGCCTTGCCTGTAAGCCAGGTGATACGGGACATGGGGCGATGGGTTCCCTAAGCCCTCTGATGGTGGTTGCTGGATTCACCATGTTGCATGGTAATTACAGTGGTCAGTGTGAAAAGGTCCTTAGTGTGGAGATGAAGAAAAGCTATTGTATATAACATGCAAACTGGAATTAACATTTTAGGAAATTAGAGAAGGGCCTGACATACAATCAATGGAAGAAATATTTAACACATTATAAGAGGTTTCAGATGGGAGGAGACAACAGTTCCCTGTGTGATGAGGAATGAAGCACATGGTTTAACTAGAAATGGGCAGAGGCATATCCTGTGTGACAGGGTGAGTAAATCTCATTCTTATTTCAAGACAGAACACCATAGAATGCAACGGGAAGAAGATGCCACCTCCTTCTTTCTACCCCGGTGTGATGAGGTCCATAGTCTAACTCCCACACTGTAAGGGACTCTGCCTCCATTCTTCCTGATCCTCCTTCAAACTTTGCTTACCTGCAACTACCATATTGTCATACTGGTTCCAGCGTGATATACCAAAAAGATGTGAAAAAAACCACCATGCTATTGGTGGATATGAGGTTTTTTTTTTAAAGCGGTATAATGCTAAGAAAAGCAATTTCTCTACATCAAACTCCAATTTACCTCTCATTTTGGAAGTGGGGGCTTCTACCTATCTGAAAGCACATGGGAACGGAAACAAATCTATGCATTTACCCCCTCAATGCAGCAAGGTTAAAAATAGGGGAGAGAGCCACCATGGCTGAGTAGAAGACGTCTTCTTGGTAGCTCCCGAGCAAAAAGATCAGAATGCAGTGATAAATGGATCAAGGATTTCTCTTTATGGACTGGAAAAGAGGCGAAAGTGTGGTGTGTTTAAGGAGCTGAAAAAAGAGGAGTCTAAAGGTAAATTACTACCGTTTAATTGCTTTTGATTTATGAACTCTGGAAAGCTGGCTGGCCGGCTTCGGCCGAAAGTGAAACTAACCTTTTAATTACAAGTGCGTCATAAGCTTTCCTACTTAAAGAAAAACTTTTGGAGAGACTGGATTAAATGATTTGGAAGGCAAAAGCAATGATCAAAGCAATGATTAAAGGCATGCCTTTCCTATGAAGAAGGAGTGAGTTATTACTATCAGTTAAAGCAAATCCCTCGGTATAAGGGAAGAGTTGCAAGTGATACAAGACATATTTGGTTGGAAATTTTTGGACTGTGCTGAATGATTGAATGGACTGAATGAGTAGGAGTAGGAAGACACACCAAGGGAAAGACACACCAAGAGAGACTCCAAAAAACCATCTGTGGGAACGTACCAAACCCTCAGACAGATCTCTTGCAAGGCTTACAAGGACTGGATTGGACAGGTTGGAAAATCTTGAGGCTCCCCAGGCTCCTCAGCTTCCTAAAGACATGAGTGCAGTTAGACGCAGCCCTCCCCTTCAAAAGGGCAATCAGCTAAGAAGGACCCCTCCCCAATCAGGGAGCGGAACCTCAACGTCATTGCCATGTCTAACTGCAAAACCAGTTGGATCAGAAGGAAGAAGTGAGAGGGAAGAACCGGGGAAATCGGAGAAAGAAATGAGCAATAGTCAAATGTTAAATAAAATAGCAGATCTGATCAAAAGTGAGACTCAGCTATTAAAACAAGATATCCTGACCAGTGCTAAAGAAATGAAATCAGAGTTGGATATGGAACGAAAAAGCTCAGATAAAAAATTCCAGGCAATACAAGAAACATTGAAAACAATACATGGAGAAATACAAATGAATAAAGCAGAAATTGAAAAAAAACAAACAGGAACAACTTGTACTTAAACGGCAAACACAACAAAATGAAAACAGACTTTCAGATATGGAAAGAAAGTTTGTTTATATGCAAGACAATCAAAGAAGGAATAATGCAATAATTAAAAATTATCCAGAAGGGAATAAAAAAGAAGACCTGAAAGCTGAAATCCTAAAGTGGCTGCAAAAGATTATGCCGGTATTGAACTGGTCAGAATTGGATATAGAGAGAGTTCATCGCCTCCCGGCTGGAAGAAATAAAATAACACCCAGAAATATAATAATTCGATTCCATAATTTTGCAAAGAAGGAAGACCTGATGAAAATACTTAAGAAGAATCCTGATCACCTAAAGATGGGTGATTCAAAATTGGAGATATTTAACGACTACTGCCCAGAAACCAAGAATTGGAGATACTCAATGAAGCCTATCACGATTCAGTTAATGAAGGCTGGAATTTTGTATACTTGGGGATACCCTATCTTTCTTAAGTTCCAATGGAAAGGCAAGAGATACAGAATAGATTCACTGGAACAAGGTTACCAATTACTGGAGGAGCTTGGAATAGTAAGAAGACAAGAAAGAGATCGGAAGGAGGAGGAGGAAAAGGATCCGGATGGAGAAGAACTGGAGGAATTAATTGGTGCCGTTGGAGGAATCGAGATGTAAGAAGAAATTAAACACTGCAACTACGTTCTTTTTTATTTTTTTATCTAAAATGAGCACTCGGGGGGAGGGAGACTCTGGGCCACAGGATGACTTCACCCCCCCTCCCCAATTGGGAAGGCCGGGGGCCATGATTGGGACGAGAAGTCCCGAAGATTGGAAGGGGAGGAAGGGGGGAAAGAGGGAAGTGGGGGGATTGGGGGGGAGGGGGGAATGGGGACTAAGGGTAGGGGAGGGAAAGGGTCAAGGGTTCACGTTGTTTCAAGCCACAAAAAAGCTTTTAAAGGGAAAGGGAAATGATGTCCCATAAATTAAGAATTTCAACGCTTAACACGAGGGGATTGGGGACGGTAATTAAGAGAAGGCGGATCGAATCTCTACTGAAGAAGGACGCGGCGGACGCCATCTTCCTACAGGAAACACATCAAAATAAACGGGGCTCAAGTGAGCTAAAGTCGAGCTGGATAAGGAACTATGAAACATCTTTTGGGTCATCAAAGTCAAGAGGAGTAGCAATAATAATAGCAAAGAAATGTAATTTTGTCATAAACAAGGTATTGAAAGATGAAGAGGGAAGATATATAATAATATATGGGGAAATAGGGGAGGAAAAATATGTATTAGTAAATGTATACGCACCAAATCTGAAACAGCAAGAATTTTATGAAAAAGTGCTAGAGCAAATAGAGAATTACCATCAACAAAATGTAATATTTGGAGGAGATTGTAATTGCTGTATGGATTTAAAGAAGGATAAAACTACGATAGCATCAAAAGCTAGAAATATTGAAACAATGAAATTAAGCAGAGTAATGAATAAATGGCAATTAAAGGATGTGTGGAGATTGGTAAAAGGGAATGAAAGTAGATATACATATTATTCATCGGTACATAAGGTGTATACAAGAATTGATTATATTTTTGTCTCCAAAAATATGACAAGTAAAGTGCTAAATGCTGATATAGGTATGATTAAGATTTCGGATCACGCTTTGATTTCAATTGAGATTGCGTTGAAATGTGATTATGACAAAATGAAAAGGTGGAGGTTAAACACAAGAATACTAAATCATAAAGAGATAGTAGATAAAGTGCAAGCAGAATGGCAAGAAATATGGGGCTTCAACGAAAAGGGGGTGACAAAAGGCGTCCTATGGGACACTATGAAAGCAGTGACCAGAGGGTTATGTATAAAAGAGACAATTAACTTAAAAAGAAGGCAAGAAGAAAGGAAAAGGAATCTAGAAAGAGAAATAGAAGAGATTGAAAAAGCATATGTAATAAAGAGAGATACACGAATTTATGCTAGGTTAAGAGCAAAAAAAGAGGAATTGGATAAAATGGAAATAGACGAAGTACAAGAAAATTTAATTTATTTAAGGAGGGAATATTTTGAGTTTAGTGATAGGAATTCAAAGATCCTAGCTAAATCAACACAGAAAAAGAAAATGGAAGGAATGATAAACACGATAAAAGATAAAACAGGTAAATTATGTAGAGCTATGAAAGAAAAATTGAAAGTATTTGAAGAATTTTATAAAAACCTATATCAAACTAAAGCATGTCCCATAGAGGCAATTAGGAAATACGTGGAAGAAAATTGGGAGAGTAAGCTGGAGGAGAAAGATAAAGAGTTATTGGATCAACCTATTAAGAAAAAAGAAATAGAGGAAGTCATTAATAAATTAAAAGTAGGAAAAGCCCCAGGCCTGGATGGTCTAGGGACAGAATATTATAAAAGCTTTAGAGAAGTTTTAACCCCAAAATTATTGGAATTGTATAATGGAATAATGAAGGGAGATAAAATACCCGATTCATGGAGGAGATCATTAATAATATTAATACCCAAACCTGACAAAGACTTAACAGACCCAGGGTCATACAGGCCCATATCATTAATAAACCAGGATGCAAAGATATTGTCCGCGATATTAGCTAATAGAATGAATAAATGTATGTATAAGTACATAAAAGAAGATCAGTGTGGGTTTATAAAAGGAAGACAAATGTCAAATTTGATAGGGAGAGCACTAAATAAAATTCATTGGGCTAAAGAGGGGAAGGGAAAAGCAGGGATACTATCATTAGATATTTTTAAAGCGTTCGATTGTGTGGAATGGGAGACACTAGGGGAAATATTGAATAAATTTGGAATGGGAAATAAAATAAAAGGAGTACTAAACCAATTTTATTCAAAGAACTCAGCAGTGATAACCATAAATGATGGAGTGACAAACGAAATAAAAGTGACTAGAGGAACTAGACAAGGGTGCCCTTTGTCCCCGATATTATTTGCTATGGTGATAGAACTTTTTGCTAATGATATAAGGAACGATAAAAATTTAGAAGGATTAGGAAAAAAGGAGAAACAGAAGGTGAGCTTATTCGCTGACGATACATTGTTATTTATAGAAAATATAGTGGAGAAAATAGATAGAATAAAAGAACATTTGGAGATATTTGGGAAAGCAACGGGTTTACAAGTTAATTGGAACAAGTCAGAAATGATGCTACTCAATTATACAAGAGAAGAAGAAAAAAAATTTATAGAACAGAGAAAAATGGGAATAAGAATTAAGAATAAATTAAAATACTTGGGAGTAATAATAACTAAGGATTTAAAAGAGATAGAGGAAGTAAATGTAGTAACTTTAAGAAAAGAAGTTCAGAAAAAGTTAATAGAGTACGAAAGTATACATTTATCCTGGTTTGGAAGAATAGCATTAGTAAAAATGAAAATACTTCCAAAAATAAATTTTATATTTAGGATGTTACCACTTCAAATCACAGAAGAAGAGCTAATTAGATGGCAACAAATGATTAATAAGTACTGCAATGGAAGTAAAAGAAACAGGCTAAACAAACAGTTATGGTATAGATCGCAAAAGGAGGGTGGACTAGCACTACCTAATATAAAAAAATATTATGAAGCAAGTAGATTAAATTTGGTTATAGAAGGAATGGTTAAAAAAGAGGGAATAGATTGGCTTAGTAATGAATCAGGAAAAGTGGAAGATGAAACTTGGAATATATTTTTTAAACAGCTTACTAGAAAAGAACTGAGGGAAATTAGAAACCCAATGCTGAGCAACATACTGAAAGTATGGAATAAATACAAGGGGAGGTTAATAAAGGAAGGATCAATTATAACCCCAATAGTGATGGAAAAGAAATTCCCCAAAAATTTAAAAAAAGCAATGGATAAAAAGGTAAGGGAAATAAATTTAGATAGAATAGGGGATTGGATGAAAGTGGAAATGAAGAGGGAAAGGATGTTGGAAGAGTTTAAAGAAATAAAATTATCATGGTTTCATTGTATACAACTAGAACAATGGTTAATAAACTGGAAAAAAAATAGAAATGGAAGCCAACTCAATCAATTCGAACAAATAATACAGAAGGGAAGGGCAGTAGAAGAACATGAAAACTTGAGAGATATAATTAGCAAAATCTATAAGATACTAATTGAAATGAAGGATGGGAAAATAAAAAAGAGTACCCTTAAGGAGATTTGGGAAGAGGATTTAGGGATAAAAATAAGTGAAATAGAGTGGCAACAGCTATGGGGACAAAGACATTTAAAAAATTTATCGATACGAGTTAAAGAAAATTATTACAAGTTAATATGGAAGTGGTACTTAACACCGGTAAGAATAGCATATATGAATAAAAACAATTCAACAAATTGTTGGAGAGGGTGTAAAGAACCAGGAACATACATACATATGTGGTGGCAATGTAAATATGTAAATAATTTTTGGGAGAAAGTATTTAGAGAAATAGAAATTATAATGAATATGAAAATAGACAAAAGTCCTAGTATAGCCTTATTATCATTATATACCAATAAGCAACTGAAAAAGGAGGATAAAGAAGCGATAACAAACTTACTAACTATAGCAAGACTGCTCATAGCAAGGAATTGGAAAAAAGAAATGAATATACGAATAGAGGAGTGGTATAAGGAAGCATGGAAAATAGCATTAAATGATAAACTGACATGTATATTAAAGGTTAAAAAAGGTATATGGAAACAAAGTGATTTTGATGCTATATGGGGAAAATTTGTGGTAAATGGATTAAAAAATAAGGAAGGAAAATTACCGTCACAAGAAGAAATGAAATTTTGGACAGATGAAATGTAAGAAATGTGGCTTGAGACGGGTGGAGGGGAGCACTGAGGTGAAAAAAGGGGGGGGAAAAAAAAGAGAAAAGGGGAGGAAATGTCAAAGCAAAACAACAAAACAACATGTTAAAGAGGTTGATGTATAAAATGCAATAGTATGTAATAATTGTGATAAATCAATAAAAATTTAAAAAATAAATAAATAGGGGAGATGATTTTATACAGAGAGATACTGAGATGGGGCAAAACACACAGTTCTACAGTACATGTTTTGGCAGGAACTATGTTGAGAAGATTTTTAGATGGACTTTCCAAGTATATGCCTGCATTTCTCTTACTAAAAGTCTAACTATTTCATCACACTAGAGAAAAAAAATCCACTTAAAATCCAGTTTCTGCCTCCTGTAGAATTCCGGGGCTTGTAGTTTAGTGTGGCTGTTGAAGGCTCCTCCCTAAACTACAAACCCCAGAATTCTGCAGGAGCCAGAAACTGGATTTTAAGTGGATTTTTTTCTCTAGTGTGATGAGGCCCTTAGATAAAGATTTCTCAAGTGTTTCTCAAAATGTTATTTCATTTATTCATGTACTTGTTAGCTATTGATGTTGATAAATGTAATCTCTAACTGTCCTCATAGATGAACTCAGGCTGTAAAAAAATCATTGATGACATACTAGCTTGCTTAAACACAGATGAATGAGAAATTTTGTGTGAGGTGCTTTGCTATGAATTTTTCATTTTCAACCGTCTGTCTCCAAGCTGGAGTTCTAGCTGTCAAATCAACCCCTGGCATTCTATCTAAGTCACTTAGTAGCCTACAGGGGAGCCCCCCTCCTCCCCAAATGCTGTAAAGGATAAATTGCAAATCCTTGGCTTCATATGGCATTTACAACATTTGTGTATGTAAATCACACATAATCCACGATCAGTCTGAAAACAGCAAAAGAAACTTGTTTCTGTGGTTAGCAATGAAAAGGGTATTGACTACCATAGCAAATTAACAACTTGAAAATGGATGTATGTCCTCTGAGCGCTGAAAGCTGTGAACTGGAACAGTCGAATATTCCATCCCACTCTCAGGAGATTTAAAAGCAATTGCAGTACAAGAATAGCTGCTTATTAGGATATTAGGAAAGCTTTTTAAAATGATGTTAATGGTCTATACTCCAGGGCTAAAACAATTACCAAGCTGTGATCTAACTAATAGCTTTTTATTAATTAAGATCCTTGAGAAACATTTGCATGAATATGTCCTTCCCTATCTTGCCAAACAAAGTTATGATGGGCAATGGTTTTGATGACAATGAAAAATGAGTGTGCCTACAGATCCCAAGGAATGCATTTTGAATATTGGCACAAACTGAGCATGAACTCGAAATGGGGAGAAGCAATCTTAAAGTAAGACAAAATTCTAATACACTAGATGGGATTTTTACATAGTGAAAATCAGATTTCAGGTGGTTCACCAACATCTTTCCAAGCTATGCTTTTGTAAATCAAGAAGCATATGCATGTCAAGGAGGGGCTGAATAGTAAATCAGGGCAATTATTTTGTATTTTGGATATAGCCACATGCAACCATGTGCCATCTAACGTACTGCCCTTAGAGTAAATTTGCCATAAAATTAGCAGATGAATTGGAAATGAAATTAGTTCCTGCACATCAAAGGGGTATGTGATGATATCCATTGGTTATGTAAATGATTAAAATTTCACGATATGTTCTTATAGGAAGGCTGAAATTTTCAGTGTCTTAAATTGCAGAAGATTCAGTTTTTCCAAACTTGAGTCCCAACATAGGCATCTATGAAATACTGAAGAATGCCTTATGTATTAAATCTTGAAGTCCTGGCTGGTTATATGTTTAGAGAGGTTCTATATGCACATAATATATGAAAAACAACTCTATATAGGGCATCAACACTCAGTTCAAGGAAATGTGGATATAAGTCTCTACATTTCAACGTATCATAATCACATTAAACCAGTAAATAGATATTTGTTATTGTGTAGGAAGATCTCATTGTGATACTGTGATACATATATTCACCAAAAAGTATATTGATATTCTAAAGACATATAAAATGGAAATAATCCATTACTTTTTATACCTAGCTTTTGGCAACTTTTTGTTGGATTTATGGGAAATTGATTATGACTTATGTATTAAGCAATGCATCTGTCCAACCTGCCATCTGTCAATAGATCTAAAATTTTGGACTGTTGGATTTTAAAAATAAGCATATCTGTTTAAATTAATTTTTCTATACTTGGCAACATTATAAAATCTTGAAATGATATTCAATTTATATGCTCTTACAAGATGTCAGTATGCCATGATTAATGTTTCTGGAGCAATGCAGTAAACAGATTCACACAAGTTGGATGGCTGTTAACTTAAAAAGAGATTAAAACCTACTTCTTGTTGTCATGTTGCATTTTGATCTACAACTTTCTATCTAGGAGCATTGGCTTTTTGTAATTTGAAGCATTTGCTGAGCCAATTAATATTAGAAAACTCTTTCTGGCAAAGTTTCCAGTCTGGATACTGCAGCAACATTTGCTTCTTTCAGTTATTTTAAATTATATATTAGTATAATTAAAAGCATTTCCAGACCTATTACTTGCAATAATTAATGAATCATGAACTCCCTGGATGTGGAGTAGTGCTCTAATGTCTTTATACAAGGTCTAGTCTAAACATAAAACAGCTGACCTATCCATTCAGATCAATAACATTTTCATTGGCTTGGATAAGTGAAAAAAGAAGTTGGGTAATGATATTGTGTTATTCTGTCATTTTTTTTAAAAAAAGATGGTCCCCTTTTTTCTAAAAACGTGAAAAATATAAAGGAATTAAGTTGGACCATTGCTACACTAAGTAAAAGGATCAATTGAGTGGGAGTGCTCCCTTTATACAGAAGTTTGATTTAAATGGCAATTTAAGTGCGAGATAGTTTGCAGCAGTAACATTCACATTCATATGAGCTTCAGGGGGAAAATTGGTTTTGGCAGGGTGAGCACCTTATTTCACTTTCCGAATACAATCCAATGCTAAAGTGTGGTGAAATACTATTAGCTTGACACTCAAAATACACCCATCATATGTTTGATGTGTGTAGAATAGATAATCCAAGACACCCTATTCTGGTCAGTCACTATTTAATTTGTCTGTAAAATGATGGTCTTTTGAAAAGCAATGTGTCTTGCAACTCTTTCAGGTTTTAAAATCATCATATCCTGGCTATAGAATTGCCTCTCAACTTCTTAGATTTGTTTAACATGATATACTTTTTTAGGAAAAGGCTTTACCATAATGTCTGTCTAATTGTGTAGCATGCAGGCCACTGTTATGCCTTTTTGACATTGGGACTTAATCTTTTGTAATATGACAGATATTTTGATGCAGTCCCTCTACTCCAGATGATTCCATGCCCAGAACATAAGTGAAAATGTTTAGTTTTTTTATAAAAAAGACAGAATAATCTCAAAACAATATCCCCGAAAACCTCCAGGGGCAGATTTTGGGTTTAATTGTTATTTCAAGCAGTAGGGGACCCCCAAATGGGCCCATCAATCAAAACCTGAACTGAAAGTGAACAAAACATAATGGCTACTTCTGTAGAAATGGCAATGCATGGCCTGTAAAGATTTGGCAAATCCTTCAAATGTGGAAAAAGCTCCAGGACTGCCCAGCTCCTACTCTAACTGCATTGCACCTAATTAGATCCTGTACATATGGCTTTGAGTCTATGGAAAACTTGTACAGAAAAAAACTTGGTAGGGTCTCTTTGAATTACTGCTGATATTTGTTAATGATGCTTAAGCACCTTTTAATTCATTCCAGCAGTCTATCTTAGAATTATGATTGTAAAGGATGTTGAGATTATCTAAAGAGTCTTGGCACTTTGTAATTAGACTACTGATTTAATTTAGTGCTGGGTATCTTGGCAATGTTTCCATTTTGAAATGTGGCTCAAAGTATATGAATATGTCCAAAGGACACTTGCCCACAAGTTTTATAACAAGTTTTATGTCTTAAGCAATCCTAATTACATGGCTAAATAGTGGGAGCATTGTTATAATGGAATGCAAAGGGGATGTTTCTGGTAGACATATAGGATGGGCCAAAAGTAACAAAAATGCCTGATGTTATAATAACTTTCGGGGGGGGGAGGGGGGATTGCAAAGATGCAATGTAATGTAATGCAAGGTAATTTTATTTCCTATATATAATGTATACAATGCTATGGTATTGTAAATTGAAAACCCCAAATAATTGTGTTATTAACAATTGAAACCCCCTTTTGACTTTTGACCCACCCTGTAGATATAGTGCGACAGTAGAAGAAGGATCTGAAATCATTCAAGATGTGGTGCTGGAGAATTCTGTGGATGCCATAGATCACTGCTTCTTAAACTGTTGGTGCCAACCACAGATGGGCTCCTCTTAGTTCAATATAAATCAGCCTGTTTAGCAACCCTTGTGAATACTGATTTGTTATCAGTAAATATTTTCTGTAAGCCTGTTTTCTATATCTGTATATAAAATGTAAAAATAATAATAATAATCTTGGGCCAAAAAGGGTCCTGAGTGGAAAAGTTCAAGAAGTCCTACCATAGATCACCCTAAAACCTCAAACCCCAAACGTTCCCATGAGAACTTTAACTGAAAGCAAAACTCACTGAAGTAAAAATGACTAACCTTTGTATTTAGGGCATGAGAAAAATTGATAGATTGGAAAAGATAATAGTGCTGGGAAAAGTGAAAACCAGTAGCATTACCGGTGGATTGACTCAATAAAGGAAGCTACAGCTCTTAGTTTGCAAGGCTGTTAATAATAGGACCTCCTGGAGATGTCTTATTCATAGCATCATCCAGTGCTAACTGGGCAACGCATAAGAATAAAAATAACACCCCCGCTCCCCAAGTTGTCTTGGTATCTTATGAGTATAACTCATGTGGCTGTTCAAAGTTTTACATTTAAAATAATCTCTCATCATCATCATCCTCACCACATATGAATATAAATACTGCCATTGAACCGCTTTTAAGATGCTGTGGGAGCATTATGCTTTACTCTGATTTTTGATACTAGCAGTTCATGGTCTGTGCCACAATTTGGTTTTAGATTTGGTTTTGCAGGGAGAATTGAGCTTCATCTTCTGCTTCCACTTATGTAGCTATTTGATTTCTATATTGCCCATCAGCTAATGTCCATGCATGCAGTCAATCACTGTCCTGTTTCATTCCTTAATCCTAGGCCAATTTTTCCTACCATTCTACATTGGTTTCCTACTTTTGTACTCCAATCCTCTATAATTAACAAGTACTCTTTTGCTATATGTCAATTTCTTCTTGGACTTCAGCATAGAATCTTTAAACACTCTTCTTATGTCTCTATAGTTGGAACATAAACTTGGTTTGTGGTTGTATTGATGGGTTTTTCTTGAAATCAGAGTTTGCATTATGTCCTTTGACTGCCTTTGTTATAGCTCTCCTCTCTATTAATGATGCTACTTCTTTGAGTTTTACTGTGTAATTATCTCACTCAAATTACTCAAAGTATTGCAATGTTTGTATGTACTTTTTGTTAACTTTGTCTAGTTCCCCCTGATTCAAGCTTCTCAGTTTCCAGATTTCTATAATATGTGCAGTCAGGGCAGTAGCCAGAAAAAAAATTCGGGGAGGGTTGACAATTTGGGGGGGGGGGGGTTGGTTGAAAATTTCGGGGAGGGTTGAAAAATTCGGGGGGGGGGGGTTGAAACCTGCCTCCTAGCTCACGCTGAAGCAAAGAGCACAGCAGGGGGCAGAGCAGCCTTCAATAGCCTGCAGCTCTGCCCCTGTCAACCACCTCCACCAAATCTGGCCTCCTTAATGAGAGCATTTAACACACACACACCCAACTTGGTTGCTTCACTACATCGGCTATTGCTGCAAGTAATGACAGTGTGAATAAATTGTCAATATTTGCTTGAGATAGTGCTTACAGTTCTGGAGGGACTCTTTATTTTTTGCATCTCATAGACTTAGCAAGGGGATTTGGTTAACCAGTTAAAATTCATGAGTAAACCAGTTTTTTTTAAAAAAAACCTGAAACATTTCGGGGGGAGGGGGTTGAACCCCTAAAACCACCCCCTCGCTACAGGCCTGTGTGCAGTGTTTCCTTTTTTTTGACCATGTGAATAACTGAACATACTTTTGGCTTGAGTTCAGTTGCATCATTAGCGATAGTGCCACTCACAGTCAGGCATGTAGCTGGGGGGGGGGGGGGGATGGGGGGCTTCAGCCCCCCCCCAAATTCTCATGGTGGTCCGCGAGAAGGCCTTACTGGTACATTATTTAAACTGTTATGTTATTCATATCATGATCTGATCACCATGCTCAATATATCCCATATGCATGGGGGTATTGGGGTAACGATACAAAAGGTTTGCTAGGGTAGACCCTCTTTCACTCAGACTCAGCCCCCCCCCCAAATCAAACTCAGCTCCCCCCGAAACAAAATCCTGGCTATGGGCCTGCTCACAGTTGTCCTCTGTTGTATCCCATGAGAACCCACTGACTGCCATTTGATGGGAGTTTAATTTTCTGCCATAGTCTTGTGTTTTGGATTGTCTCATCACAGAATTTAATGTTAAAAGACATTCAAAAGAGGGTTTTTTGTATCTTAGCACAATATTAACAAGTGTTAGCTGTGGTGCATCGGTTGCTCTGAGAGATCCTACATTAGTACACCCAACTACTGTTACTGCCCAGTAGTTGTAAGCACATTTAGTATATTTCTTCAGCAAAAGTCTGCTTAACTTGGGAGATGCAACAAGCAGAACGACTGCTATTAACATTGCCTTTTCTTTCTCAGGAACACAGAGTCCCACCAACATAGAATGTAGTGCCACTGGTAGAGCAGCCCCTTAACTTTCTGGAAAATGTTGTGTATAGTGCCATGGGTACTGTTGTATGCATGTGTTTTCATTTTTTACATCTTTTTTTGCAATACTAGCACAACATGGGAGGAAGCTGTTCTTCATATAGAGCTTAGGTGGCTATTTTTGGGAATGATTCAATGTCTATATTCCTGCATGGCTCTTTCAGGCTCTTCCAACTCTATGTTTCTAGAAGTCCATTATCTCATAGTGGCAATTAAACCTTTTGCCTGTGGATCACCTTTGACCCTGGAACAGGCCCGTAGCCAGGATTTCGTTTCGGGGGGGGGGGGCTAAAAAATTTTCAGGGAGGGTTTCGGGGGGGCTGAGTTTCGGGGGGGGGCTGAGTCTGAGTGAAAGAGGGTCTAGCCTAGCAAACCTTTTGTATCATTACCCCAATACCCCCATGCATATGGGATATATTGAGTATGGTGATCAGATCATGATATGAATAAACATAACAGTTTAAATAATGCACCAGTAAGGCCTTTTCGCGAACCACCATGAGAATTTTGGGGGGGGGGGGCTGAAGCCCCCCGAGCCCCCCCCCCCCCCCGGCTACATGCCTGCCCTGGAAAGCAAACTGCTATTGGTTGTGATAGCAACGTTCCTTTCACTGCAAATGAAAATGTTAAATGGTTTTCCATGGAAGTGTGATGTTGGAGGGAGCTTTTTTATTTTTTTAAATCTCATATGTCACAGCCCCAATCCTGATTGGGTGTTGTAAGAGAAGGGGAAATACAAGAGAAAAGCAAGCAAGCAAGTGAAGGGCGAGTTGTTTAATATAAAGTGTGACTTGACCTTGAAGACACGGCAGCATGGTGAAAGCCAAAATATATTATTTGATTGTCACAGTAATCTTCATGGGCCAGTTATGGTCTCAAATGAAGTCAGGTGCTATGCTATTCATTTTTTTTTACCAAGTCTCTATTTTACATAGCTTCCTGTGGCTTTACAAAAATGCCTTCATGGGATGTTAATGCATTCACTGATTAGGTCACAGTAGTTAGAATAACAGATTGGAATAGAAACATTCTCAGAAGGCCAGGGACAATGTAATGTTTTCCATTACAGGCAAAGCACGACTCATCTGTTTGTCCTTTAAAATCCCTCACAGAGATCCAAATGTGGCTGTTGCAGTTCATCTTCCCTTTCTGTGAGGACTCTAAAAGCGAAACACTTCCTTATAACGAATAGAATTCTGAAAAACCCCACAGATATTTTTAAATAAATTCTCCATAAACAAATGTTTGGATATCATATAGTGCTTACTACAGATCTTGGGAGAGTTATATTCTTGTACTATGTCATGCTGATCAAGATTTCTGTGAGGTGGAATTCAAGAAAGGAATTTTTCTGCCCTACTCCATCAACAAACACTGCATAAAATGGCTCTTTTAAAAAAGAATATATGAATTGCCATTCTGAATCACTCATTAAGCTCATATACATTATGTTTTGGGACATGAAAACTAATTCACAACATCCAATCACACAATTAGAATACAAAAGCAACATAAAAAAAATAAAAATATGACAAAAAGAAAAGAAAAACATCCAATATAGGGCTTCATCTTTATTTCAAGGATGAAGAGGCACAGAGCCCATCACATGACATTTGTTTATTTTTGGCTGTCATCCATTGCTGTTCATCCTTGAAATGGAGCTTAAGTGTGCTGAAAGGAGTGAGTTTAGAACACGAGTGAGAAATTGTATTCTGAGCCTCTGGCGTGTGCCAGAATCATGGCTAACACTGAAAAACACATGTAATCTAGGTTCAATAGGAAATGTTACATTTCTCCATTACACTCCATTTATGCAGTATCCCTCCATGATCCATGTGTTATTTAGAGTGGTTTAAGGACAGTGTGAGTCCTAATGAAAAAACTGTTTTTAAAAATGTTTTGAACTTCTTTAAAGAGAGAGGCCACTGAATTGAAAGGAGTATTAAAAGTGGAGGGAAGATTCCATTGAAAGAAGTGGAGTTAAAATTCTGCTGGTCTGCTCAAGGGGAGGAATTCAAAGAAAAGAGGGGAATATCCCATTGAAAGGAGTGTTTTAAAACTGTGACATAGGAGGAGAATCACCTCCTCTGGTGTGCAGGGCTTTGGGGAGAGCAAGGGATCCCATGGAAAGAAGAGTTTTAAAACATTTTGACATAATTTGGAGAAATTGAATGCTTCCCAATTGTCAAGGGGTTGATGTTGGTTAATTTCGATCTGTCACCGAAGAGGAGTCCCAGAATGGTATGAGGCAACCCAACCCCTTCCGCAGTGTGATGAGGTGGTAGGACAGAGTCCAAGGCTGATGTGATGAGGTCCTTAGACTGGATGTACACTGCCATATAATGCAGTTTGATTATATGAGGATAGACTCATATAATCCAGTTCACTGCAGCCAAATCGCATTGTGAAACTGCATTATTTGGCAGTGTAAATCCAGCTTTTTTCCTATAAAACTGGGAGATTACCCAGCCCTCCCAAATGTTAGCCAATAGTATGAGTTTCCCAGATCTAAATGTAACTCCCTTTTCTTTTCTATTTCTCTGTTTTAGTATAGAAACATACACTTTATCTAATAATATGTAATAAATGTAAGTATATACTTTCACATGCACACAAGTAAATTATTAATTATTACCGTTTCTAAATGTTCATTTAACCTCCAGCTCTGTTGTCTAACTATGCTTGTGTACAAAGTTGAATAAGCCTATGTGACTTTCTCCAGCTGTCTTGGCAAACATATTACCTGTAGAAGCCACTGGATCATTTATTATACATTACTCTTACTGTGGCTACAGTGAGACCTCTCAAAATGTGGTTGAGAAGAGATTAGGCATACACTTTTTAAATTAGGCTGCTGTGGTATTACTATAAATGGAATTATATTGTGCTAAATGATGTGGGTTTTTTTCAATATATATAATGGTTAATCTAAAAATAAAAAAGATTGTATTCTTCATTTTTTGAAAGGATTTGAAATTAAGGATGTGCACTGGATTCAGATGAGTCCTGCATCCATAAACTGTACTGTTTTCATTTGGTGCCAGTGCTTCCCATGATGAAGCAGGTTTCCTTCTGTGGAAACTAGCTGAAGTTTTGTGCAGGATTTAGGTTTCAGAAAACCAGAGAAAACAGGAAGCAGAGAAGGACAAAACAAAACAAAAGCATTTTATAGACTTTATTTCCATGAAAACATCTGGGATGGCAGGGAGTGGGAAATGAAGGTCCACCTTAATCCTAAGGAAGGTTTTCTTTTGAACTGAGAATGTTCCTTTTCATGGCTTTGATAGAATGTATGAACTCACCTGCCTTTATCTTTGTTGAATAAAAAGACAAGGAAGACAGAAACTGAACCACAAGTAATAAAGTAAGCCCCCTGGAACTTATATCACTTACTGATGCCTAGGGAAAAATTGTCTCCCTAGGAATTTGCTAGGTTTTACAAGTGAGTCTATGGTACACCCCCCCCCCCCCCGGAAGTTATCAATGAGTTGTGCCAGAGGATCTTGTAAATCTTTAGGTCCTCCAATGCAGCTTTATGGTATGGAATGGTGTTTGGTTATATTTGTGTTTTCAGATAACCATGTACCATCTGGGAATCTATCTACTGCAAATAAGGGAAACTTATTGTACTTCCATTTTTTAAAATTCCCGCCTCATCAGAGTGGCATACCAGCTGAATGTGATGGGTAAGCCAAATGGAATGTATTTTTGAGATGGGATGGGGTAAGGATGGAAATGCAAGATAGTTGTTCTTCTAAAACCATATTGTGCTACACTGTTTTTTAAAAGCATCTTAAACTAGTTCTCGGGTGTTGAAACTCTCTTGGTTCTTATACCAAATTCTTTTGAAACTTTGCAGAATTATTGGGACTGAAGCCCAAACATCACTTTCCCATTCTCTGATAGGAGCACATGAATCCCGCAAGATCAGATTCAGAAACATCTCCATCAAATCCCCTAGTCTGTATTCTTCAGTTATTATCTAACTTCCTCCAGATTTCCCCACCTGTTTTTCTATAGATAGTTCAAATTGTAACTCATATCAGCCTTGTCATACTGATTGGGACTGATGGGCATTTTGGTTAAACCTACCTTGAAGGTTGGGGAAACTTGTAAGAACAATGCTAATTACTTTTGGATGAAACCTATTCTCCAATAGATTATTTACATTAATTATGTTTTCTGCAAATTTATCAAGAAAAGAAGTTAAGCTCTTTGGTAGGAAATTCATTTCCTCCTCCATCATCCCTTTCTATTAAAATGCTGTTATATTGGCAATTTCCCTTTTTTCCTCTGACATGGAGGCTGGTTTTAGCTATAAATTACAAATTTTAGTTGAAAGGTCAGTGATTTCAGATTTGAGTTCTTAAAGCACACTATAGTAAATGTCACCTGCCCCTGGTGACGTATTACTTTTTAATTTCATTAAGCCATCTTTAAATTTTGCCTAACATGATCTTCAGTTTACAATACCTACAAAATAGGAAAAATAGGAGAAGTTCCAGAATGTGTGTGTGTGTTTTCGTGTTAAACTATGATGCAAACCATTTATTTAACATCTAAGCTATTCTGTGGTTTCTTCAAAACTTTGCTCTTCATTGTTGCTACATCTTCTTTGGTTGGTTTCCTGTTTCTGAGGTATTTTAAATGCATTTATTATTTAATTATATTTAAATCAATAATATTTTATTCCCAATTCCCAGATCTTTTACATAACAACATACTGTATAATGGCCATTAACAGAGAATCCTTTTGTGAAACAATGATGGCACTATGATTCCTTTTTAACTAATACAGTTGAACTACAATGGATTTGTAGTCTGGGGATGAAATAAAGCAGAGCTTTCCAAAGATTTCATGTCAGTGACACATTTTTAAGAGTTGCATCATTTCATGACATAGTAAATCAGTTTCACTACCAAACTGGAGATTAAATCAACCCCTGATAAGAGAAAAGGCACATAAATATATTGTGATAAAGAAATGTATAGGAAAACAACATGCTTCATGATAGATTTCATTTATGTTTTAGAAAATACATGATTTATTTCTTATTTCACATAGAGCCAGAGATTTCTCATTACCTTTATGCAACACACCTAGACACTGCAGCTGGTACATGAATGTGTTGTGACACACAATTTTGAACTAGATCATTCAGACTAAGAATTCTAAATGCCCTTCCCTAAACTGCAAATTCCTGGATTCCTTAGGATATTGCCAAGATCATCAAAGTAGAATCAATGCTCTTGATGACTAATCATGGAATAGCGACAGATGACACAAACATATGTGTAAAATACAGGCTGCTTTATTTTATTTGCATTGAACCTGGAAAGGAACAAGAAGGATGTGGGCCCAGCTGAGGTCAGGGGTCAACTCTTGACAACCTCCTCAGCTTTGTCTTGAGTGAAACCAAGGGCCAAGAGCAATCCAGTAATTGTGTAACTCCCCAACTGGTCATTCATTGGAAGGGCATTTAAGTCCCAGGACTCTATAAGTGAAAGCAAACCCCCAGGTCAGCTTCAAGGGTAGACTCATTTCCCATTTCCCCAGGTTCCAGAACATAATGAGGCAGATCCAGAGCCCTGCTGGTCATGAAAAGGGTGCCAAGGTGTACAGTGAAATCATAGCCCATTTACGAGCCTTTCCATATACAGTATGGGGGTAAGTAAAAAACAAAACAAAAAACAGTAAAGGGGAGAATATTCCCGTCTCCAGTGTGACTCACATTGCAATGGAGGTGGGCCACAAAATGAAGAAACAAAAAAGATGTGTGAAAGGATGGCCAGCTCTCAGAAAGCCCCTGGCTGCATCACATGAAATATAACATTTAGATGCACAACACTACTCGCAACAATATCTGGTCTCTATCTCTAAGGATCCTCAAATACATACTTTTCTTTCAGCATTATTTACTAGAGGAGTCTGACTTGGCAAAAAAATTGTAATTTTTGGTCCTCCCCCCCCCCCCCCCATTCAGTTTATCGGGAAATTCCTGAAATCATGAGTGCAGTGCCATTTTCGGTCCAGTAAAATTTGGTCCATTGGCGGCAATGGGAAATCTTTAGATGCTTGGCTCTCCATCATTTTTAGGCTTATCAGGATGAAATGTGCCTCATTTTTAGGCCACATTAATGATTGCAAGCCTGTCAAGTTTCAGAACTGTTAACCAATCCACTGATTTTGGGGAAATTTTAAAGTGTTTATCATAACATTAAAAAAACCCTACAAGAGGGGGTTCTGGGAACTGAAGTCCCAGCCAGTATGCGATGGACACAGACAACTAGGCCTCTGATTGGCTGAGAAAAACACAAAAGAAGAAGCCTCTGCCACCAGGCACCCAATTTTGCCTGATTTGCGAGGCAACCCACACGCTGTGGCCTCCACCTCAGGTAGAGTGCCCCATTGACCCCATTAGCCAAAAGATTTGGCTACTCATGATCTGCTGAACCTTTGGCTGCCCTCCACCTGGTCCAATTTGGTGGTCCAGCTGATGGATTGCCAAATTTCCCCGAATTGTTAAATGGATCTCTGTACATCCCTGCTATTCGCCGCCGAGGGATGTATAATTATGTAGTGTGAAAGAGACCAACATTATAATGCAGGAAAAATGCGTACTGAATTCAAAGCTAAAATTTTGCTTTCAAATGCTATCAGAATTCAACAAAGCCCACAGTCAAATACTAATAAACAATATATTCATTGTTGAGAATATATTCAGTAGTATACAGTCTGTTGAAGGCATGCAAAATAATTATATCTAAAATTCCTAGTGCCATTTGCACCTGCTGTGTCTGTTTTAAATTTCACTAGAAGGGTAAGCTTCACCCCTGTAATGGACCTCCAGATATTTTGGCCTTTAGTTTCCACAAAGCTCTTTTTGCCAGTGGAAAAGCAATATGGGAATACTAAGCCAAAGTTTCTCCATTCCTGCCTTACCAGATATGCTCTACAATTTTACCAATTATTTTGCCTCAGTTTTCGGTCTCTGCCTTGTAGGTTTTTATTCCTTTATTTGCTGCTTCCTGTAGGTTCTAACAATCAGACAGTTAATGAGGCTCTGCTGCGGTACAGAACTGCATCTTTTGTGTATGCCATAGGAAATCCCAGTGAGGAACTAGGAAATCATTCTGCAAATAAGCTCAGCCATCCCCTTCTCACCAGCAAGTGTTGATTTTTAAAATCAACACCACAGAGATAAATTACACATCCTGGCAGGTGCATATTGTTGTCTCATTGATTTTACTAAATAGTAATGGATTCAATCAGTAGACAGAGAAAAGTTTAGCTCTTTTATTTAATTTTAATATCAAGATTAGCATAATGTAGTTATGAGATCATAAACTGGATGTACAATGTTGCAATTTTAGGAAGTTATGTTTATCATTATTAATGGCCAAACACAAACCCTGTCTCAGGTGCTACAAATTGGGGTGCTGAGAAATGATAACTGCATCCTTCTCCCAGTTGCAGGGCAAACTGAGAGAAACAATTGTAGCAATTTCTCATAGTTGCATCTGATGATGCAGAATCTCAGCCATAATTTCCATCAGTTTCACAGCCTACCAGTTGTTACCAATTAAAGGTCTGGAACATCAGTGATGAGGGTGCTCACCTAAAATCTAGGATTCAGTGAAGTAACAGAGTGGTATATTCCAAACAATGTCACTTTATCTAATAGTGCTGTTATCCTATATGTGGCAATTTCATTCAGAAGTGTTGTCAATCTATTTGGAATTGCTCCCAGAGCACATGTCACCATTACAACTACGGTTGTTTTCTTTTCACTGAGGCACCTAATCTCATTTTGTAGGCCTTTATAGTTCACAATCTTTCTCCTTCCAGTCTTCAACCCTGCTATCTCTACCCCTACTCCTGGATGCCACATGTATAATCCAAGCTTTTTTCTTTTTCTTTTTTGTCTGGCATACTAAATTTTAGCATTTTGTCAGTCTAAATCATGAAATCCTATATTATTTTATATCACTTTTCCCAACAACTTAATGGATGACAAATATTGTTGGCATAGATTCTACTGTATCATTGCAGCCACTTAGTCATATAATTTCATATACAAGCAGTCCCCAAGTTATGAACAAGATAGGCTCTGTAGGTTTGTTCTTAAGTTGAATTTGTGTGTAAGTTGGAACATCTAAATTTTTAAGTGTAACTCCAGCCTTATATAGATAGACTAGCTGTGCCCTGCCACGCGTTGCTGTGGTCTATAGTAAATCTTTTCAAAGTAGAGGTAAATATCTGGAGTATTATGAAAGAGATGTACCTACTAGGCCTGGGTAACAACGCAAAAATTTGTTTCTAAAATCGATTCGTTTTTTGGGGTTTTTTGCGTTTCGATATTTAAAGGAATTCCGAAATTTTCCTTTTAAAAAGTTTGATATTTACGAAATTTCGTTAATATTAACGAATCAATTCGTTAAAATGGCGGACGCGGTTGCGCAACATGAAAATATTAGTTTTAAATAATAGTTTTAAATGAAAATATTATGAAAATATTAGTTTTAAATAATAGTTTTAAATAATAGTTTACCCGGAAGTGGGGTAAATGCCGACTGCTTGCAACCAGGGAGAGGGGAGGGAAACAACTATAAAACTTGCACCAGACATAAAACTTGCACTCGGCTCAGGTCACTTTGACAAGCTCGCGCTCGCTCTCCTCCCTCTTTTCCCTCCTCCCTACCAACATAGACGCCGCCGAGAAATTTGCATATTCATCAGCCCCGGGATCGGATTGGGAGACAGTCGGGGAAAGACAGAGAGCGAGAGAGACCTAGAGAGAGCGCGCGCGCACCCGCCCCCTCTCTATCCCTCCCTCCCTCCCTCCCACCCGCGCGGTCGCCTCCATCTCACGCACGCAGCGCGCGCACAGCCAGAGATAGAGGCACACATACACGCACTGAGCTGCTCCTTTAGCCCAACCCTGAGCAAAGAGGGAGAGAGAGAGAGAGGGAGAGAGAAGAATCGGGTTGCTCCGCTGCTGTTGCTGCGCCTCCTCCTGCGTTTCCTTTTCCCGGCGGGGGAGGCGATCGGGGGAGTCAGCAACCGCAGCGTCGTCGGCCTTGCCGCTGCTGCTGGGCGGGGGTCTTTCCCAGGGCGGCGGATGCCAGGGCCCCGCAGAGCGGGCACGCCGGACCACCCCTGCGCCGGGCCGGGCATGTGAAGATGTCAGTGGGGTGTGCATGCCCAGGTGAGCCGGGGAAAGGGGGAAGAAGGGGGCGGGGGGAGCCAGGGGAGCGAGGGGAGGAAGCCAGGCCGGGAAGGGAGCTTGCTCGCTCAGTCTTTCTCTCTCGGCTGCCTTCCCTTCTCCTTGCCCCTGCTCGGGCCCCTTTGCAGCCAGGAGCTGAAATAATAACGAAACAATTACAAAACAATTACGAAATAGCTTTAAAAATTCGTTTCATTTTTTAGTTGCTCCTGGATGGTTTGTTATCGCTTCGTTATCAAGAAAAATAACAAATTATTAACGAATTACGAAATTAACGAATGAAACCGCCCAGCCCTAGTACCTACCTATTCCTTGCCCCTTTTTCTCCCCTTTCTCTCCTTTCTTCCTTCTCTTCCTTTTTCTTTCTTTCCTTCTTTTGCTCCTTGGTTTCATCCTTCTCTCTTCCCTCATTCCCTCCTCCTTTCTTCCTTTGCCTCCTTTCTTCTCTCCATGTTTCCTTCCTTCTTTCAATTTTTATTTGCTGTGGCCAACCTTCCCTCTTTCTCTCCTTCTTTCTCTCCTTCCTTCCTTCCTTCCTTCTCCTCTTCCTTCTCTATCTCTTTCCTTCCTTCCCCCTTTTTCTTTCTCTTCTGCTGTCTCTCTTTTCTTCCTTCTTTCTTTTCTTCCCTCCCTCTTTCTCTACATCTTCCCCCTTCCTTCACTCCCTCTTTCCTTCCTTCATTCCCTTTTTTTCTTTCCTTCTCTCCTTCCTTCCTTCTCTCCTTCCTTCTTTCCCTTTATTCTTTCCCTCCCTCTTTCTCTCATTTCTTCCTTCTCCACCTCTTTCCTTCCTTCCCCCTTTTTCTTTCTCTTCTGCTGTCTCTCTTATCTTTCCTTCCATCTTTCCTTTTCTTTCCTTTTCTTCTTCCTTCTTTCTCTTACTTTCCTTCCTTCCCCCTTTTTCTTTACCTCCCTTTCTCTTTCTTCCTTCTTTCCTTCTTTCCCGTCTTTCCTTCCTTCCCCCTTTTTCTTTCTCTTCTGCTGTCTCTTTTTTTCCTTCCTTCTCTCTTTCCTTCTTTCCTTCCCTCCCTTTCTCTACGGGAAAGGGGGCGGGGCTTGGAGGGGGCGGGGTTTGGAGGGGAAGAAGAAGGAGGGGGAGGAGGATAGATTTGGACAGGGTGGGAAGGGGCGGGGCTTGGAGGGGGCAGGGCTTGGAGGGGAAGAAGAAGGAGGGGGAGGAGGGATAGATTTGGACAGGGCTTGGAGGGGGCGGGGCTTGGAGGGGGCGAGGTTTGGAGGGGAAGAAGAAGGAGGGGGAGGAGGGATAGATTTGGACAGGGCTTGGAGGGGGCGGGGTTTGGAGGGGGCGGGGTTTGGAGAGGAAGAAGAAGGAGGGGGAGGAGGGATAGATTTGGACAGGGTGGGAAGGGGTGGGGCTTGGAGGGGGCAGGGTTTGTGGGGGAAGAAGGAGGGGGAGGAGGGATAGATTTGGACAGGGCTTGGAGGGGGCGGGGCTTGGAGGGGGCAGGGTTTGGAGGGGAAGAAGAAGGAGGGGGAGGAGGTAAGATTGGGGAAGAAGAAGGAAGAGGTAAGATTGGGGCGTGGTGTTGCGTGTGTGTGGGGGGGGCGGGGGAGTGAGGTGTTGTGGCGTGATCATGCTGGACGGGGCGAGGGAGGGAGGTGCGGAGGGTGCGTTGGCTGTTCGGCCATGTGCACGCACGCGCTGGGGACTTTGCGCCATTGCGCATGCTCAGTTGTTTTGTCCTTTTGTGAGTGTGTTGTTGTGTTCAGTATTTTGATTCGATATGTTTATACCTTGTGGGTTGAGGTATGTGCATGGGAAATTGGGTTAATTTTCGTTGGGTTTTTTTAAAGTTTTGCTGTCCTGTTGGACGCCCCTTACAGATTTATAGATATAGTAGCCATCTATATAAATAAAAATGTAATGTTAGTTCGTGCTACCATCAGAACTCAAAAACTACTGGGGGAATTGACACCAAATTTGGACACAAGACACCTAACAGTCCAATTTATGTCCTCCACTAAAAAAAAATTGATTTTGTCATTTGAGAATTGTCGTTGCTGGGATTTATAGTTTACCTACAATCAAAGAGCATTCTGAACTCCACCAATGATTGAATTGGGCCAAACTTAGCACACAGGGCTCCCGTGACCAACAGAAAAAACTGGAAAGGTTTGGTGGACATTGACCTTGAGTTTGGGAATTATAGTTCACCCACATCCAGAGAGCACTGTGGACTCAAACAATGATGGATCTGGACCAAACTTGGCACGAATATTCCATATGCCCAAATATGAACACAGATGGAGTTTAAGGGAAATAGACCTTGACATTTGGGAG
Source organism: Anolis sagrei (assembly GCF_037176765.1). Lineage (NCBI taxonomy): Eukaryota > Metazoa > Chordata > Lepidosauria > Squamata > Anolidae > Anolis > Anolis sagrei. The sequence continues at coordinate 87,167,936 of NC_090023.1, forward strand.
TTGTAGTTGCTGGGATTTATAGTTCACCTACAATCAAAGAGCATTCTGAACTCCACCAATGATGGAATTCAACCAAACATGGCATACAGGACTTCCATGACCAACAGAACACACTGGAAGGGTTTGGTGGGCATTGACCTTGAGTTTGGGAGTTGTAGTTCACCTACATCCGGAGAGCACTGTGGACTCAAACAATGATGGATCTGGACCAAACTTGACACAAAAAATCCATATGCCTAAATATGAACACGGATGGAGTTTGGAAGAAATAGACCTTGACATTTGGGATTTGTAGTTACTGGGATTTATAGTTCACTACAATTAAAGAGCATTCTGAAACCCACAAACGACAGAAATGGGGCAAACTTCCCACACAAAACCGCCATGACCAACAGAAAATACTTAAGGCCATCCAGTCCAACTCTCTTCACCAGGGCAAGAAAATGTAATCGGAGCCCTCCTGACAAAGAGCCATCCAGTCATAAATATAGAAAGATATGATTCTCTCTCACACGCACAGATATAGTATCATAGATTTGAAAGAGACCCTTAAAGAAGGACTATGATATGTTGTATCTTCCAGAGTAGGCAAACCAGACACTCTCCACATCAACACTGACAAAGAAACAACAAGAAATACTGTTTATTCACAAGCATAAAGGAATTACATATATTAGAAACCAACACTTTCTCATTACTTTATTTTCCAGATCACCAGACTGGGCCACAGCAATGCATGGCAGGGGACAGCTAGTATATATATATACTGTATATATATATATATATATATATAGAGAGAGAGAGAGAGAGAGGTGGGAGGGGCGAGCGCTTTGGATAGCATAGGGAAGGGTTAACACCTCTGTGGTATTTGTTTTGCTGCCTGTGCCCCTGTTCAGAAGATTTCACCTCACTCTGTCCCTGTGAGAACTGGATTTCAAAACATTTGGCTTGTGGAAACTAGGATTGTTGAAAAAGCTTCAGTGGAGACACAATTTCTTCATGATCACTCTTTCAGGAATGATTTTGCCTTCCGAGGAGTAGATTTAGCACACTTCCTGTTGTCTCATACTCGTTAGTAACTATGAGCTGTTTGTATGTCAGATGTTTGTAACTTGGGGACTGCCTGCCTATACTCAGTCTGAACAGTCTTGCTGCATAAACTCATAAGACAACCAATAATTTCTTCTTTTTCTTCGTATAAATGATATTCATTTGATATAATTATTTTCTCAATATTTGCCTTGATGCTATTTGCATGAAGTATCTGTTCTTGGGCTGCAAAGCTAGTTTTTCAGTGACCTGTTCTATACCTATTTCAAGACATTCTCCTTCTCATCCTTTTATTCTTTGCTTTCAATGTATATCTATGATTCTGCTTCAGGCCAATTTGCAGTTCCAGCATTATACAGAATAAGTGTTATGGCCCAAGGGTTTATGACATGAAGTACATAGCAATAGTGATTTACTTAATTTTCTCATATTGGATATTCTGTATTTTTAGTGTTTCCAAACAGTTGTAGTTTCTAACATATTTGCGTCTTTTATGATATTTTAATTAAGAAGCTTTATTTCTACCTGATTCAACAATTTTATCCCTATTTATTCATAGAGTAGCACATTTTTAATTGCAAATTCCATTGAGATGTCTTCAATAAATATTTTTCATCACCACCTCCATCATATCATTACCTCTATAGCAGTTCAGCCCTCAAAATAAACTGACTTTTAATTTACAGGTATATCTCCATTAACAAAGTAGAGGTATTCCTCAACCTTACTTCTTTAACAGAAAACAATTCACTCAGGCATCAGAGGTGCCCATCACCAAACATATGTAAATATGTATATCCTATATTTATATCCATAATTTCTAGTCCTGTGTCATACTATTAAAGAGGACCATAAGGACAGTTTTGAACTCTGAACTTGCCTGAAAAATGCCATTCCTAGATATATCATCCCAGAGCAGTGGTTAATCTGCCGCCATCGCATGAGATTTCCATCACCTCGTCCATTAACCATCAACTCCGGAAAGACTGTGTTGACCATCTCTTGGCCCGATTATTGTGGCATCTCGTTGTTTTCAATTTTGGACAGAATTTTGGATAGATTGTGTTGACCATCGTTTAATTCGTCTTTGTTGACCTCCTTTGATTGTGTGGACCATCTCTTTGATTGTGCCGACCATCCTCGTCTGTGTCGACCTCCTTTGACTTTGCTAACCATCGTTGATTGTGCTGACCATCCTCATTGTGTTTGGTGCGGAGCACTCCATCAGCTCTAACCCCAGAAGGATTGTGCTGTCCATTTTGCTACCTGATACATCTGTCGGGGTAGAAATCCAACTTCTGAGAGGTGGGGGGGATTTAACTGCAGTAATAACAACTATATTAATGACTGAACGGAGAACTTAAGAACTAATCGTTGTACTGTTAACAAGTGAAGTGTATAATTATCCTGTGTGATTCTAGCACTTTACCCGACCAGCACTTTAATTTACTACCTCTGGGGCAACTGGACCACTAACCTATTGAGCCTCAGCACTTTAATTGACTCAACCATCTAGCGCTGAACTTTAAGTCCTCCATGACGCACTTTATTTTAGCACTTTAGAGCCGATTGATAAAGCCATTGCACTTTAGTTATTTATACCATCTTGTATGATCCATCTGTACTTTAAGAACCTTAGGAAAACTCCTCCGACAGTGCTTAACAGCTACCACTCATGTCACTACCCATTCCCTGGCAATTGTTAATCTTGCTGCTAATTGTTTATGGTGGAGAGAGGGAACGGAGTAGACCAGAGAGATCCGAGTATAACAAAGCGGGAGTGGGAAATGGACGGAAGGCAGGACTATGGCAATTTGAAGCTGCAACATATCAAATAGTCAATAATGAACTGTGTGTTGATACTGTGGTTGCTGAATGCGTCATGGAGGAGGGAAGTGGTTCCGTTAACCGGGGAGCCCCCATAGAAGTCGTGGTGGGGAGGGGGAGGTACCGGAAAGGGAGGCCTTTAATTCGGCTTAGGGAACGTGGAACAACATTAGTAATTCCAAATCGGTCTCCTGATATGGCAAGTTGGTGTAACCAGGATGACGGTCCCTCCGAATTGAAAGTGGTGCTGTTGAACGCCAGATCTGTCAATGGTAAAACAACTTTCATCCAGGATTTAATCCTGGATGAACGGGCAGATCTGGCATGCATCACGGAGACCTGGTTGGACGAAGCGGGAGGTGTAAATTTGACCCAGCTTTGCCCACCAGGTTTCTCTGTGCAGCACCAACCGAGATCCGGAGGGCGGGGAGGCGGAGTTGCAGTGGTCTATAGAGATTCCATTCCTCTGACCAGGGGCCCCATCCCGCAGTCAACAAATTTTGAATGCGTCCACCTGAGGGTGGGTGACCGGGACAGATTAGGGATTCTGTTAGTGTACCGTCCACCTCGCTGCACTACAGTCTCCCTGCCTGAGCTAGCGGGGGTGGTCTCGGACCTGGCATTGGAGTCCCAACGGCTGCTTGTGCTGGGGGACTTCAATGTCCACGCCGAGGCCACCTTATCGGGAGCAGCTCAGGACTTCATGTCTACCATGGCAACCATGGGGCTGTCCCAACAGGTATCTGGCCCCACCCACAGTGCTGGACACACATTGGACTTGGTTTTCTGCCAGGGATGGGAGGAAGGTGGTAGTGTTGAGGAGTTATCCATCTCTCCGTTGCCATGGACCGACCACCACCTGGTCAGCTTTAGACTCACTGCACCCCCTAACCTCCGCAGAGGTGGAGGACCCATTAAGATGGTCCGCCCCAGGAGGCTTATGGATCCGGATGGATTCCTGACGGCTCTTGGGGAATTCCTCGCCACCTCGGTTGGTGATCCTGTTGATGCCCTGGTCGCTCTCTGGAATGGGGAGATGGCTAGGGCAATAGACACGATCACTCCAGAACGTCCCCTCTCAAGTAGCCGAGCTAAACCAGCTCCTTGGTTTACCGAGGAGCTGGCAGCGTTGAAGCGAAAGAAGAGGGAACTAGAGAGCGTGTGGCGTTCGGATCCAAGCGAGCCAAATCGAACACGGTTTGTGTCCTTTTTAAGGGCATATGCCGTGGCAATAAAAGCCGCAAAGAAGACTTTCTTTGCGGCAACTATTGCGTCTGCAAAGAACCGTCCGGCTGAACTGTTCCGAGTTGTCAGAGGCCTGTTAAAACCCTCCATTCAGGATGGGTGCCCTGATGACTCGGCAGCTCGCTGTGAAGCCTTTGCTCAGTTCTTTGCAGACAAAGTTGCTTTGATCCGCTCTGGACTGGATACCATATTAACGGCAGTCTCTGAGGATGTAACACGAGCATCTGCTTGTCCGGTTTTGTTGGATTCATTTCAATTGGTTCAATCCGAGGATGTGGACAAGGTGCTTGGAGGAATGAGAGCTACCACATGCATCCTAGACCCCTGCCCATCCTGGCTTCTGAAGGAGGCCAGAGGGGGATTGGCCGAGTGGGTGAAGGTGGTGGTTAATGCCTCCCTTCGGGAAGGCAAAATTCCAGCCAGCTTAAAGCAAGCTGTGATAAAACCACTGTTGAAAAAACCATCACTGGATCCCACTCAATTCGTCAACTATCGGCCTGTCTCCAATCTCCCCTTTTTGGGCAAAGTCCTGGAACGTGTGGTGGCCTCACAACTCCAGGCATTCTTGGTAGACACGGATTATCTGGATCTGGCACAGTCTGGCTTTAGGTCGGGGCATGGTACCGAGACAGCCTTGGTCGCCTTAGTGGATGATCTGCGCCGGGAGCTCGACAGGGGGAGTGTGTCCCTGTTGGTGCTGCTGGACCTCTCAGCGGCCTTCGATACCGTCGACCACGGTATCCTTCTGGGACGCCTCACGGGGATGGGTCTTGGAGGTACTGCAGTGTTCTGCAGTGGCTCCGCTCATTCCTCGAGGGTCGGTCTCAGAAGGTGTTACTGGGAGACTCCTGTTCAACCCCACAACCTTTGTCTTGTGGGGTTCCTCAGGGTTCAATACTCTCTCCCATGTTGTTTAACATCTACATGAAGCCGCTGGGCGAGATCATCCGGAGTTTCGGATTGCGATGTCATCTGTACGCAGATGATGTCCAACTCTGTCACTCCTTCCCACCTGCTACTAAGGAGGCTGTCGAGGTCCTGAACTGGTGCTTGGCCGCTGTGATGGTCTGGATGGGGGCGAACAAATTGAAATTGAATCCAGACAAGACAGAGGTACTCCTGGTTAGTCGCAAGGCCGAACAGGGTATAGGGTTACAGCCTGTGTTGGACGGGGTCGCACTCCCCCTGAAGACGCAGGTTCGCAGTTTGGGTGTGATCCTGGACTCATCGCTGAGCCTGGAGCCCCAGGTTTCGGCGGTGACCAGGGGAGCATTCGCACAGTTAAAACTCGTGCGCCAACTGCGACCGTACCTTGGGAAGTCTGACTTGGCCACAGTAGTCCACGCTCTGGTTACATCCCGTCTTGATTACTGCAACGCTCTCTACGTGGGGTTGCCTTTGAAGACGGCCCGGAAGCTCCAATTAGTCCAATGGGCGGCAGCCATGATACTAACAGGAGCGGAGCGCAGGGAGCACACAACTCCTCTGCTGCACCAGCTCCACTGGCTGCCGATTTGCTACCGGGCTCAATTCAAAGTGCTGGCATTGGCCTTTAAAGCCCTAAACGGTTCTGGCCCAACCTACCTATCCGAACGTATCTCTGCCTATCAGCCCACCAGGACCCTAAGATCTTCTGGGGAGGCCCTGCTCTCTATCCCGCCTGCTTCACAGGTGCGGCTGGCGGGGACGAGAGACAGGGCCTTTTCTGTGGTGGCCCCTCGGCTTTGGAACGCCCTTCCCATGGAGGTAAGATCAGCCCCCTCGCTGATGGTGTTTCGAAAAAGATTGAAGACCTGGATGTTCGAACAGGCATTCGGTTAATTCGGTACAATGAACTGATGACTAAAGGATTGGTAATATGGACGATGAAATTGGATCATGATTTTAGTTAAGAGATGCATTGGATTATTATTGACGGGCCAATATTGTGTATTGTGTATGTTGTTTTTATGGTTTTAAACTGAATATTGTTGTTTGTTGTACTGTTGTAAACCGCGTTGAGTCGCCAATTTAGGCTGAGAAACGGCGGTATACAAGCACAGTAATAAAAATAAATAAATAAAATAAATAAATATCCTTTATAGATCCAACATTGTAGACACGATGCTACCAAAAGACCTTGTAAATGTGTATTTGGTTGAGAAATCACTTGATATAATGTCATGGTGACAAAAAGGGTAATGAAGAAGTAGAAGCAAATACATCTAAAATAATGAAATACAACAAATTATGTACTGGGTATTGACTTTATTAGCTGAATTCTAGGAACAATATTGAACTAGTTGGAGAAATTAAAATGTAAATACAGTTCTTTAAAGAAACAAGTCAAATTGTACTCTATCACCACTCATCAAGCTAGGGTCTCTCCCAACTAATATATATCTCAGAACGAAGGACCATCAACAAGTAATATGAACTGAGATTAATATGCCATTTCAACATCATGAGTACACTGCAGATAATCTGTATAAATCGTACAAATGTCTGTAGAATTATTTGGAAGCCTTCTGTAAGGCAAACTACACAATCCCCATGTATTTGTGACCTTTGAATCACATACTAAAGGCGTAATAGAGAAGGATTAGACAATGACAACAAAATTGAGCATGTTTCAACAGCAAGGTTAATGGGGAAATGCTACTCCAGAAATGTCCTTTGTAGACAGTGTTGATACAGCATTGTCCAAGATCATAGGGTCGGAAAAAGAGAAAACCTGAAGCAAATTGAAGAACATGGCCACATCAAGAAGTAATGAACCTAAGTGTCACAAAAACACCAAGAAATGAACTACTAAACAAAATATAAATATAGTTTTGGATTGATTTAAAACCCTGCTACCAGGTACAATAAAGAATAGAACACTGGCTGGAATCCTTTTGATAATATACACATACATAGAAGTTACACACATTAATATCTTTTTTGGGCATTGCACAAAGAGTACGACTCCATCTACACTGACCATTTAGGTGAGTGTGGGGTTGAATCAGCACATGAGCAGCCACAAAATGCACATGGGCTCATTTGAATTCTTTTGGGGAAATCTGCTCAGGGGAAAATCCAAATCCTGCACCAGTGTAGAAACCTGCAGCCAGTTCCTAGCTACAGCAGTCCTCCTTTCAGTCACAAGATATGAAAGGAGGAAGGAGGACCGCTGATCATCAGATAGGTTGCAACTGCTGTAGCTAGCAGCAATACAAGGGATGGGAGGGGGTGCTGGGAAGTTGGGCCCAAATGCAGACTAATATTGGTGTTTTGGACAGAAATCTAGCCATCCTATAACCTCCCCAAATTTCTGTAAATTCAGCAGAGTACATTTCTTTTCCACCAGCTACATGATTAAACCCAGATGTTTCCTGGTGACCTGAACAGTTGTTTTCTGTCCAGTAAATGGTCCTGGAGATACACCTGGAGTTGACAGATGCTATACATGCCCCCTGTTGGCGCAACGGGTTAAACTGCTGAGCTGCTGAACTTGCCGGCTGAAAGGTTAGGTTGATAGTTCAAATCCGGAGAGCTGGCTGAGCTCCCACTGTTAGGCTCAGTTTGTGCCAACCTAGCAGTTTGAAAACATGCAAATGTGAATAGATCAATAGATACCACTTTGGCGGGAACATAATGGTGCTCCATGCAGTCATGCTGGCCACATGATCTTGGAGGTGTCTGTAGACAACGTCGGCTCTTTGCCCTAGAAATGGAGATAAGCACCAACCCCAGGAGTTGGAAACAACTAGATTTAATGTCAGGGGAAACCTTTTTCCTATTATACTTGCTTTAATGCAGGCTCTCACCCACGATCTCTTAAAATTATATAAGAAGGCTGTATCCTGTTACTGCTTGGAGAAGAATTTACAATTATTCCTCAAACCTGCACATCCTTTTAAAGTATATCTGGAATACACAGTAAAATCAGTTTCGTTTCAGTAATCTGATAGGGTTAACTAAACATATGCAAAGGAGAAAATGCATTAATCATTTTTTAAAAAATAACCTAGATATGAGGGGGTCTTGGAAAAATCAGAGTTTAGAACAGGGGTCCTCAAACTATGGCCCGAGGGTCGGATATGGCCTTCCAAGGTGATTTACCTAGCCCTTGCTCAGGGTCAACCTAAATGTGAAACAACTTGAAAGCACACAACAACAACAACAACAACAACAACAACAACAATCCTATCTCATCAGCCAAAAGCAGGTCCATACTTCCAATTGAAATACTGATAAGTTTATATTTGTTAAAATTGTTCTTCATTTTAATTATTGTATTGTTTTAACTGTTTTTTGTACTACAAATAAGATATGTACAGTGTGAATAGGAATTTATTTATGTTTTTTCAAATTATAATCTGGCCCTCCAACAGTTTGAGGGATTGTGACCTGGCCCTCTGTTTAAAAAGTTTGAGGACCTCTGGCTTAGAATCACCAGGAGACCTTTATTCCCTCCAGGAAGCTCTCCAGTCCTCACTTTTTGTACAAGAAAGTAGATATGGGGGTGGGGTGGCCCCACTACCACATTCCTCTTTTCTTATGTGTCATAAATACTTGAATAGTGTTAAAGAGTGCTTGAATGGAAAAAAATAATAACTGGAAATGGAAGGATTGGGTCCTTTCCCGCTAGCATTTTTCCTCTATTAAACCTCAGAGCCTTTGTATTTGAGTTAATCTACTACAGGAAGAAAGTGGAAAAGTGACTCTTTAATGTGTGTCTTGATTCTTAATAGGACTTTTACTTAGACATTGTTAAATAATTGTAATTCTTTATAGAAAACTACTCGTATATGTGGCACAACACAGAACTGCACATGTTGATACTCATTTCAATTTAGCCCTTTTAATTTAGCTGTCCAGATACGGTTGATGCATGATCATTCCCTGAGTAAGCACCGATCAGATAAACACTTAACTACCACATCACAAACATGTCTTTGTTTCTGACAGATTTAGTCTGGCATGCTCTTATCTGATTACACCCTCTTTGTGTGATTGGCTGAGAAACTGGAATCACATTATTTGATGAATATGTGCATTAAGTAGATGAATAATTAAAAGGACTTGTGTTGATGTATTAAGGGATAGCTGATTCGAAATGCAATTAAACATGAGAGTTATTTGCTCCCATTTTTCATGTCAAAAGCAAGCAGGCCATTTTGCCATTCTATGTTAAAAAGCAAAGTTGTAATGCACAAAACACATTTCTTTGGAACTTGTGATTTGGTGTAAACTGGGGATAAGGAAATGTAATTAGAATGAGCGCTTTTTCTTCTATGAACCTGCACAATCTCTTTGATCTTCTGGGGAGGCTTCTTCTGGCTCCCACCCTCGTTGCAAGTGCGGCTTGTGGGGATGAGGGAAAGGACCTTCTCTGTGGTGGCCTCCCTGGCTTTGGAACTCACTTCCTAGGGAGATTAGGCAAGCACTCACCTTGGCAACCTTTAGGAAGAGCCTAAAACTTGGCTTTTCCAATGTGCTTTTGAGGAATGAACAACAAATCCCCATGCCTGCCCCAGTACTAATTTGCCCTTCTGATGCACTTTATCCATCTCCCAGTGAAGTTTATTGCCATTGTGTTTCCCACCTGAATCTCCCACTGGATATATTACCATTTTTACCTATCTCACCCTGGAGTTTTACAATTTTATTCTTTGCATTTGGCCCAGCCCGTGTTAAATTTTGTTATCATTTTATTTGTTTTTTGTGTGTTTATTTTATTGCATTATTTTGTTATTGCTGCACTTTATTTGATGTTATTGGATGTTATTATTTGTTTGTATGTATTTTATTTTGCTTTATTGTAATTCCCGGGCTTAGCCTCATGTTAGCTGCCTCGAGTCCCCTTGGGAAGATGGTGGCGGGATATAAATAAAGATTATTGTTAGTATTGACACAAAACACAGTATGTCACAGCAAACGAGATATATATGCTGGATTTCATATCACAAAATTACAAGTCGAACACTTCCCAAGCATCTAGGACTGTGTGATGTATTTTCGAATGATGTGCGCAGATCCAAGTAAAGTGGCCTTTTGCAGTTGACAGATCGTGATTTTGTCAATGTGTTTTGTTTCCAAATGCCTGCTGAAATCTTTTGTCACAGCACTCAGTGTGCTGATGACCACTGGGACCACTTGTACTGGTTTATGCCTTTGCAGTTCGATTTTGAGGTCTTGATAATGGTTGAGTTTTCCTGTTGTTTTTCCTCAATGCGGCTGTCATCTGGTATGGTGACATCAATAATCCAAACTTTTTTCTTTTCTACAGTCATGATGTCTGGTGTATTGTGTTCCAAAACTTTGTCAATCTGGATTCGAAAGTGCCACAGTATTTTTGCATGCTCATTTTCCACTATCTTTGCGGGTTTATGAGCCCACCAATTCTTTACTGCTGGTAGGAGGTACTTGTGACATATGTTCCAGTGAATCATTTGGGCCACTGAGTTGTGCCTTTGTTTGCAGTCCGTCAGTGTGATTTTCTTGCAACAGCTGAGGATATGGTCCATGGTTTCATCAGCTTCCTTGGGCAGTCTGCATTTTGGGTCATCCGCTGATTTTTCAGTCTTGGCCTTAGTTGTATTTGTTCTGATGGCTTGCTCCTGGGCTGCAAGAATCAGGCCTTCTGTCTCTTTTTCGGTGTTCCATTTGTGAGTCATAACCAGGTCTACTCCTTGTCAACTTTTTCTTCAATTTTGTCAAGAAACTGCCCATGCAATTCTTGGTTGTGCCTGCTGTCAGCTCTGGTTTGGAGTACAGTTTTCTTGTACTGATCTTTGTCTGCTATGCTTTGAGAAGTTTCCGATTACTGACTTCACTTAAAGTGAAGTGGCTTTCCTTTACATATTCTGCCAGGGTGTATTTTTCTTCTTCAACTGCTTGTTTTCCTTGTAAAAGTTCTCTGCCACCAGACCTTCTAGGCAGATAGAACTGGTCAACATCACTGTGAGGATGCAGTGAATTATGAATGGTCATGAGTTTTTTTGTTTTTCTGTCCAAATTGTCCAGTTCGGGCTGTGTCCAGTTTATGATGCCAGCAGTATATCTTATAACAGGTATGGCCCAGGTGTTTATGGCCTTGATGGTATTGCCTCCATTGAGCTTGCTTTTGAGAATTTTCTGACCCTTTGAATGTATTCTTTGCTGACCACATTTTCACATGTTGTCCAGCTGTAGTATGCCTAGATACTTATAGGCTTCTGGCTGGTGACACTTTATTGCATGGCCATTGGGCATATTTATGCTCTCACTTTCAATGATTTTTCCCTTCTTCAGTGCCACTGTTGAACATTTGTCCAAACCAAACTCCATACTGATATTAGTGCTAAAAATTCGGACAGTGTTAGTCAGAGACTGGATTTCAGTTTTGGTTTTCCCATACAGCTTCAGGTCATCCATGTACAGCAGATGTGAAATTTTGTGAGATTTCTTAGACGTTTGATAGCCGAGGTTTGTTTTTTGTAAGATTGTTGACAGAAGGATCATGGCAATGATGAAAAGCAGTGGGGACAATGGGTTTCCCTGGAAAATTCATCTCCTGATGTTCACAAGTCCATAGTTTTCATTTCCAACAAACAGTTCAGTTTTCCAGTGCTTAATCATATTTTCAATAAAAGTGCCAATGTTTTTTACAAAACCCGATGGTGTCTAGGCACTTGATGATTCAACAGTGTGGGAGTGAGTCAAAGGCTTTTTTGTAGTCAATCCATGTCATGTGAAGATCAGTTTTATGATGATAATTATTATTACTCCTCTTTTTTGCCTCTGATGCCTTCTGCATGATACATAGAAACTAGCAATAAACTTTTTCATTGGTATTATTTGACTTCAATATCAGATTATGGTTTGGATGCCTCAGTAGTGGATAATATTCTAAATAGTTCCACACTGTCACGTTGCCAGGGCTCTACCCTATTTAGGTAGAGATTAACCAAACTCCCAGTTTTATCAAACAGTTTAATTAAAACAGTACTTACTTGCTGGCTGTTTTAAAAGACCAAAACATAAAACATAAAGATAGCACCCAGCCACAGAATAAACAAAAATGGATAGCAAAAACAACTCCATAGTCAAAAGGGTCCAGTCCAGTGGTCAAATGCTGAGAGTTCAATAAACAAAGTCCAGGGATCAGGAGTCTATACTGTAGTCAAAAGCCAGTACAATGGTTCAAGATTCCAGGATTCCAAGATTACAGGAGACAGGTTAGGATACTGAAAAATCCAACAGACCTGGGGGAAAAACCAGCAGCATCCACCACCAAAATACAACAGATACTTTTCTCCCAAACATCAGTCTCAAGGTTAGCTCCTTAAATCCAGTAACACCCAGCTGCAACCTATCTCCTGCACACCTCCACCCCTAATTGCTTTCACCCATGAACTCCCACTTACAGATTACCAAACCCTCTAGAACAAATACATTAACCCTTCCATCACCATCAACTGCAGAACATATGACACCCTCCCTGCTAGACATCCAACTTTGTGGTTATGAAAATATCAATGACACTAAAACTTTGGGTAACCTTATTTCAGGATGGAGAGATCAACTTAGCCAAGAGCAGTGGTTCTCAACCTTCCTAATTCCATGACCCCTTAATGCAGCTCCTCATGTTGTGGTGACCTCCAACCATAACATTATTTTTGATGCTACTTCATAACTGTAATTTTGCTACTGTTATGAATTGTAATGTAAATATATTATATACTGGATGGATTTTCATTCACTGGACCAAATTTGACACAAATACCTGATACACCCAAATTTGAATACTGGTGGGGTTGGAGAGGGGGGATTGATTTTGTCATTTGGGATTTGTAGTTGCTGGAATTTATAGTTAACCTATAATCAAACAGCATTCTGAATGCCACCAATGATGGAATTGAACCAATCATGGCACACAGAACTCCCATGATCAACAGAAAATATTGGTGGGCATTGACCTTGAGCTTTGGAGTTGTAGTTCCCCTACACCCAGAGAGCACTGTGGACTCAAAAAAATGATGGATCTGGACCAAACCTGGCACGAATACTCAATATGGCTAAATGTAAACATTGCTGGGGTTTGGGGAAAATAGACTTGACATTTGGGATTTGTAGTTGCTGGGATTTATAGTTCACCTACAATCAAAGATCATTCTGAACCCCACCCCACTAACAATATAATTTGTCCAAACTTCTCACACAGAACCCCATGACCAACAGAAAATACTGTTTTCTGATGGTCTTTGGTGATCCCTACAACACCCTCTCATGACCCCTCAGGGGTCCCTACCTTCAAGTTGAGAATTACTGGCCTAGAGGCTCATTTTTCAGTGTAAGAGAACAAGAACTCTGCATGTACCTGCTACTCTCCTTGTAGTTTCATTTCAGCTTCTTGACCTTACTAAAGTGGAACCATCTATGCAGTGTCTTGCATCCTTCTGCCCAGCAAATAGGCTTATATGTATGTAGATGTAGCACTTAGGAATTGCTTTTCACATCTTTCAGATGTAAAAACCAGAGCAATAGAGAGCTGTCTCCCGTTAAACATTTTACGCTCCTGTCTAAATTGCCTCCTCTAAGATGTTAAGCTATGAAGAAATATTGGTAATGCTTACACACTTTTCCTGGACCCTGTGAATGCTGAACAGTTTGTGAGCCTAGGGATCAATAAATGTGCAGAAATAGTTTGCCAACCATTAGATGTGCTTTCCTTACCAGAGGATGAAAAATAACATCTTAAAATGTGCATATTATTATTCAGTGCTCCCAGAAAATCTACAGTCCTAGAGACAGATGGACTACTATAGAATCTAAAAACAGATCTGTGGCTTTTGGCCTTACTATTTTCCTTTATTCTTCTCATGCTTTTTTACTCTGTGTTATAACTGATTTTAGAAATATAAATGAAAACAATAAAGTAAATCGTTAGTTGAGTTGAAACCTCTGTCTTTTTGCAGTGAAAAAGTTTCCCCACTTTATTTTTTGGTTTGTTAAATTTGATTTCCACAAGAAGTAGCAGCTGCAAAACATTTGCTGGTGTTTATACTGTAGACCAGCATTTCTCAAAGTGTGCTACATGGAATCCTTTGGGCTCCGTGAGGCATACCGAGTGTCTCCGTGGTTCTCTCTTCCTCCTCTCCTCCAAACTTTTCCTCCACTTTCCTACTCCTCCCACTCCCCTTGCCTCCCTCATCGCAAAAGGCCTGTTTCTCTTGGTCCACTCACTCCCAAAAGCCTTTTTTCCTACCCCGCTGCCCAGAACCATTCCCCTTGCTTCCTTGCTTCCAAAATCTTATTTCCCTCTCACCCCTCAGGGGGATTGTGTTTTTCCTGCATTACAAAAGGGAATTGAACTGGATGGCACCTGGGTTTCCTCCTATTACTATTGGTATTATTACAAAAACTGGTTGGCCATCTGTTCGGGGTGCTTTGGTTGTGCTTTTCCTGTGTGGCATAAGGGAATTGAACTGGATGGCCCCTGGGTCTTCCACTGAAATACTATTAACTTTATGTTCCTTTGAAATACTGTTAACTTTATGTTCCTCTGAAATACTGTTAACTTTATGTCGGTTAAAATGATTTTAAATGTTGTATTGTTCTTTCTTTCTTTCCTTTCTTATTTCTTCATTTTGCACTACAGGCAAGCTATGTCCAGCATGCACAGGAATTGGTTCATGTTTTATTTTAATTAGATCACACAAACATTCTCCATTCAATGTATTCTCCATTCATCTGCCACTGGCCCAGCCAGTTTATCAAGTTTTAAAATGTTTGGGGCTCCACGATAAACTTTGGCTTCTAAAAGGGCTCTGCAGTTGAAAACATTTGAGAGCACCTGCTCTAGACAAATTAGTCACATTTCTTTATTCCTGTCAGCTAAACTCATAATTGTGGAAGGACAGTTATCCTACAAAGAAGAAATGCACATCCTCAGAATGAATAAGCCAGATATTTTAAATTGTACAGATCAG
Organism: Anolis sagrei; assembly: GCF_037176765.1. Classification (NCBI taxonomy): domain Eukaryota; kingdom Metazoa; phylum Chordata; class Lepidosauria; order Squamata; family Anolidae; genus Anolis; species Anolis sagrei. The sequence goes on from NC_090023.1 coordinate 87,182,998, forward strand.
TTGCTCTAATCATGAGATAGAATTGGTTACTTATTTATTGTATGTGGTGTTTCATTATTGGCAGCTTTGAAGATTTTTTTTAAAGTAATCTTCAAAGCTTCCTGCTGTGCTGATGTTGTAGCTTGGTAAACCTCATCTTATGCTGTTTAATCAACAGAGCTATGCATAATAGGATTGTTGCAAAACTTGCATCTAAGGTTGCCAATCAGTGATTCGCAATGTCATCATTTGGGAAGAAGATTTAAGCTCCGACAAAGTGCATTTCGAATGTCTATTTATGTCATGTTTCACAAACTGTGGCTGTTTTATTCTCTCTATGAATGGCAGGCTTTGAGAGATTAGTCTTGCTCCTTTCCTGTTTTGCTACAATTCATCACTTGCAAATCAGCTGCTTCCAAAATTAAGGATTGACAGCCAACATGGTGGAACTGTTAAGTGTTATGCTTTATTTACCAAGAATAAATAATCTCTTCAGGATACCAGAGTCTTGAGTCTTCTTATGGAGACTCTGCCCTTAAAATAGAATGGCATATATAATTTATGCAACAGACTGTGATTGTTTATGAATAGATAGATCCACCAGTTACTTTGCATTTCAGAATGGGGTTGGAATAATCATATTAGAAGAAGTTATATATAGTGAATAAGCAATTGCCCATGGCACCTAAAGGCTAACAAATGTATTGTGGCATAATCCTCAATGGAACAAACCTGCTTTTTCAGAAGCATGAAATGTAATCCTCCATCAAGAAGTATGCATTAACTAAAAGTAACATTTGTGCATGGGATGAAGCAGGCTCAGGACTATACAGAAATGAAGTCTCCGTCATTTGTTGTGGTGTAATGGGATTTTTAGAGTTGTTTGTTGGCTGACAAACCTTTTGGAGTGGGGGAGGTGGATAAAATTCAATTTTGTTTGATTAGCATTTTAAAATTAGGTTACTGGAATATAAGAAAAATGAAGTAAATCTATAAGCAATTGACTTGTGGGAGGAAAGGAAAAGTGACAACTTTTCCCTGCTTGCAAAAGATCACCTACAAATATATTGTCATTGTTATAATCTGTATTTATAACCTGTCTTTTCCCTGAGACTCAAGGTACGACAAAATTAAATTAGGTAAGTGCAATGTTGTTAAAACAGATAAAAACGACAGCATTAAAATGGAATTACATTATTAACAAAACTAAAAATAGTTTAAGTATATAAAACACCATCTAAAAACAATTTAAACAAGAAATGGCATACTTTAAATCCTTTTATTTAAAAGCCACCAGTTCTCACAATTTTATTTATTTATTTATTTATTTATTTATTTATTTATTTATTATGCTGGTTGAAAGAAGGGCAGCCAGGTTACTTCCTTTTGTATAAAAAGCCTCCCTTGATCCTCAAATAGCTGAGGAGTAGGCCCGTAGCCAGGATTTCGATTCGGGGGGGGGGGGGTTGAGTTTTTTTCAGGGGGGGTTTTGGGGGGGGGCTGAGTGTTGGGGGGGTGAGTCTGAGTGAAAGAGGGTCTACCCTAGCAAACCTTTTGTATCATTCCCCCAATACCCCCATGCATATGGGATATATTAGTTTAAATAATGCACCAGTAAGGCCTTTTCGCGAACCACCATGAGAATTTCGGCTACATGCCGAAATTTATACCCCGCCCCGAAATTTATACCTTCATACCCCGAAATACTTATACCCCGCCCTTCTCACCCTCGGGGGTGAGAAGGGCGGGGTATAAGTAACTGCAATAAATAAATAAATAAATGCCTGCTGAGGAGAACAACAAATGTGATGAAACTGCTTACCCCTGTGCTTGGTGTCATTTGCAGGCAAGGGATTATTTTTTGCAGGAAGGTGCAGTCCTCCAATGTCTCAGAGGGCAAAAAATGCAGTCTGCTAAAGTAAAACCTTATTAGTTGCCAAACCCTGGTTTAGGATAAGGTAATTGTGATTTATTATGAATATTCAAATTTCTTTAGAAAACTCAAAGCAGTTTTTGTGGGTCTACTAATTCCATCCATGGGGCATCAAACTGTTCTCACGGCATCACAGACTCAGTGAGGGCAGCAAACTCCATGCAGTAATACATGGAACACATCAAATGCATAAAAAGGATTATGAAATAACAGCTTAGAAATGATATGCATTACATTACCACATGGTACTATCACATAACTTTATCAAAAACAAGTGGGTTGAGAGGAAGAGGGACAATTCCACCTTCTGCTGGAAAAAAACAAATGTCATTGGGTTGCTGACTATGTGGTACCTGGTGTGTTCAATAAAATAGGAAAACTTACTTAAGCATAAGGTTTTTTTTCTTGAACAGCTGTTGGTGCATCCAGGGAAAACAGGAGAAGGTCAGATAGTGAATTATTACCTACTTAATTTACATTTTGCTAACTCTTTCCAAAGAAAAGGTTGTGTTACTCTGTTGCAGCACAAAAAGGAGAAGGGGCGAAGGAATCAAGTAGCACCTTCATGACACACTTGACTCCACGTATTCAGACATAGCATTTGAGGAGATACAATACAACCCTATATAAAATGAATACATTCATAGACTTTGCATGGATATATAAAACTGCAGATAACAACAAAGCATATTATTGTCAATGGGAGGTACTGAGAAGAAGGAGTGGTTGTGAAGGTATAGTGATTTAGCTAGGATCATGGATAAAGAGTCCATGCCTGGCAAGTGTATGCTCAACCAAATAGGCCAGGACAGAGAAATCAACTCACCAGGCTGAAGATTAGCCATAGAGGTTTAATACAATTTGGCCCAATAGGATGCAAGTACAATCAATTTGCTTCAAAAGGTACAAGCATGAATTCACCAAAGAATACAAGTTTTGACAGCTATTCAGACTTCTTGCTCCCTCCCCTGATTGGCTGAAAAAGAGGCATGCTAGGCATCTGCACCGGAATTGGCTGGGAGGGAGAATGGTAGCTGGGGATTGGTCAGAGGGAAAGACCAATCGGCTGCAGGAACACTCCCTCGGAGAGTGCAGTCTGGAAGAAAACAGTGGCACAGATATGCTGATGAGCTTTTGATTAGCTCAAATTTTCAATTCCATGCCAAACAAAGATGTGGAGCCAAGGAATCAAAGGTGCAAGACTCAAGTGACAAAGATGCTGATCTTGGATAATGAAGGACCTGGTCGTCAATAAAAGAGTTAATGAATGCACATACTCGAAGTCTTTGTTTCTGTGAGGGAGCAGTAGACTCTCAGCCTCAGGTGAATTGTACAGACATCTGGCTAGCAAAGAGGATCACCTATCTTTGTATATACACAATGGGTCTGATGATTGCCTGGCTCTCTTTTCCATTCCCATGAGATTATCTGAACAGGGTCATGGGGAAGCGTGACTGTCTCTGGGTTACATTTTGATACATTTTAAGGAGCAGTTCATATACACTTAATATGAGAAATAGATACAGTACACAGTTTTTAAAAGATACAAATTTCACAAAATCATCAAATTGTTACAATTTGTTAAGGGGTTAGATACGATATAGTGCATGGGGTACAGCTGCTGCTGGGTTTACTCCTGATCTTTTAAAGCTTTGAACTTGTGCAACTCTTGTCCCTGAGAAAGGTATTTTTAATAAAGAAAAAAATCATATATTTATTTGTGATCTTATAGTGAACTATACATATTTCTTTTGGGGGATGCTATTACCGTGGCTCGATAACAAAAGTAGAATCAGAGTATAATAGGATACAGAAAGATGCAAATTTTGAAGTGAGTCATAAACCCTCAAAGAGAAAAGGAGAAAACTGGATAACAATGAGCTTATTAATTCTTAGGTAAAAAGCGACCTTCTTAGGAAACATTACTTTCCTTCAAGTCAGAAACCTATCTGATATTTATTTTGTTACATGTGCAGTTGTGAGAACCTACATATTACTTACTTACTTACTTACTTACTTAGGCGATCCCTCGTTGGACGAGTAAGATGGTCTTCCATTATGGATTTCCCTGTGGGTCCGTAGGTGGCTGTGGAGCCCTATTCTTGCTCTGCATCTTCTTCCGCAGTGAGGGCATTGGTTTCCAGGTGGAAGGCAGTCCCGGTCGGGGTTGGCTTGACGCGCCTTCCTCCTGGCACGTTTCTCTCTTTCACCCTCCACTCGTGCCTCCTCGAATTCTGCAGCACTGCTGGTCACAGCTGTCCTCCAGCTGGAGCGCTCAAGGGCCAGGGCTTCCCAGTTCTCGGTGTCTATGCCAGAGTTTTTAAGGTTGGCTTTCAGCCCATCTTTAAATCTCTTTTCCTGTCCACCAACGTTCCGTTTTCCGTTCTTAAGTTCGGAGTAGAGCAACTGCTTTGGGAGACGGTGGTCAGGCATCCGGACAACGTGGCCGGCCCAGCGGAGTTGATGTTGGAGGACCATCGCTTCAATGCTGGTGGTCTTTGCTTCTTCCAGCACACTGACGTTTGTCCGCTTGTCTTCCCAAGAGATTTGCAGGATTTTCCGGAGGCAGCGCTGATGGAATCGTTCCAGGAGTTGCATATGACGTCTGTAGACTGTCCACGTCTCACAGGCATAGAGCAGGGTTGGGAGGACAATGGCTTTATAGACAAGCACCTTGGTCTCCCTACGGATGTCCCGGTCCTCAAACACTCTTTGCTTCATTCTGGAAAATGCTGCACTTGCAGAGCTCAGGCGGTGTTGTATTTCGGCGTCGATGTTGACTTTGGTGGAGAGGTGGCTGCCAAGGTAGCGGAAATGGTCCACATTTTCTAATGTGACACCATTAAGCTGTATTACTGGCATTGGAGAGGGATTGGCTGGCGACTGCTGGAACAGCACCTTGGTTTTCTCAATGTTCAGTGACAGGCCGAGCTTCTCGTATGCTTCTGCGAAGGTGTTTAGAGTGGCTTGTAGATCTTCTTCTGAATGCGCACAGACGACATTGTCATCAGCATACTGGAGTTCTATAACAGATGTTGTTGTAACCTTGGTTTTGGCTTTCAGTCTGCTGAGGTTGAATAGCTTGCCATCTGTCCGATAGATTATTTCCACTCCGGTGGGAAGCTTCCCATCAACAAGGTGAAGTATCATAGCGATGAAGATGGAGAATAGAGTTGGGGCGATAACACATCCCTGTTTGACACCGGATTCCACTTTAAATGGGTCACTTTGGGAGCCACTGCTGTCCAAGACTGTTGCCATCATGTCATCATGGAGGAGCCGCAGGATGTTCACAAATTTGTTAGGGCACCCGATTTTGTGGAGGATGGTCCAGAGAGCGCTGCGATTCACTGTGTCAAATGCCTTTGCAAGGTCGATGAATGCCATGTACAGGGGTTGGTTTTGTTCCCTGCATTTTTCTTGGAGTTGTCGTGCAGTGAAGATCATGTCCACGGTTCCTCTGGAGGGGCGGAAGCCATTCTGGGATTCTGGGAGGGTGTCTTCTGAGAGGGGCAGAAGGCGGTTTGCAAGGATTCTTGCGAGGATTTTCCCAGCGGAGGTTAGAAGGGAGATACCTCGATAGTTTCCGCAGTCTGTTCTTTCCCCTTTTTTGAAGAGGGTGATGATGGTGGCGTCCTTGAAATCTGCTGGGATTTTCTCGGTCACCCACACTTTTTCTATGAGCTGGTGGAGTTGGTGTGTTAGCTCAGGTCCTCCCTCTTTAAAGATTTCAGCAGGGATCCCATCTGGTCCACTGGCTTTGTTATTCTTCTGTTGGCTGATGGCATTGCTGACTTCTTCCAAACTAGGCAGTGCTGCAAGCTCATCCCTGGTTTGTTGTTGTGGGATTTGTGAGAGGACCTCGTCGGCCACATTGGAGCTGCGGTTCAGGAGGCTTTGGTAGTGTTCTTTCCAACGTAGTGCAATTGAGTTTTGGTCCTTCAGGAGTTTGGTTCCGTCTGATGAGCGTAGAGGCTGTATGCCATGGTTTCTTGGTCCATAGATGACCTTTGTGGCTTTGAAGAATCCCTGAGCATTATGGGTATCTGCCAGGTGTTGGATTTCTTCGGCCTTCTTTGTCCACCAGATGTTCTTGAGTTCTCTTGTCCTTCTTTGGACCTCAGCTTTTGCACTGGCGTAGATCTTTTTCTTAGCAGCACAGTTGATGTCTCTCTGCCATGCTTGGAAGGCTTTCCTTTTCTTGTCAATTAGCTGTTGGATCTCGATGTCATTTTCATCAAACCAGTCTTGATGTTTCTTGGCTTGGTATCCAATAGTTTCTTCGCAGGCTTGGATGATGGAGGTCTTCAGTTTGTTCCAATGTTCCTCGACATTTTCGGGGTGTTCTGTGGGTAGATGGTCCTTGAGTGCTGTTTGGAGATGGGCTCGCCTGGAGGGCTCCTGAAGGGCTTGGGTGTTCATTTTGCGCCTTGTCTTCCTTCCTTGGAGTCTGCGCTTGGGGGCGATCTTGATAGCCATCGAGGATCGAATTAGCCTGTGGTCAGTCCAGCAGTCGTCAGCACCTATCATGGCTCTTGTGAGGAGCACGTCACGGCGGTCTCTGGCGCGTGTGATTACATAGTCTAAGAGGTGCCAATGCTTTGACCGGGGGTGCTTCCATGATGTCTTGAACTTGTTTTTCTGGCGGAAGAGCGTGTTGGTGATGACAAGGTTGTGCTCCGCACATTTGGTGAGAAGCAGGATGCCATTTGAGTTGCTGTTTCCAACCCCGTCTTTTCCTATGGTGCCTGGCCACAGGTCGAAGTCTCGCCCGACTCTTGCATTGAAGTCCCCCAGGAGAATGATTTTGTCCTCCTTAGGTATCCCCGATAGGACGGTGTCCAGCTGACAGTAGAATTTCTCCTTGATGTCTTCATCAGCGTCTAGTGTTGGTGCATAGGCACTTATGATGGTTGCCCGTTGGTTTTTGGCAAGATCAACTCGGAGGGTGGAGAGACGTTCGTTGATACCAGTGGGTGCTTCGGACAGATGTTTCATCAGATCATTTCTTATAGCGAAGCCAACTCCGTGCATTCTTTGGTCTTCTTTGGGCAGTCCCTTCCAGAAGAAGGTGTAGCCTCCTTTTTCTTCTTTCAGCTGTCCCTCTCCTGCTCTCCGGGTCTCCTGAAGGGCTGCTATGTCGATGTTGAAGCGTCCCAGCTCCCTTGCGATGATGGCAGTTCTGCGTTCGGGGCGTTCACTGTCACTGTTGTCCATCAGAGTCCGTACGTTCCACGTACCGAAGTTCATTTTTCTTTTTTGGCCGCAGGGTGGTGACCCCACTGGACGCGGCAGTCCAGTCAGGGATGAGTGAGGCAGACTATGTTTGGGGCACCTTTTCTAGCCCCCTCCCCATGTGGGGTGAGCAGAGTGGGTCCTCAATAGGGCTGCTCAGTCGTGGATACAGCTGCCGAACTGCTCAACTGCCTCGGACCTTGAGGTAGAACGACTGAGTCCGTACCCACCGCCCATGTGCCAGTCTGTGACTAGGGGCTTCCAGATTTCACAGTCCTGCCCCCGTCGCCACTCGCTGATCGCCATGGGACTTTGGTTGGTTGGTTTTTATTTTCTGTGGAAGACGCCTGTGCGTGGATTTTTTTTAATGTGTGGAGGTCAGTGCACAACTGATCAACACACAGACTTCACAGAGTGAGGTTCCACTGGTGATGTAGTTTAACACAATGACCGTGGCTTCTCAGTCTGTTGCAGCCTTCTTCCGCCTTCGCAGCCGTTGTAACATGTGCCATGTTATCCTCCGCCTGCTCCGCCGTTGAGGTCTTTTGGGTCTTCGGACTGTGCTTGGTCTGGGACCCCCCCCCCGCAGCCACTCCTGGGAGTGCACGACTCCAGTTGTTGTGCCTACAGGTTCATCGGAACACGCAAGCCCCCTCACCACGACAAGGTGACAGTCCATCGAGGGGGACATATTAATATAAACAGTGTTTAAAAACCCATTATCTCTGTTCTTACCTTTGCTCATGGATTTGAATGTTTGAATACTGTATATTTCAGTTTAGCTGTTTCTCTTTCCAAACTTCCTTTGAAAATTTGTTTGATCCAGAACAACCAAAAGTTTATAGATTATATGCCCAGAAACATTATGCCACTATAGCTACAAAATCATCCAGGGAATCCAAGAGAATCACAATCTCTCTGTGCTTCCCCCAGTCACTGAGCAGAACAACCAAAGCAGTTTTGGTTGTTCCAAATCAGATTGAAATAGAAAACACATTACAATATGTTAGGAGCAAGGCTGGGTAAGATTTTTTATTCAGCTCATTTTATATTTTATAATTAAAATATGAAAATTTCCCAATGTTTTCAAATTTAATCATATTCAGGATAGAAAGAATTTGCAGAATTTAAAATTCAAATGTGTGAGAAAAAGAAAATAACAGATTGCCACATAAGCAGATGACAAATATTTGAATAACACATAAGATACTGTTATTACATACTACAGAGTTGTCACTGGGGCATGTTTTAGTGCTGTCAGTCCTAATTCAAAAACAAATGATGAATTAGATTGCTGAGCCCTGATATAGGATGTATTACATATATTACATTTGAATATTATATGTTATTTTGGCCAGTTTTACATTGTTTTTTGCTTGCCCTAAAATCTTCTAATATAATATGGGATATTAGTAATTTAATAAACAAAGGTGCCCTGTGTCCCTACGGGGAGATTGGGGTGGAATATAAATAAAGTTTGTTGTTGTTTGTTTGTTTGTTGTTGTTGTCTATGAGAAGCAAAATAAGAGTTCCTCCAGAACTATACTATCTCAACAAATTTTAAGTCTATGAATTCCTCCAGAACTGTAAGCATAATATCAGCCAATTGTAAGTCTATGAGAAGCAAAAATTAGAGTTCCTCCAGAACTTCTTCAGATTTCTGTAACATTGCCAGTGTCAACAGCTGCACATGAAATGTTTTCAACTCATAAAGGTTTGAAAACATATATAAGAAGCACAATGGGGCAAGAAAGACTGACTGGACTTGCACTCTTGAGTGTCCACCGAAATGTAGCAATGGAGCCAGATTTCTGTCAAAGTGTATTGACACAGTTTTCACCTGTTTCCAGCAGGCGTTGTGGTATTCTTTTGTAACCACAAAATTACCAATTAAGAGTCATTTTCAGGTTTTTTAAGACTTGCAACTTTGTCAGTAAAATAGAAATTTGATTTAATCAAGTCTATGTAAAAATAAAGAATAAGTCATAGAATTTAAATTATTTTGTGTTGTGGACTTACTCTTCATGATTTCCTAAAAAAAATTAAGATTGCTTCCACCCACACTGTGACCCCCCCCCTTTTTTTTCTGACTGCAGACCTGCCTCTGTGTCACTCACTGGTGATTTGTGTGGTTACAGTGTCTTAATTACTACTCATATGCAAGATCGATGACCTTTGTTTAAATTATCTTCTTTTGTTTGTTAAATTATGATTATAAGAGGGGATGTATGTAATTGCCTGACTCCTTTTTCAACATAATGACATGACTCTCAAATTGATTAGCATAACTGTGCAATTGGAAGTATATGAAAAGAAGAAGACAACGACTGTGCTTTTTTTCTTTATGTGCATCAACTCTAAAATCTGAAGGTTTTAAAACAGTCCAATTTAAAGTGGACATTGATATGTTCAAAGTGGCAAGAAAATGTTAAGTACGTATTTAGAAATGCAATTTGTCAGCAGTTATGTTGTAATTGCAATATTAAATTAAACTTTACGTCATGTGCAGAGAAAAGGGCCGGGTTCAATAGATGACATGTAAACTCATGTCCTAGATATAACATAGTACAGCATGAATAGAGGGAAACTAAGGATTTGGCTGAAAATAATTTTAAAGAGAAAGATATTGCCCATGGACATTTCTATGGATATATTCAGGGAGTGTCTTTATAATTGAAGTAGTAGAAGAAAAGGGGATGGAGATGGCCAGTTATGAGCTCAGGTAATCAAAAGAAGGAGGAGGCATTTTCTCCAAGACATATCTATGGATATGGGAGGGGCCTTGATGATGAATAAAAGAATTTGCTCTTCCCTAAAATCAAAGTAGAGGTGCACACTGGGATACATTCAAAAGAAGACAACCAAACACCCGTTAATTAGCTGAGAGAGGTAGCAGGGGGCTAAACTGCACCCTAATTTCTCTCCCTTCCTCTCTAAATAAATGTTCTCAAGAATATTTATTTATCCAAGAATACACTGTTTTCAAATTGCTCAAATAATTTATGAACTGAGATGATTGTGTGGGGATTCCTACCATTTTGTCAAATCGATTGGGGATTTGGAAGCTGCATGTGATGTTCCTCCTCCAGTTACTTGAAATGATCCCTGCATCAAAGCTGGACAATTTCAAGTGACCAGAAGATGTGGGTACATGCAGATGTCTGAAGGAGGCCAGCCACCATTGTGAAGTTGAGGCGACTTTCAATGTTAGTCATGATGTATCTTTTTCCAGAACCACATTCAGTACCCCTATTCCCACCCCTCCATATTTCCTTGAAATCTCCCAATTTTTCCATGTTGCAGAAATGGAGTCCCACAAGTACATCATATGATGCAGGACAACTTCCAGCTGGACTCTGTGGGGCTCTGTTTCAGCAGCATGGAGTAACAGAGCCCAGAGTGCTTCTGGAGAAGTTGGATGTTATTCGACTCTTAATTAAAGACCACAAAGAAGAAGCTGGGAAACGATGGAGAAAGGACAGGAAACCATGTGGGGTAAGAGGCCATCCCAGAAGACAGGGAAAGATGGTAGGGTTCTTTCCACATTCCCCCTGCCAGTCTGATGAGGTCCCAAGGCACACTTTATCACACTTTATCAAGGGGCTTCAAATACATTGTGTGCCTTAGATTTGATGGTACCTCAGATTCACCAGTTTTGCTTTGTTTTTAATTTTTTGACTTCTTTCAAAGAGAGGAGGAGAAGGAGGAGGAAAGACCCCAACCCCAAAGGCACCCACTATTTTGCCTTCAGCCTCAGAGAGTTTGCCATCTGGCTGAGCTAAGTGCCACTTCTTGCTTCTGCTGCCTCCCCAGCGAGCCCATAGATGTAATAAAATAGATGCAAACAGATAAGATGACTTCACACTCTCTCCTCACCCCACAGGAAAGATTGCTTTACAAAGATGCACTGAAAAAAAAGATATTGTGCATGCAGAGGAATTTCTTTAAAAAAAATGGGAAAATTGTTTTTTTTTTTTTAAATAAACCCTGAAGCTTCAAAAACAGGCTTTACATTCAATGGTGTCTTAAATTCAGGGAAATACAATAATTCTGACTAGATCCGTCCCATTTCTAGGACATCTAGTAATTCATACATTTTCATAATGTAGGAATGATGAGTAATTAATTCCTTCTTCCAACTTCAAAGAACATAAAAAACCCTAAGTTTTCATGGCATGGCAGTAACAATTAATTGCTTTTATATTGACTCGGATGTGGACAATGCCAGCCCCTATTTGGAGGAGTAATATCACATGTTTTAAATGTTACCTCATGCTGTGTAGCAGGTGTTGAGGTGTCAACAAGATAGACAGAAAAAGCGAATCTCCACAGGATGTTGCCATGGCAGTTGAGTGCCTCCTTAGAAAGAAGGGAAAAATCTGACTCATGGAGAGACTGCTCAAAGTATGGTTCAAAATACTTTTATCTTCCTGTCTCCCTTGTTAACACTTCCTTCTTCTTAAAAATATCTAAAAGTGTCTACCTAAGTAGTTAAGTCAAAATCTTAGGGTACTTTCACACAGTCCACAATTATAGCTTTCTAGTTGCACTTTAATTGTCATGGCAACATACTATGGATTCTTGCAGTTTGGAGTTCATGAGTTACTAGACTTGCTGACGGTACTTTGAGTTTTTTGGAGGTCAGGTGGGATATACATGTAATGAAGGATACCCTTCTAAACTGCATATTCAGGTTTGCATGGGATGTTTCCATGGTAATTGAAGTGGAATCATAGTACTATAATTACTCTAGTTGGTTGATTACTTTTAAAATTTTGTAACTGAATGCCATCTATTTTTGGGGGGTAATCTGACAGTTACAAATAGAGCCAATATTAATGGAATCTCTACAGATTCAGTAGGTCTACTTTAGATGCAGCTAGCAGTTGAATATAAGGCAAAGAAATACATTGAATGAATACTTGCAGCATAATTAGCAGCTTTCTGATTTTGTGATCTGGAAGCCATGTAAGCCTACAGACATCATTAACATTAACAAGAACACAGAGACGTTGAATATATTACCACCCTTGACTCACTACATGCAGTTCAGGGCCAGAAAAGTCCCTTCTGCTTCTCTTCACACCTTTGAAGTCCCTGAAGCCAAGTTCTCTTCAACGCTTCTGCTAACAATAGTGTACTGGTTAGAATGTCTGTGTGAGGAAATCTAGTGTTTATATTAGGGAAATTAAACCTGAAACATTTTATTTTTGCAAGAGGAAATGAATAATCTCAACTGTTTCCCTTCTGTACATTTCTGCATCATTCCCACATTTTGGAAGATTGCACAGAATACAAGGTAGCCATTTTTAATGAAACAAATTAAAAATGTACACAAGATTGCTGGCTATTTCTTGCTTAGAAAATTGCTGCCAACTGTGAACCGCCTTGAGTTGCCTCTGGCTGAGAAAGGCGGTATACAAATGCAGTAAATAAATAAATAAATAAATATTCCAGGAGGAATTGCATAGCATACGAGAGATGCAAACAATAAGCCATTACATAAGCAATTACTATGCATAAACCTTTAGGTAGTGCTGTTTCTCCATTTCATTTTGGAGCATGTGTTAGTTCATGATTCCTCTATCTTGATGGAATACTGAGAACTCCAGTCTGAATTGGAGGTTCAGATTGCTGTCATTGCCCCCAGAGTTCTAGGGGAAGTCTGTGGAAAATCTATAGCTGGATGTATGGATGTGGGCATTAGATCTTCTGAAACTGTAGATTTCCAAGTGACACCTTTTGCTGTAATCTTGGGAGGTAGTTGTCACTCTGTTGATTCCCTGTGAGTCCCAGATGTTCTAGCACTAGCAACAGAGTGGTTATTCTCCAAGAATGTGTTACATAGTCCTATGTCCAGCTAATTCTGACAGAGAATAGGAAGGGCACCATATCTCAATGACAGAGCCTCTGCTCCACATGCAGAAGTACTATGTTAAGTCTCTGGCATCTCCAGGTGATGGACAGATCTCTATTTAAGAAACCAGATAGCAGCTGCAGGACAGCTTAGATTGAGAAGTGGCGCAAAAGGGCTGTGGTGGTGCAATGGGTTAAACTGCTGAGCTGCAGAACTTGGTGACCTGAAGGTAGGCAGTTCAAATCCATGGGATGGGGTGAGCTCCTGCTGTTAGCCCCAGCTTCTGCCAAGCTAACAGTTCAAAAACATGCACATTTGAGTAGATCAATAGGTACCGCCTCGGCGGGAAGGTAAATGGCGCTCCATGCAGTCATGCTAGTCACATGATCTAGGAGGTGCCTATGGACAACACAGGCTCTTCTGCTTAGAAATTGAAATGAGCATCACCCCCCCCCCCCCCCAGAGATGAGCACCACTCCTCAGAGCTGGAAGGGGAAACCTTTATCTTGCAATGATGATGATGATGATTGGCTAGGTGATCATACAATCTAATTGCATGTTAATGCATCAATTTATGTTCCTCTGAAAAGTGATGGGGCATGATAAAAGCAGAAGTTTTCATTCATATCTATTTGACATGCCAGTGTTTGGTAGAAAGGTGGGGAGTATAAATATAATATATATGTATGTACATACACAGTATTTCCTAAATCTACACCATAAATTACTTTCCCATGAGTTCTCGCCTCATACTGAAATATTGGCCTTTTTATTAAGTTAAAATGACAAGTTGTTGGCTTTAATAGAATGTCATATTGATTGTGCTAAGCTCTTTGAAATAATAGCTGAAGGTAGTAGTTGAGTTGGATTGCCAACCATGTACCATTACTGAAGAATGCCAAAAGAAATCAAGTTGTCCCTTTCAGTTTAACAATATATTTTTTCTCATTCTGAAATGCTGAATACACTAAAAAGAGTCAGCCTCCCTAAATACTTTGGCTGAAGTCCTGTATTGGCTTTATGTATGCATGAGCACTGCAGTTGCTTGAATGCAATCTCATATGTAGGATACCCCTTAAAACTGTATACACCCTTTAATGGCGAATAGTAGCTATGGCAATTATTTGAAAGCTAAGGAGTTTCTCATATGAGGGAAGCAAAGCAGCATTGAAACAGGACTGTCACTATCACATGATGCCATCTGCGTCCTGCTGCCAGTTTGCATCTTCCTCCCTCACCTCATTATTTCTGAGTTGTTTGTTTTATACTTTATAATAATATCTGCCTTTAAAAAATTAACCATTACTGGAACTGTGAAATGGCTTAAAATAATACATTACTGAGCAGAAATGTGGGAAAGCAAGGTTTCAAGAGTATGTGGAAATACATTTATGTTAAATAATAAATGTTACAATAATTATTTAATCAGAGTTACAAACTCCATTTTAAATTACAGTTTTGTGTAAGGTGTTCAAATAGTCATCTCTGTGTAGCAATGGACTGTTCACATTGTCGAAGAACAGAGTTGCAAACCTCGTTTGAAGTTAATCTTCTACTTTCTTGACACTTTACTATTGGAAATTTTTAATCCTGTTAAGAGTGTATATGTCACTCCCTGAAGATTCAACTTTACCTTGAATTACTTCCCAGGCAAGAGCAATTGCATGGTGGATGTGGATGCTTTATCTGATTTGTTTCAGACTCAGTCTCTGGGGGAGACTGTAGGGCCTTCAGATTCTTATGGTCAGTCCAAACCTCAAAAGGATGCTGGCCCCCTTCCAGCAAATGTCGCCCAGGCAAGCAACTCTCCTTTTATAGCAAATGCCTCTTTCTCCCAAACTGGCACTTTTCTCTCTGATTCAGATAACTTCTTTTGATAAGTAGGCACACGGCACCAGTCCCTTCCCTGGAGGGTTCTGGAACAACTGACCTTACTCACTAACATGATCCCTGATCCTTGCATGGAACATCTTCATGCAAGCACCAATTCAAAAGTTCAGGCTGTAAGACAATTTTGAAATACTCAAATTTCATGACTTCTGACCACTGCAGCACTTTTTCAGACAGACATAAAATCCAGAGCATACTTTGACACCGAGCAAGCTTTTTAGCTCAATTGCTTAAGCTGAGCCTTAGCTTTCACTCTTTCCATAGGATCCTGGAACCTATACTTCTAAAAAAGTTCCCAGTTGGTTCAACTCGGGGGCTCTCACTACATGCAGTCACACTAGCCAATCTGCTGTCCTGCCTTTGAGATGGCACCCACCATTCTCACATTGGCCTATTCTGAGGGGAACAAATGCCCATAATCCTGCATATAGTTCTCAAAATTGACAATGAAGTAGGAGACTTCCTGCAGATCTCCTTTAAAACTGACCCTCAGCTCTCCTCTCTATGGCTCTTGGCCAAATGCTGCCTCAGGGTCACAATGGACCCTGGTCGGTAATCCTCAGGATAATCCCCTGCAAGGGCCTGAGGTTCTCCTCCTCCAATGCTGTCGCTGGGTTGTCCCCCTCAATAGGGGCACTACTGTGCCCCGTAGGGACTCAGGGGTTCCGCATTCTGCAGGGAGTGACATTTGGAATGAGATCTGCCACAGCATTTTTTCCACTGCTGACACTTTCACTTCCATCAGATGCCACCTTTGAGGTGTTTCCTCACCTTCAGTAGAGACCTTGGGCTTTTTCTTTCTCCTTACATCCACTTCTAGCAACTTTTGGCTTTTGCTGTGGCCCCATGATAAATCCACAGCCACGAATGTTCCAGGGCCACCAAATGGGTAAAGCAGTTCCCCTCTACCTCCTCCAATGCAGCCGTTTGGCCTGCGGGGGGGGGGGGGGATCACCCAGTTCCCCACTGTCCTGAAATTCCTTTGTCTCTGACATCCTGTTCTCACTGCAGCTGTTCAGGATGAACAGCAATAACAAGGGATTAACAACTTTATGTCACTCATTGCAGAATCTAGCCACCAACTTACACTACTCACAAAGGCATTTTTAGAATTGGGTTTATTGCTCAGATTTCTACATTTCAAGAAAAAGTTGCTAATGGCGTTTTCGCCCAACAACTCCTGCTTTCCCTTCTATGCTCACTACCCCACCCCATTCTTTCATCATTATTTTTCCATAAGAGAAAAAGTTAGTCCCTCCAGCTGTGCTGTGCTCGAGCCTTTCCACAGCACCCCTTCTGGCCTTGAGATGTCATGGAGAGAATTTATGGTGAACTTCTGAGACAGCAGAAATCAGCCCCTGACAGTATACATCTTTTGAAAAAAATAATTATAAGCTGTTACAGTGCATATTTATTTTAGGACAGCTTATATATATTTGCTCAAGAATAAGCCTCCGTGAACCCAAGATCACTGGAAAAATTCTGGATTTCTTACATCCAGGAATGGCTAGTGTTGTATATGTAGGGTTTCTTCTTTGGTCTGAAACGACAAATCTGTGTATGAATAGGGAGATTTGCAATTAGGGTCTTCTAATTGCAGGGAGCTGCAGGGAGATGTTTACTTGGTTATGTGTCTTATTTAACATACAGTCAATTCTAATTTTGTTTCTCAGTCTTGTGACATCCTTATTTTTCTCTGTATGATGCTCTCTATTTGTCTCTACTTGTCACTTTGGCTTTCTCCAGGATTTTTGAAGTATTTTGCTTAATTTCCTTGTCTGACTACCTCTTGGAGAAATACACCTTCAATTCCCTTGCAGCTCTCTAGACCAGACGAAGAGCAGGTTTGAAGAAAATACCTAGTGCAGAAGTACTCCATCACGCTGATGAAAGACAGTCAATCTGTTTGATGAGTGCAGCGCATGAAGACTCAAACAATGCTCTTCTATCCAATTTTCTTGGCTCCAGTGAAGTGGAGAATTTGTTGTGAGGGGAAGCATTTGTCTATGCCCGCAGTATTGGAGAAGGATTTTTCTACATAATATCTTTGGCTGATGCCATTCTTCCTGCCCCAATTGATATGTGTCACCTGAAACAGCTGTATAGATGCTGTGGGTTGGCATTGTGTTTGGGCACTCATTCAATACAGTCGGAGAGACTGAATCTTTGAAAAGCAGATGCCAGGTGATAAAAGCTGAACTTAAAAAGCGAACAGGGCACACATATTGTAACTTGTAATGAACTGATGGCTAATCAATAAATCCTGCTCTCTTTCTTTTGAATTTGATATTCAGTTCCATTGGGGTAAATTGCTTTTAGGTAGAACAACTTGCTGTAATCTTTTTTTTTCTTCAAAAATTCATGTCATGGGTATAAATGACTGAGTAATGAAAATGTGTTATTTTTCTCAGCTAGGTGTTTGTGTATTAAATGCACATTATGAACAGATATCCCCAACATATAAATAGAGAACATGCAGTTCATGTATAAGGGACAGCAACCCAAACCAGAGCTTGGAAACATTATTTTTTAACTGCACTACATAGGAAATACTGTGACAGGTTTTAGACCTGTATGGTGATTACACAAATTGCAGAGCACTGATGTACATTAAGGGCTTTCTTTTGTGCACTTTTGTGGGAGTTTGTTGTCTGTCCATTACAGTTTGAAGCTTTGCCCCACCAGTGTAGATTGGGGCAAAACTCTTTTACATTGATGGATACAAGAAGCAATCAATTAATAGAGGATGAACAAAATAGGGATCAAGCCAATTAAAATGAGATAAATTTAAAGCCAGCATGGTGTCATGGTTTGAGGTCAAGCTACATTTCAGGAGACTAGGGTTTGGATCTCTGTTGGCCATGGAAATTCACTGGGCTATTTTGGCCAAATCACATTCACTCAGCCTTAGAGGAAGGCAATGAAAAACCTCCTTTGGACTAAGAAACCTCCTTGGGGTCACTATGAGTCAGAAACAACTTGAAAGCACACAACAACATCAACAAGGACAACATTAAAATTAAAGCTAGCTCCCGAGTACTGATAGCATAAGCGGGGGGGAGGGGAGTGGAAGGGTTTCACCAAAGGATGCTTGAAATTCTCCAGTAATTTGAGAAACACAACTAATATTTTTTAAAAAACAAACCCATATTTGCACAATTTTTTTTTGCTTTGAAAAATGATACTCGTATATCACCACCAAGTCATAAATGAATAGAGATGTCACCATACATTGATACAATTCCATTTGATTTCAAGTGGTATCACACAGGAATCAACAAGGCTGCCATCAGCCATATACCCCATATAATGGAACAAGAGGCCAATTCCATTCCAATGTTTTATGATCATTCTCTAATCACTTTTCTAGTAACCTCAATGGTTCTGACTCATTCAAGCAGACAATAAAAGTAAGCAAGCTCTGTTACAGTTCTGGAGCAAAGCCCTTCGTTTGTAAGTCAGCTTTCTAAATGAATTGAGCTTTACTTGTGGCCTCTGGTACTAACTAAGCAGAAACAGGCCTGGTTAGTATTCACATGAGAGACCACTAACAAATACCAGGTACTGTACGTTAAATTGGCAAAACCACTCTGAGCATTCATTAAGAAAACCCTATGAAATTAATGAGGTCTCCATAAATTGACAGGTGACCTGAAGGTAGATATACTAAACAAGCCTCATACCAGATAAGTATAGGCCTCTAGGCTAGGGGGTGGAGAAGTAAATAAAACAATTGGTCAGATCTACTGCCTCTCACATCCTTCTTTCTGCTGATTTATTGGTTCCTTGGGGTTTTTTTTGGTCATTCATAATTTTTTAATTAAGATTTTGCTGAAATATATGTAATTTTAATGATATGTAGAGAACTACATACTATTAAAGTTATATATATTTCAACAAAATTACAAACTTAGGAAAAGAATAAAAATATGTAAAAATAAAGATGATACATAAAATGGAATAAAGATAAATGACTTCCAACCTTCTATGGAAGTCATTTATGGAACGGAAAGGAAACAGATTTGTCACCAACTTTAACGGGATTTAAATGTTTTTATAATGTTTATCTAAGGATAATTTTTAACCTTGCTTGTTTTAAGCTCACTGTATAATGTATTGTAATGCATTGTGTGCTTTTATATTTTTCTTGTTCTATACTGGCATTGAATGATTGCCATTAATATGTTGTGAGCCACCCTGGGGAGATAGGGCAGACTACAAATAAATCATCATCATCATCATCATCATCATCATCATCATCATCATCTTCAGCAATTATACACAGACACACATAGAGTAATTCTACCTTGCTCTCTAACAAACTACACCCTATATTTCTTTTCATGTTTAACTCATATTAACTCTCAAAAACATTTTTTAAATTATTTTCATTTTCCCTCAAAAATCAGGTTTCAATTTTTTTTAAAAGTCTCTAATGCTTTTTCTCTAACCAAACTGGACAATTTATCTATTTCTGCTAACCCTTCAATGACTATTCTTCCACTGTAGGTATTTCTGAAGGTGGGCTGCTCAGGAAGGAGAGAAAGAGAGATGTTGGCCTCTTGCATCCCTTCATCCTGACTGAGCATTGCCTTTTTCTCAGGTGACTCCAGCCTTGGGCATCCCATCCCAGTGGCCCCTTGACTCTTTCTCTTTCTCTTCCCCCACAACAAAGGAAGGCTCCCCACTTGCCCTGCATACCTCAGGTGCTCACTGCTTCTTCTGCTTCTGCCTCTGCTGCTGCTGCTGCTGTTGCATGGCCGGGATGGCCAGGCTCTGGAGGCCGAGTGCCTGTCTAGCTTCTCTCCCTCATCCACCCCACCTTTATACTGCATCACTGCCCTGCGTTTTCCAAAAAGACTGCCCTTTGCTGTGGCCCTTTCCTTGGGAAGAAAAGGGGAAAGTCAGGCAGCAACTATAAGCCCTCCCTGTCACAATCAAAGCCCTTGCTCCCATGGCCACACTGCCTCTGCAGAAAAACCTCTAGACAAGGAGACTCCATCAGGCTCTGGGGTAGCATATGCATATCTAAAACACCTTGGGCTTTTCCAGACAGCCCTATATCCTAGAATATCAATGCAGAAAATCCCACAATATCTGCTTTGAACTGGGTTGTTTGAGGCCACACTCATAATGTGGAATTTCCTGCCTTGATATCCTGGGATATAGGGCTATGTGGAAGGGCCCCTTGAAGGTACACAACAATCCTAATTAACTTGACTATCTCATCAGCCAAAAACAGGCCCACACTTCTCATTGAAAGACTAGTACATTTAATTTTGTTAAAACTGTTCTTCATTTTATATATTGTATTGTTCTTTCATGGTTTTTTTGGCACTTCAAATAAGGACCCTTCCAAACAGCCTTATATCCCAGAATATCAAGGCAGGAAATCCTACATTATCTGAGTGTGGACTCAGATAACCTAGTTCAAAGCAGACATTGTGGGATTTTCTGCCTTGATATTCTGGGATATAGGACTGCGTGGAAGGGCCCTAAAGCATATGCAATGAGCACAGGAATGTGTTTATGTTTTTTTCAAACTATAGTCTGGTCCCCCAACAGGCTGAGAAACCATGAACTGCCCCTTGGTTAAAAAGTTTGGACCTCTTGGTCTACACAGTCTACACAGACAGTTCAGAATGCTATGTTCCTTCACCCTCATGCTTTCTAAACCACCTTTCCATAATGAAAAGGCCTTTGAAATTTGAAAGTTAAAGTGGTATATTTAGTAGGTGGTAGGCCTAATAAAGATATCACGACAATGTGAACTTTGGCTTTTTGGTTAGTATGGAAATTCTTGCATTTTTTTTACTATTCTGTCAGCCTGATAGTCATTCAAGATCACATGACAAATTGAGGGCAGATTGTTGTTGTGAAGTTACAAATTTGTAACTGTTTGGTAGTTTAGGGACCATACGAGTATGTAAATCCCCATGTACCAGGAAGCAATCACTGTGATTGTTGGGGGACCATTCCCTTGTTGCTCTCCCCCCCCCCCCCCCGCTTATACAAACTCTATATTGTGCAATTGGAAATGCAATAGGGATCAGCTTCTGGCTGTCACAATAGATATTACAATAGCAGGTGGAAACATACATCACCAGCTTTTCAAGCAATAGAGGATTGCTTTTCAAGCAATCAATCAATTGTAGTTGCAGTCTCCCAGTAAATGGAGATTGTGGAAATTGGACCAGTGGTCATGGCGTAGGCACATAAATATGGTGGTTGGGCATTTATAATTTCCAAGCAGAATTCTAGCCACCACCATTACCATCTTTGTATCCAATCTTTTCCCTAAAAATGCACTGGCATATATTTTACCAGAGGGCAAATTATCTGGTTATATGAGACATAACTTAATGTGTCTGTAAAAGTACTGGGAAGCAGATATGAGGCATTGACATGTTCTGTTTGAATAAATTGGTATTTTTTCATGCAGCAATGTTTGCAGCAACATTTCTTCATGCCTTTTTTTACAGCCTTTTGGGGAAGTCAGCCATAGCAGAGCACCTGATGAACCAACATGGACACAGTATATTATTTGAGAAGACAGAAATGCTGGACCACTCTAGCAACCACCATTTCAGGCTACACAGAAAAGCCACTGAAATCCACGAGCATGTGGACAATTTCAACAGAAAGGAGGAAACCATGAAAATGAACAAAATCTGGCTACCAGTATTAAAAAAAAACCTAAAATCATAACAGTAAATAAAGAACAACTTTCAGAAACAGGGGAGCTCCAGACAAGAAACAATCAGGGGCAAGCTAATCACCTTTCAACAAAGGATTCCCCGGGGCAGTAAGAAGTCACTTCTTGAAAATTGCTAGGCCATTAAATGGTAATCAAGGTGGCCAACTGAAGCATTCACACCTACCTCCAATGAACAAGATTTTATTCTCCCACCCTGGACATTCCACAGATACATAAACCCCATTTTCCTAGTTTCCAACAGACCTCACATCTTCTGGGGATGCCTGTCATAGATGCAGGCAAAACATCAGGAGAGAATGCTTCTGGAACATGACCATACAACCCGAAAAACTTATAGCAACCCAGTGATTCCGGCCATGAAAGCCTTTGACAATATAGTTTTAAAGGCTATTTTAAGTATGAATTATTGTGTGGTTTCCAGGCTGCATGGCCATGTTCTAGCAGCATTTTCTCCTCATGGTTCACCTTCACCTACATCTTCAGATCTTCTGAAGATGCCAGCCATAGATGCAGGCAAAACATCAGGAGAAAATGCTGCTAGAAGATGGCTATACAGCCTGGAAACTACACAATACTCCGGTTATTCTGCCCTTGAAAGCCTTTGACAATATATTTTAAGTGCATTTATTATATTTTAATTTGTTTTTTATCTTAATTCAAACTTTATAATTTATTTTTTTTAATTTTTGTATTGTGGTTTTTAAAACTATGATCAATGTGTGGGATTGTTAGTTACCTTGAGTCCCCACAGGGAGAAAGGCAGGGCATAAATAAAGTAAATAATAATAATAAAGTAGGAAAAGAGAAAGATCCTGAATATGCAAGACCTGAGCAGGGTTGTTGATGACAGGGTGACTTGAAAGTGTCTTATTCTTCAGATCACTATGAGTCAAAGTTGATTCGGCAGCAATTAATAACAACATAGAAAGCAGCTTTACCCCATTTTTCAGATAAGACAACCTGAAGAGTAAATGTTGCATGTTTGGTTGCATGTAGGTATTCAGAACAGAAAAATAAGGATATGAGAAAGAAAATCATTTATTTTTCTCCATGCTCTTTTTCAGTATTGGGATTGAAGTATAGCAAATAGATTTCAGGGAAGTACATCTCTTGATAAATTACAAGTGCCAAGAAGTTCAAACTGCATTCCTTTTACTTAGTAATAACCGGCAACACAAATAAAAACAGTGATGTCTTGGGATATTCACATACAAAAGTAATTATGCCTTTTAGCAGGTGTGAATCTTTGATGATGTGAGACAGAAAGCAAAAGGGAACAATTTATATTTAGTGTAATGAAGCCTTACTGTAGTAGGAAAAGCAAAACATGTCTTGATTATGAGTGCAATTATTATTCAGAAAGGCATTGTATGAAAGGTATATACATCTACTTTAGGACGGTACATATTTGAAACACTGAAAATGTTTTAAAGCAATATATGATGATGATGATGATGATGATGATGATGATGGAGGAGGAAGAGGAGGAGGAGGAGAAGGAAACAATAACAAACTGAAACCGTTCTAAAAATTTCCAATGGTGTATAAAAAAGCATACAAAAAACGCAAGAGTTTTTTCCCCAGACATCACTTGTATGATAAAAGAGCCATGCCAAGGGAAGAATGACAGTGGCAGAACACTTGGAAGCAAACATACAACCATAAGGATAACTACAGGGGTCTAAGCCTACCAATTTGGAATTGGGAGCCATGGTTCCAGAGAAAAATGGATACTTTGTAAAGCTTGAAGCTGTCATCTCTTTGTAAATTAAGCACAGCACCCAGTGTTGCCTCTGAATTTCCCTAATGGGGTGACCTACTTCAAGATGGGAGATTGAACTGCACAAAGGCAAACTGCTCAAAATTAATCTAATTTATTTGCAGAATGCACTATCTTTTCACTCCCATTTCAAAACACAGGACTTCCTCTTGGCAGAAGACAGAACACCTGTCTGATGTAGTGAGGGTTGCAGTCTTTGCCTTGCCGGGGTTGAATGATTCTTCATAGTGCGAGTGAGCCTTACAATAAGTTGGCAGGTTGGTCGGCTTGATCCTGATCCAAATTTTAATTTGATGAACAGGACTGGAATCAGACAGTTGGGTCTGTGTCAGTGAAACAAATACTGTTATTCTCCTGGCTCCCTGTCCTTGTTTATAAAAGCATTAAAATAATTTCCCCTTAATGGCAGGGAGCCTCACAGGCAACAACACCAGCCAATCAATGGATATTGCTGCCATTATTGCTAGGATCTCATGCAATAAAAACAGTATCCACATTACTCAGGCTAATCCTGCATTGAAAATTATTAAGAGGTAATATAATAGTCAAAGACTAGAAAATCAAATGGGAATTTAGCTTCATAATTTTTGATGCCTCCTGATTTTTTAAAGAAGGTTGATATTATAAAAAAAATCAGCAATCTCAAACTCAGCGCCAATGACAAACTGAACAGCTTTGATATGGTGTCCCTATCACCAAAGTTCCAATAGCAGACACCATCGCACTCATCAATCCTAATTTCCCTGAAGACATTACAGCCCTGTTTCAATATTGCCTCATGACAAGCTATTTTCAGTGGGACAATGAATTCTATGAACAGAAAGATGGAGAGTAGCCATGAGGAGCCTCCTTAGCCCGGTCACAGCAAATTTCTACATGGAACACTTTGAACAAGTCCTGGAAACAGCAACAAAAAGCCCACTATATGTTTCAGATTTGTGGATGACATGATCACCATCTGGAGCCAAGGAGAAGAAAAATTAAATAATTTCCTCGACCACAATAACAACATCCACCCTAACATTCAATTTACCATGGAAAAAGAAAACAAAGGAAAACTACAATTTCTAGATGCCTAATCATCTGTAAACCAAATCAACAATTGGGCCACACAGTTTACAGTAAACCCACACACACTGATAGATACCTTCATAAAAACTCCAACCATCATTTCTGGGAGTTCTAGGCCAAAACACCTGGGGACCCACAGGTTGAGAACCACTGCCCTAGAAGAAGAGTGTTCTTACCATACATAGGGGAACTACTGACCACATAGGGAAGCTGATGAAGAAACATAACATACAAACAATCTACAGAAAAATTCATAAATGCTACATTCAGCAAAAGATAAGAGGGTTCCTCTAATCCAGTGGTTCTCAACCTGTGGCTCACCAGATGTTTTGGTCTTCAACACCCAAAAATCTTACCGTCTGGTAAACTGGCGGGGATTTCTGGGAATTGTAGGCCAAAACACTTGGGGACCCACAGGTCAGAACCACTGCTCTAATCACTGCAGGAGTCTACCGTATACCATGCAGCTGTGAACAAGTCTACACCAAATACAGTGCCCAAACACATATCAAAGAACATGAAAGGCACTGCAGAATAATACAACCAGAGAAGTCAGCTATAGCAGAGCACTTAATGAACCAACCTGGACACTGAATATTATTTGAGAACACAGATATGCTGAACCAATCTGACACCTATCATTTCAGACTACACAGAGAAGCCATTGAAATCCACAAGCATGTGGACAATTTCAACAGAAAGGAGAAAACCAAGAAAATGAACAAAACATAGTTACCAGTATTTAAAAAACACCAGAATCAAGAGAGTAAATTAAGAACACCACTCAGAAACAAGTGAAGGCAAAAGTATGCTGGTTGCGCGACACAGGTCAGAATTAGAGAAGCAAAGACATTATCGTATATGTTTGCATACGATATCCAGATCGCCTTAAGCACTACGCTTGGCTGTTTGTTGTTCCCCCGCTTTTCTGTCCCTCCCCCCTTTTCTAGCGAACTATCTTGCCACGACTCTGTCACACCTGTGTCTCTCACTCGCTGTGCTGTCTTGGCATTGGGTCCCAGCTATCATACTTTTGCCCAAGGGAATTCCAAACAGCAAACAACCAAGTGCCAGTTAACACCTCCCAAGCAAAGGATACCTCCAAGCACAACAGCTAAGCTACTTCTATGCAAATACCCTCACTGATTGACTTTGCAGCTGCAAGGCTACTCAATGCTAATCAAGCTTGCTAATTGCAACATTCATATTTGCTTCAGACAAAGTTCTTTCTCCCACCCTGGACACTCCACAGATATATATACACACCACACTTGCCTCACTAGCAACATAACCTCTGAAGATGCCAGCCACAGATGCAGGTGAAACATCAGGAGAAAATGCTACTGGAACATGGCCATACAGCCCGAAAAACTCACAGGAACCCAGTGATTGTGGCCATGAAACCCTTTGACAACATGTTGATAGCATACCTTTGGACTACACAACAGTTTGTGTAGGGAACTTTTAATTTTTTTTGTTGAAAATCGCATACCCTAAGAAAAGACGTGAGTACTGTTTGTGAAAATTTATGCCAAAGAAATTCAGCCAGTCTTTAGGGAGCCATGGGATTCTTCCTTGTATCTCCTCAAATATATTCTTTTGGGAGATCACATGTGGCTGAAGTCTGTACTTGCTGGCTCCAGAAGCAAAGTTGGATGGGTTACTTTTTCTCTCTTTCCCCTCTTTTTTTTTTGTTTTTTGTTTTTTTCCCCTTCTTCTGTCATCTCATTTCCCTCCTTCCATCTCACCCAAAGGCAGCTAGGTAAGGAAGCGAACCCTCTTGTTAGAGGTCTAAACTAATCCTTTGACAACATCTGTTGGGATTAGCTAATCAGACAAATGTGACCCACCCTGATGCACAATAAAATTAAACACTTAACTTAGAAGCCGGAAACAGCTATTCATTCATAGTATCAGCAATGTTTTTTTAAAAATCTGCCAGTAATTTGTTACACTTGACTTTCCTACTCTTGAGAAGAGGCAACTCTTCCTCCATCCTCCCCTGCCAATCCCGAGAAAAAACATTGTGGCCATATCTATGCCAGTTATTTAGAGTTGCTATGGTTTCCAATGGAAGAAGCATGTAATTATTGCAGTCAGCTGGTCTGACAAAATTCCTCATGCATGGTACGTTGAGGTAACTTGATAAAATGAATCCTCTTTGTAGGAGGAAGATGAAAGGGTTTGAAGCGATAAAATGTCTGAAGCAAGGAGAGCATGCTGCAGGAATATTAGAGGAGCCAATTTACCTTAAACTCAACATGTCTTGGTCTACATTTCCAAATAGAAAGACTGAAAAGAAGCTTTTTTGTGCAGGCATAATGGTTTCACCAGTCAGGGATCCCCAAGCAGTGGGTCAGGGATGAATGCAAAGTTATCTGTAAATTAGGGCCCTTCCAGACTGGGTGTTATCCCAGGAGCATCCCCATTTTTTAAAAACGCAGATATTCCTGGGGACTCATCTACACCCCCCCCCCCAGAAAGCGCATGGTTTCTGGGGTGAGGGTTCAGATGTTCTTCCAGGACTTCCCAGGAGAACACTATAACCCTCTCCCCAAAGGCTCCACAAAACAATGTAAAAAAGCAAAAGAACTAATCTGGCCTCCATGAGATGGCTTCTGGAGCTCTCCTAACACGTGCAAATGATGTGCCAGGAGAAAGGGGAGGGGGGGGGGAGGGAATTCCCTCTTTTCTACTGGTGCGTCATTTGTCCACACCAGGAGAACTCCATCAGTTGTCGCATGGAGAACGGGTGAGTTCTTTTGTTTTTTTACTCTGCTTTGGGGGGCTTTTGGGGAAGGGGTTGGTATTACCACAGTTTTCCAGGCTAATTTATCCCAGAAAAATGTAGGAATACTGTCTGGACTGCAGCACAGACAACAGAAGTAGTGGGTTTATCCCACACCTTCCAAGAAGGCATGGAATAAACCCACTATAAAATTAATTTGCCATAAACCAGGGCTTTTCTGGTTTGTGGTGGATTAATTTGGGTTTGTGCAGAAGTTTCGCCAATAAAGTGGCTGTCTGGATGCACCCTAGGCAATCCTCTAAATCATATAGGGTTTGCAATAGACATTATTACAACTAAAGGGAATGAAAGCTAGAAGTCAACAACATTACATAAACAATGGGACTCAGAATCTTTAGCCATGGTTCCATTTTCTGGTAACCTATCTGTAGTATTAGTTGATTCCAGGCATGATCCTCTTCATTGAAATTTTGACTCAAATGTAGAAAAGCACATTTGGTTTTTCTGCCAAATCTTCCATCTGAGTCTTTCCTCATGTTTTAGTCTATTAAGCCGCCCTGCTTCATGATTAGATATTCAAGATGGGGCTTCCAGGAGCAGTAGCACAAAGCACCTTGAGACATCAGGATTGGGGAAGACAGATTTTAAACAGTGAGAAATCTGTCCATGAACTGCTGTCTTCTCATCTAGCTTGTTTAGAAATACTGCGATAAATGTGTTTTCAAAGCATATCAAACTAGTGTAAAGATACATTCTTTGCTCAGAAACCTAATATTTTAGACTGCAGTGAAAACCATACTCTTTGACATTGCACAAATGAAAACCAGGAAATGTGTGTTTGATCAACATTAGAGTATTGATGAAAGGATGTCGCCAGGCAAAAAATGAGGAGGAACATATAAATCTATCCTTATAAGCAGAAAAACCCTTGAATTTATGCACTTACTTTTGGAAAGTCTGAAAAAAGAAACACGTCAAATCGATACCTTTATTGGTAATACCTCATGTGCATGCACAAGATAATTAGCAATAAATACATAATGTAGTGCTGTGATAACAAAATTTCTTTATCAGAATGATCAGAAATATAGCTCTTTCTCGGATCCATGTTCACTGCATGAGCGTTGTATTCGCACTCACATAATATAGACTGCAAGTCTTTCAAAAACCATGATTACCATCCTATGATTCCGCTTTAGCTTCTTTGGTCACATTCTATGAAATCTTAAGATTTACAACCTTAGGAAATATAGTTTAGCATGACTTGTAATTTGACGATGGTTTCTCCAGTTGCAAAACGAATGCCTAGATCCCAATTATTTTCCCATAAATTAATCACAGATTTTTCCATAATCCCATGTACCACATACTGATCTTGGAATAATTGGGAAGCCTTTATTACCCTTTGTTCCTCCTACCAATATCACCCCCATCTGATACTGCACATGTGAACATACCACTTTCTAATTTACTAACTGTAAATATGGCACCCATCCTACTATACAGAAGATGTTGTGGGGTTGGATGGAAGCACAGTGGTTTGGGAGCTACAGGGTGAGGCAGCATAACTTCCTTTTTTAAAATGCACACTATTCAGTTGGTTGAATATGTAGCAGAGCGCTAGTGGTCTTGTTCGAGAGGCAGGAGTATAAAGTTTTGTCCTGACACAGTTCAGTTATCATCATGCATTGGAACAGTGAGGAGTGTGCTTTTGCCGTTGAGGCCTACTTTTCGAGTGCATTTGGAGTGGCCGGCCCGCTTTCCAGATTTGGCCCCTTGTGATTTTTTTCTATCGAGTTTTTTGAAATCCCGTGTTTATGTGAACCATCCAAGGACCCTACAAGATTTGAAGACCAACATCCAGAAAGAAATTGCCAGCATAATGTCTGCTATGCTGGCAAGAGTCATGACAAATGCCAGAAATTGGTATACTCAGTGTATGGAGAATGTAGAATGGGGGACGTCACCTACCTAATTTGATCTTCAAAACTACATAAAACAAAACTTTAGGTATGTGCCTACATTATAAAAAAAATTAAAAATTTCTGATTCATACAATGGGTTTTATTAAGTTTTGAAAAAAGGAAGTTATGCTGCCTCAACCTGCATATAGACATTGTGAGGGCCTGCCCACTTCCCAGAACTTATAGCAATCTGGGAGGTGGTAGGTTCTGTGGCAGGGATGAACAGCAATGGATTCAGATTTTGGTTTGTATCTATTGGCTGCGGAAGCGGGGGGTGGCTACCTTATGAGAGTGACCTGGATGGGGTTTTCACTTCAGTCAAGTGGCCAAGTATTTATTTTGGGTCAGATCAATCTGCCAATTGCCTTGCTTTGAGCTATATTCCATCTTCTGTTACATGTCTTATATATGTATATCAATTATCAAAACTTTGTGGATGTGCTTGGCATAGATCATGGATCCAAGGATCAGTTCCATTTCAGTACTGGAAGCATATAAGGGTCCCACTGGGGGACAAAGGGGCTGTGGTGAATGTGACTTCACCCAGCAGGGGCAACTGTATCACACACCCAGTGGCTGTAAGACCAAGCTGGGTAGCTAGTACCTGATTACTCACATGCCATTCCTGGCTTGGAAACCTTCGCTCATTGATCAACAGCAGGTTGGCCAATGCCTGGGTCCAAATACATGTGTTCACCAACAGCTATAACCAAATAAAGTTGTGGTTATTTCTTTTTAGTATATATGTCTTTGTCTGGTGTTTGTATTGGAACAGAGCAAAACTTGCCTCTGCACTGGCAATAACCATTATTACTACAATAATAATATTCTGTTGTTGTAGAAATGAAGAAAAGATGGTTCTCTAATGTCAGCATATTCTGATTTTCCATTATGTTGCAGATATTTTTGTTTATTTCAAGCTGTAACCTATGCTTTTGTATTTCACATTCAAGTCACAACAATAGTCTGCAAACAGTAAATACAGTGTACTGGATGTAGGAATTCATCCTTGTAGCCATTTGTAATCAGAGATCTTACTGCCTGCCATCAGTTCTCTTTGCTCTTCTTCATCTTCCTTGCTCTCTGACTTTACTCTGAAAGTTTTTAATTTGTCACCTAGTGTTAACTAATTAGGAAGTTGTCACTTTTTTTGGCCTTTCATCAACAGGGCACACTACAGGAAATATGAGCTGAAAGTGTAATTTGTTCATTACATGTAGCAAAAGTGCCAGTTGGTTTTGTCCTTTGAGAGATTTATTTACTTCTTTCAAAGGCAGTCACCAGTCTGTTACCTGAGTGTTAATCTTCTTTGTCCCTTTGATAAACTCACCTCCTAATCAATTAATCACATCTCTTCCTTTCTGTTAACTGTCTGAGGCAACAGAGGTTGCCAGTAGGTCAGTGTATGAAAATTGAGAGACTTCATATGAAACTCACAGAGGAACTAGCTAAAACTTTTCACAATGAATAGCCCTTGTGTGTGCACGCGCGCACACACACACACACGCTCATTGTGCAGAAAATCTTGTTAGCTAGTGAGCAAGAAGTCTCATCTTCATATACTTGGGTAAATTTGGATTTTCAGGAATGAGAAAATCCACAACTTCCATATCATTTTTGAGATATGGCGACCCTGTGGATAAATCATCATATTATTAACAGCCCTCCTCAAGTCTTCCAGACTGAGGGCATGGCTTCACTGACTGAATGCATCCATTTGTAATGAGGTCTTCCTCTTTTCCTGCTACCTTCTACCTTACATCATTGTCTTTTCTACTGAGTCATATCTTCTCATGATATGTTCAACAGTTGTAGTTTAGTCATCTTAAACTTCTAGGGAGACTTCAGGACTGATTTGCTCTAGGACTCATTTATTTGTCTTTTTAGTAGTGCATGGTGTAGGTAGAATTCATTTCCAGCACCACATTCCATGGAAATGCAATGGCATGGACAGCCATGACATAATATTCAATTATATTTCATACACTTCAAAACCTTCTCTAGTTCCTTCATTGCCATACTTCCAAGTTATAGGACACATCTAAATTAATACTATAATGCAGCTTGGAACTGATTTGGAAGACGCTAGTTTTGCTGATTTGATTGAAAGGTCTGGAACTTGCTTGAGGCCAGGAAGGTGATTACATTGACTACAGAAACTGGTCTCAAAGTGCTTTGTTCTGCCCTCCTACCCCAGTTCTGGGAGACATGCACACCAGGACTCCAGAGGCATACGAGGTGAAAAAAAGGAAAGTGACAGTTAGGAGTGGAAGTAATGACTTACCTTTCCCAGGGGTCAATTAGCCCCCTGTTAGCTAGCTAGCTATGCCCCTGAGGCATGTTTTCGGCAGCCCCTGTGCTCCCTGGTTCTACCATGCACCCTAGCAAGGGCAGTTTTCTACAATGCATTTCTCATTCTGTGGAGCCAATTTCACCCTGGGATCCGGGATATTCTGGGATCAGCTGCAGTGCATTAAAGGCTCTAATTCAGACTGTCCTGTGACTTTCTTCAAAGCACTGTATACCCTTAAATCCATACTGCAGCATGCATTGGCAGTGTGTGTTTTGTGGCTGTTGCAATTTTGAGTCATATTGAAGCTGCAAAGTATCAGTGTAATCTTCTTGAAATTTC
Organism: Anolis sagrei; assembly: GCF_037176765.1. Taxonomy (NCBI): domain Eukaryota; kingdom Metazoa; phylum Chordata; class Lepidosauria; order Squamata; family Anolidae; genus Anolis; species Anolis sagrei. The sequence continues at coordinate 87,214,806 of NC_090023.1, forward strand.
TTGATTGTAGTCTCCATTCTGATTAATGTTTGACCCTGATTAAAGAAACTCTTTAATTAAAATACATGTAAATCATCAATGGGCACTATTTTTGTTTTCTTAATGTTAGGCTGTAAACCTGACTATGTACTTTCATCTTTAACTCTCCTTTATAATTGTTTCAAGTTTTTTTCTATATTCTTAAATTGTTGATGTTCCTTTCTCCCATTTTCATGCCTCCTTCTTTCAGGTCTAATCTTGCTTTACATAGGATCTCTTCGGCATACAAGTTAAAAGTTAGGATGATAAAATGCAACTTTTCCTGATCTCCCTGACAAGTGGTAAAAAATCCAATTTCTTCATATTTTGTCCTTACAGTAGTCTCTTGTTCTAAGTACAGGGCAATCAAATGCTGGCACACTCATTTCTTTAACAACAACCTATAATTGTTTCATGATTTACACAATCAAAGGCTATGCTTTAATGTGTAAAGCGGAAAATAACTTCCTTCTGAAATACTTTTATGTACTTCACTATCAAATGTATGTTTACACTGTTATTCCTGCTGCCTCCTACTTTCCAGAATCCTGGTTGGACATTTGTCATTTCTTATGTCATATATAAAAGTCCAGTTTTTAAGCATGACCTTACTTCCAGGGGAAATTAAAACCATAGTTCTGTGGTTACTGTAATCCCTTACTTACCTATGTTTTGGGAATTAACAAATGTTAAATGGAAGAAGATTTATGGGTTAGTTTCACTGCTAACATAGCAGTAGTTGCTATGCAAAAACAATTTGTCCCTAGAAGACCCAATAATGCTTGCAACATTTGAAAGAGCAAACTTTACAAAATTTACAAATGGGCTTACCTTTGGAGATTTGATCAACTTTTATAAAAACATAAGTCTAATGTGATTATTTTCCTCCTTTCATGTTTTTATTTTGCTGCTTTTGTTATATGTGAACATTATAGTAAATAAAAACTTAAAAATACACTTAAAAAGCAAAAAAAAATTAATTACATGACATAATATATCACTCACAATATCAGACATTCAGCTCTTTCAATGTGATTTTGCCATCAATTGCAATGCTATGCTTTATTCTACATTGGGCAAACAGCCAGTCTCAAAGAAAAAATGACTCAGTTCTGACATCAGAGGCAGTGATGTTCAAAAACCACCAGAGCATTTTAACTTTCCAAGATGATCTGTAGGTGACATCAGTCTGGTTATTCTTGAAACAAAGGAACGTCATAGATAGATTTCATTAGGAAATAATTGAATAAGAATGATCAACATGCAGAACTCTATCTTCTATGGCCTAAACAGAGGAAGACGTTCATCATACTGTGTTAATAAGCAAATCAAAGCAAGAATGTCTGTGTTGCAAGCAAGTTACTATATTGATAATAGTTGCTGTTATATTAATTATCATAATGCATTTCAATTCCCTCTGTCCCCACTGTTTACAATCCAAGAGTGAGTGTGTATGTCTATTCCTGCCAATTGATGTTAACACTTCATGATGCTGAGGTGTACTGGTCCATTAACATTTATATCATAATAAAATGGTTAATCACACCATTTTATCAGACAAAAGTCTTTTTTTTTTGTTTCTGAAGGACAACAGTTTCTCATGTGCATCTTCTTGTGCATCAACAAATTCAACTTTTCATTGAGTTAATTGGATAATACTTGCATAGAAGATTCCTATGACATACTTTGATCAAGGCAGCGCACTAGAGCTCTTTCACACTATATAATTATACCACTATGATTCCACTTTAACTGGGCTTTGTAGTTGGAGAAACAATTTTCAGCTTTCTGGTTGAAAATTTTAAGTGATTCCCTCTAAACTGCCCATCCCAGAATCCCATAGGACATGTCCATGACAGCTTAAGATGAATCATAGTGCTGTCTCCAAGCATCATCAAAGTGTAATCAAGATGCCAAATGAGAAAAAAAAATACTACTTGGGACAGGCCACTGTGGTTTGCTTTTTCCTTTGTCCCCTAGAAAGACAAGAATCCTACCTCTATTTTCCATTTCTTTTTCCGCAGTTAACCAAACCAAATTATTTTTCCACTTTGAATGCAAAGTAAGCTGAGGACAAAAGGGGAAAGTAGAGGGTGGTGGGAAAAGAAGGAAACTGGGACATTATGAAAGCAGCCGAAAAAGTGGAACAATAGCAGTTTCTTTGGGACTGTCCTTGACAAACTGGGACAGTTGAAAAATATGTAAAATATGTAGTATGAAAGATGTCCTGGTGTCCCACATTTAATTTTTGAGGCAGGCTTTTTCAAGTGGTAAGGAAGCTGCATTGGCTGCCTATAGGAGCCATATACCCCTGCACTCTACCTTTTACCATACCCCATTTGGAGATTTCATTATGTTTCCCTCCTGTATCCAAGCAGTTTAGATCCGATAAATGATTCCGTGTAATAAAGAATTAAACAAGAACCCAACTTCTAGTCTGTGTATGCATGTGCGCACATATGCCTTTAGGCTACTTGTTGACTTACGGCCATCTCATGACTTTCATAGGTTTTTCCTAGGCAAAGAATACTCAGAGGTGGCTTGCCAGTTCATTCCTTTCAAATATAGCATACAACACCTGGCATATGTTGAGAGTTTCCTTTCTAAGTACTAACCACCAGAACTGACTTCCTTGTCTTGGATGTAAAATTTCTGTGGAGGGGGTACTAAACATGGCAGAATGACCCTCTGTATCCTCTAGAAGGCTGTGAAGGGTATTTTGAGTAAAAAGAGAAAGAAAATATGAGGGATTTGGGTGAGACTAGGGCATCCCTGAAATCAAGCCCAAGGGGCATATGTGATACATTGGCCACACTTTCCCAATCCCTGGTATAGAGACTATCACCAGACTAGGGATGGTTTAGGGTTAGATACATGCATTTTCCATTCACCCATTAACTTAATAGGTCATCTCGAGCTAGTCTTTTATTCCCCTTTTCTAATCATAGCTTCCCCCACAGAACATAAAGTTTACTAAATGACTTTGAGCTAATTTCTCTTCAGAAAACTTTACTAGGTGACCTTGGACCAATCCTTAAATCCTTGACCATGGCCTTTACTAGGTTACCTTAAGCACCCAAATCTTCTCTGTCACTTATCTCATTTTCTGTTTTGTTTTGTTTTTGGTGGAGTTACTTTGGGCCGACCCATTTCCCCCCTATTTTTCTTACCAAACTCAAAAGAGTCCCCAGTGGCGCACCAGGTTAAGCCATTGAGCTGCTGTACTTGTTAACTGAAAGGTCAGTGGTTCAAATCCGGGGAGTGGGGTGAGCTCCTGCTGTTAGCCCCAGCTTCTGCGAATCTAGCAGTTTGAAAACATGCAAATGTGAATAGATCAATAGGTACTGCTCTGGCAGGAAGGTAACAGCGCTCCATGCATTCATGCTAGCCACATGACTTTGAAGGTGTCTATGGACAATGCCGGCTCTGTGGCTTAGAAATGGAGATGAGCACCATCCCACAGAGTTAGACATGACTAGACTTAATGTCAAAAGGAAACCATTACCTTTAACTCAAAGTGAAAAAAGGTTATAATGTATGCTGCAGCATTTTGAGGGAAGCCTAATAGTAGTAAATAAACAAAATATATTAGAGTATCATTGCTTACATAATAAACAGATTTAGATTAAGTATGATTGCCTCATATTGCAACTCTCTCTGTACAGTGTATTAGCTCTCCCAGCTCCCGAAGCCATTTTTTCATCACTTACCTGTGCCTGTTTTTCAAAGGAAAACATTTAGCAAAGCTCATAATTGCCTCTTATGCACAAGAAACTCACTGTTTGCGTCTCAAGGGATACCACAGGGGTTACTAGAATAACAGCACGGAATTTCTTCTCTTCTGTCAAATTCAAACTGCTTTCAGCTGAAGCTATAGGAAGGTTTTCTGTCACACCACTCTGTCGATTTCATAGACGAATTGCAACCGAAAGAGTCCAGGCACCAATGAGGCAGCTCTGAGCTTAGGAAATACCAGGGTTTCCCTAGCAACAGGTTGAAAGCTAAAGAATTATAGCTAGGAAACCATGGGGTTTCCCTAGCTACAGACTGCTACTGACGAACATAAGAGCATCACTTGGCTCAGTCTGGCGGTGCTATAGCACACGCAATCCTCTGCTCCCCAACCCCTCTATTGCTGCAACATTGGAACAAAGCAGGTAGCAATTCATGTTTCAATGGATGCTGGAAGCATCTGAGAGAAGCAGTCTCTCTGTGAAGATGTTTTGCCGCAGAACATCTGCTCCCCCTTGGTCACACCAACTGCAAATGTGAGATGAAAACAGCTGACTGGAAGAACTAGGAGCGAGGCAGAATGGGTAAACCCCCCATGCCAAGCAAAAAGTTTGAAAGGTAAGGGAAACGGCATGCACGCTACAAGGAGAATCAGTGGATGGGGAGTTTCTGTCTGGGCAGCATTCACTATGTGGAAAAATGGCCTAGTGAGCCTCCAAAATGTTTTTCCATAGCCAGGCATCCCATTGGTTATATCAAAACTAAAGATAGGAGTAGTCATCTTTTCACTATTGAGATTATGTTCTTCTAAATTGCAATTCTTTTTGCGACAGTCAAGATGCTTCTCAAATTTTGGTTTTGACAGAATTCACTAGCAATTCAGAAATGTTTTGCTTCCTCCTCAGCTTGCAAGTGAAATTCTTTACAGGGCATACTTACTCTGAACCAAGACCCTGTGTGTTCACTGAGGCTAATTCCAGGGAAATAAGCATCTTTAGCTTTAGGCTAGCCTTAGGCTGTAGTCCTATTTCTATTCACATGCAAACAGAGCCCAGTGAACTCACTTTTCTGATACTTTTACATGTAGAAACTTTAAAATTATGACCGACTTTTAAATTGAGAAGAACCTTATAAATTGTGTTGCTGAAAGGTTTCAAGGTTGGAATCACTGGGTTGCTGTGAGTTTTCCAGGCTGTATGGCCATGTTTCAGAAGCATTCTCTCTTGACATTTTACTCACATCTGTGGCAAGCATTCTCAGAGGTTGTGAGGTCTGTTGGAAACAAGTGAAGTTATATATCTGTGGAATGTCCAGGGTGGGAGAAAGAAATCTTGTCTTGTCAAGCAGACAAGAGTTCTTTCTCCCACCATGAACATTCCACAGATATATAAATGCCACTTGCCTAGTTTCCAAGAGAACTCACAACCCCTGAGCATGCCTGCCATAGATGTGTGTGAAACGTCAGGAGAGAATGCTTCTTAAACATGGCTAAACAGCCTGGAAAACTCACAGCAACCCAACCTTATAAATTTCTTCTGAATTCTTAAACTTTAGTCAAAATTGACTCATAGTGCTCTATATGAATAGCAGTAGCATAATAAGGTCCAGGATATATCTCATGGCTGCCGCTGTTTCCCATAATCCTATGCAAATCAAGAGAGTTGGGAAAGTCACTAGGCTGGCAAGGCAGTGCATTCTAGGCTAACCAATCCTGCCATTTAGGGCACTAGTGGACAATTATCTGATATCTGAGGTCCATGCCCACCACCACAGCTCCACTAAAAACACCTCCCTGCACCCTAAAGGAAGAGGACAGAACTACTTTTGCCATATCTTGGGCACTTCTTAAGAATAGGCCTGAAAATGGACTTGACTTAAATCAGAACGTGCATGAAACTGGCTATGGGGGACATGCTGAAATTGCTATCACATCTGGTAGATGACATGGATGCCTTTCATGGGTGGCAGCAGAAATAATTCATTTGGAGCCCATTGAAAATGCTTTCTCTATTCCTGATTTAAGCATTACATTCGCTTGAATTATTTTATTCATATTTCTCTGTGTATTTTTAAAATTTACCACTCATCAACAAATGATTTCTGGGCAGTTTGCGATAGGTGGGCAATTGTAAAATAGCATTTATCTCTCCATTTTAAGAAAAAAGTTTCAAAACTGTTCTGGACATTGGGATGGTGGTGACATGTCAAGCTTGTTACTCATAATGCAAAAATACAGCAAAATGTTTGTTACATTACTCTAAATTCATTGATCTGGAGACTTGTTTCCCTATAAAGCCTTAATTTCTTTAAGCAAAGGAAAAAAGTATGGTTATGTGGTCTAAAGTGCTGTAAAAAGAGACACAGTGACGCCTTATATTGAGTTGGTCTATCATCTAAGATCAGTATTGCTAACTGACATTACATGTCTAAGGGTTTAAGTAAAAACTTTATATGTCCCAAACTGACGGTGTTGAAGGTTGAAACCTAGAACTTTCTACCACAGAGCTATGTACTTTTCCACCGAACCCCTTTGTCTCAAAAATGGTAGTAGAAAACACAGTCTCTCTCTGCTGTATGTGATGATGATCACTAGGTACCACTCTAAAGAGAGTCAATGAATTGTAAGGTCCATTCCTCGGTTATTTTACTTCTCACGAAATTATGTACTTTGTTCTGGGATGTGGTAGGAAATTCTTTGGGCCAGAAGAGAAGCAGAATGGCTGCCATTTTATTTTGCTCAGAAAGCTCTGCTCTGGCATGCTTTTTGAATTCTGGGAAATCCAAAATGGATGCCACTATAAAAATTCAGCCATTCAGCAGGTATTGCCACACAAAGTGCACAGCAATTAGAGAGCAGTAAATAGTCTTATAGAATGGTTGGTCATTTCTCTATCAGAATATTTAATTAACAATATGCAATGCTAAATAACCATTCAAAGAAAGGACTTTTATGAAAACAGACTTGTTAAAAAACATGAATTCTGAGATATTCCAACCCAGAGCTGCTAGGATATTTTTTAACCCTTGGATGTGTATACTCCTCACCATTACTATCTGAGAAGAATATGCTATATAAAAAGGAAATCCAAAGGTTTAAAAAGCATCTGTACCATTCCTATTTAGGGGATGAAGAATCAGACATTGATGTCTGTGTCTGCCTGTCTAATCAGAATCAGTGCAATTTAATCCTGAGTAAATATATTGAAAAATAAGCAAAGTGTTTTGAAAAAAACAATGTTGGTGGAAGGAGTATGACAAAGAATTATCCTTTAAATACTTGGACAATTTCATGAATTCTTCACCATACTACATTTCTTCCTGGTCTGAATGAATATTTCCTTATTTGTATGCATCACTGATCACAGTGGAATGTATTGCTAAAGCACCATGGATGTGATTGAGCTGTACTTTTTTTTAAAAAAAGCTATTGTTTCAGCTTAAGAAAAAAACCAGGTAGCTAGGTTTCCCTTGCTAATGCAGTATTGCATACTGCAGTATCAAGCATGATAAATTGTTACTTTTTTGAGAGACAGTCTTCCTGTGTCTGCTAGCAACCTCTTGAACTAAATATACACATTTAAGGCACAACTAATAGGGAAAAAAGTTTATCCTTAATGCAAAATTGTCTTTTTGGGGAGGAAGATCTTCTAAAGGAATAATTGAAAATATTTGTCATCATTAAGCTGCTACCTATTTTTTAAATATCTTCAGGAATTCTGCCTTAAATTTGGCAATATGCCAGATCTGTGGAAGCCTTTTAATAATTGGATGAAGAGCAGCCTATCTGTGGATCATTGATATTTTTTATTTACAAGCTCTCAAGATGTCCATTCATCGAGATGGTGAAATGGCCTTGATTTGCTTTGAAGATTCCAGTTGTTAGATCTGATAGATATTTAGAACAGAGATGAAGCACTTATAGTCAAGTTGTATTACATAATTTATGCCATCATAGATTTAAATATCAATTTAGGGAGAAAAAAAAACACCAAACTATGGCAACTTCCCAGGTGACAGAATCAGGTTTATTGGATACACTTATTACAGGTGGGAAGAAAAGTTGGTTGCTGATGTTGTTGTTAAGGCTATGCTGAATATTTTCCCATTTAGATTATTGGCAGCCCAGTATAAGTTAGCAGGAAGATAGAAGCTTCTCTACCAAATGGTTTTATATATGTAAGAATGTGTAATTTTTGATCCTGTTCCGGGCTTCTGCCCTATTGGATTTTGTTACAAGTAGTGACATTTTCTTTGTGAAAAATGTGTCCATTTGTTGATATACCTCAGCTACTTTGGAATCAAATACTGAATGTCATGTTTTGACAGCACCAGATCAACCAGGGGTTAGCTGGTAACTACTGTGGGTCTAGGTGCCAATTTCCTGTCCCTTCAAGAGTTAGATGGATACCCTTCTTCATTCCCTGCTGCAGCCAGGTATTCACTTTTGGTTTTGATAAACAGTGCAGGGCAACGGGGCCCTACAGTATTCAAAAGCCAAATTATCCACTGCTCCAGGAAGTTTTTAAAAGATGCAACCCATCGTTTTGTATGGGAACTAGAAATAGTGTATTTTAGTGCAAGTAGAAACAGCTTTCAGATCTGTATGCAACCCCAAAGCCCCAATTTTAATTCCCTGACATAAACCAATCAGTTCTGGTACATGGTCACATACTTTGAGAGTGGCAACCTCCCCCCCTCCCCCAAATGCAGTGTGAGGGGGTTGTTTCCAGAAATACTTTCAGGTAATTTTAGTAATTTGAATGTAATGTCAAAATAAAAACAAAATAAAATGGAGAGGTAATTTTCAATATTGTCCCAAATGTTTTCCCAAAAGGCTGAATATTTTCAGCTCAGTTCTAACCTTGATAAAACAAAACAAAAAACAAAACATCTAAAGGAGCAATGGGGTGCAGTAGATTGCCAATTATCATGTAATTACTGGTTGCCTGCAATGTGTGTGCAGCCATATGGAAAACGGTTTGTTGTTCCTGGCTATGTGTCAACCCTCCATTCCCATTACATTCTGATTCTCGAGTTTTCAGACAATGTGGAAATGTATAGTAAAAACTGGCTCACTATGCAGCAAGACATCACATGCTATTGGTTTCTCATATCATACTTGCTGTAGTGGATGTATATGTAATAACTGGGTTACTATTGTTGCTGCTGTAACCAATTTTAAAAAAATTAATGTACCTAGGTGATGGAAAATACAGTAGCTTAAAATCGGGTAAAACAATACAGGAGAAACAGATGATTAAAAAAATAACTGCTACCAAAATTTTAGCTGCCTGTAAGAACATATTTTGCATTGTATTGCTGCTAATATGATTCTAAGCTCAATTCATGATGGCGCTTTTGATTTGTAAGTCACAAAATGCATCTGGCGAAGGGTACTCCAAAAACTACCTCATCTCATATAAGCCTCCCCAGAATTAAAGAGAACCTGTTGCATGCCCTACATCCTCAGATGATAAAATATATATTCCACTATTTGTACAAAATACTATTACCAAATGAAAGCTTTGAAACAAGCAATTGATCTGTAATTCTGGTGAAATTAAAAAGTGCAATGTAAAAATAAATAAACACTGACTCCAGAAATAAAGAGCAGTGTCTCTTTCTTGTGGAATTCACTTCCCAGGGAAATTAGGTCATCATCATCCCTCCTCACCTTTAGAAAGAAGGTAAAAACATGGATGTGGGACCAGGCCTTTGGGCAATTAGGTTAAAGGACAATTGATAATGTTGACTATGGCTTGGAAATGGATTTGGATAAGTTAAGCGGAGTACTCAATAGTATATGGCTAGATAAGTAGCCGCCAGCCTGGTAATAGCTCAATGGACTGTAAGTATACTGTTTTAATATTTATGTTTTAATGTTTATGCTTTTAACGGTTATAATTGCTATTTGTATTTCATTATGCGGCATCAAATTGTTTCTAATTGAAAACGGCCCGAGTTCCCCTAGGGATTGAGAAGGGCGGGGTAAAAATGTTCGGAATAAATAAATAAACAAATTCACAAAGAACTGTTGCCTAAGACCAGCCTTGCAACTTTCTACTGTTGTTACTGTCCCTAAAGTTAGCAAGAGGAAACTGATGAAAACCTAGTTGTTTCTGTTATAACGAGTCCTATGGCTGAAAATTGTAAAGGTACTCACTATTTGGTGCTATCGGGCACTTATTTTTGAGAATATATGCACTATACATTCAGCAAGGAGAGTATATGAAAGTAGTGAATCATCGGATCTGAACAGACAAAAGGAAAATACCTCAAAATACCAAATGACTGCTGCTTGGTCAGTATTTGCATAAATACTTATCATACTGCACCACCATTTCAAGTTTCACAGACCTGCATTATCTAGTCCTACCTCTCCACTTTCTCTCCACATATATACTGTGCTTGTATTGGTGCATCCATGTGCTGACTGATATTGAGGATTTCCCCTCATATGGAAGATCTTAGTGCACATATGTTAATTAACTAACATATGTGCACTATTAATGGCTCAATTAATGGCTGATACCAAATGAGAGACTCCCCCCGGGCACACAGAAAACTGGGCGATTTGGAAGGCACTGAACAGACTGCGCTCTGGCACCATGACATGCACGACCAATCTTAAGAAATGGGGCTACAGGGTGGAATCCACAACATGCAAGTGTAGAGAAGAACAAACCACTGACCACTGACCATTTGCTGCAATGCAACCTGAGCATGCACAATGGAGGACCTCCTTGCGGCAACACCAGAGGCACTCCAAATGGCCAGATACTGGTCAAAGGACATTTAATCAACTACCAGGCTTGCAAACTTTGTGTTTTGTCTGTTTGTTTGTTTGTTTTGTTAAAAATGTAATACAAATGTCTGGTTGCTCCTGACATGATAAATAAATAAACCTGGATAACCTAGGTTGAAAATGTCGTTGTTGAATGCTAGGTCAGCAAACAGAAAAACAACTGCCATCCAGGACTTGATCCTGGATGAGCATGCTGACCTGGTTTGTATCATGGGGGGGGGGGGGGGGAATCTCTTTCCGCTCTGCCCACCAAGATTCTCTGTGCAGCAGCAAGCGAGGTCTGGGGAGCGGGGAGGTGGAGTTTCAGTGGTCTATCATGATTCCATCCCCCTGATAAGGTTCCCCATCCTACAGTCAACAGTGTTCTAGTGTATTTACTTAAAAGTGGGTAACCGCGACAGAATAGGGTTTTTCTTGGTGTGCTGCTTACCCAGCTGATTAACAGTCTCCCTTCCTGAGCTAGCCGTGGTGATCTTGGTCTTGGCGTTGGAGTCTCAATGTGTTATAGTGCTGGGAGACATCCATGCTGAGACTGCTCTCTCAGCGGTGGCTCAAAACTTCATGGTGTTCATGAGAGCAATGGGTCTTTCTTAGGTAGTGTCTTGCCCTACCCATGCTGTGGGACACACATTGGACTTTGCTTTCTGTGCAGGATGGAATGATGGTGATTATGGTGTGGTGGAACTTGTCACAGTCCTGTTGTCATGGACCAATCACTACCTGGTCAAGTTTAGATTCGCTAGGACTCCAAACCTCCAAAGGGTGGGGTGGGCGATTAAAATTGTCTGCCCCAGGAGGCTTATGGATCCAGATAGATTCCTGATGGCTCTTGGGGATTTCCTGTCACCTTGGCAGGCAATTCCGTTGAAGCTCTGACTGACCTCTGGAATGGGGAAATGGCTAGGGTAGTGGATACAATCACTCCTGAACATCCCCTCTCACTGAGAAGGGCCAAACCAGCCACTTCATTTTCCAAGGAGTTGGCTGTGATGAAGCAAGCAAGACGGAGACTAGAACAGCATTGGCAGAGAACTCAAAGCGAATCTGACCAAGCTTGGGCTAAAACATATTTGAAAGCCTATTCCATGGCAATGGAGGCAGTAGAGAAATCATTCCTTGCTGCTACCATTTCATCTGCAAGGAACATCCAGCGGAGCTGTTTCGAGTGGTCAGATGGTTATTCCATACTGGTTCCAGAGTTCCAGAGCTGCCCCTACCTCTGGAACTCCCTTCCTAAGGAGTTAAACATGCCCCCTCCCTCCCTGCTTTCAAGAAACAGCTGAAGACATACCTTTGCTCACTAGCTTAGGAAGAGTAGTAGTAGTTGGTAATACTACAATTATACCTCTGGCTAATAGCTACCATCCATATCTGTGCCCTGTTCACCCTACCAGCTCAATAGATATTTTGAGCAATGCCCAAGGAACAAGAAAATCGTTGCTTCTGTTCAATGTTTGATGTTTTGTATTATGTCTGTTATAACAGGCTGCATTTTTAATTTAATTTTAATTTAATGTATTGTCGAAGGCTTTCATGGCCGGAATCACTGAGTTGTTGTAGGTTTTTTCAGGCTATATGGCCATGTTCTAGAGGCATTCTCACCTGATGTTTCACCTGCATTTATGGCAAGCATCCTCAGAGGTTGTAAAGTCATAATTCATGTTTATATGTTGGGTTGTTAAATTTTGTTAGTATGGCTGCATTTGGGCATTGAATGTTTGCCTTTTATGTTTGGAATGCGCCCTGAGTCCCTCCGGGGAGATAGAGCAAAATATAAATAAAGATTATTGTTATTGTTGTTGTTGTTGTTATTATTATTATTATTCAAGGAGAAAACCCTGACCACTCAGAAGCCCACTGTGAAGAATCTGTAAGGCACTTTACAGATAATCGCTCAGATCCATTCCGACTTGGATGCTATTATTGAGACAGTTCCAATAGATGTAACTTTGGCTCCTGTTTGTCCAGTGTTGATGGATACTTTTCAATTGGTGCCGCTTGAGGATGTGGACAGGATCCTTGGAGAGGTGAGAGCTACCACATGTATTCTAGATCCATGCTCTTCCTGGCTGATCAAACAGGCCAGAGGGGGACTGGCAAAGTGGGTGAAGGTGGTTGTCAATGCCTCCTTGGAACAAGACAAAGTTCCAATTTGCCTAAAAGAGTTGTGAGGCCGATATTTAAAAAGTCATCCTCTCTATAAAGGACAACTATCAGCCAGTGTCCAAACTTTCATTTCTGAGTAAGGTATTGGATCATGTGCTGGCCTCCCAACTCCAGGGATTTCTAGATGAAACAGATTATCTAGCTCTATTTCAATCTGGTTTCATTGCCTTCTCTCTCGGTGGCTGCCCCTCAATTCTGGAACTCCCTTCCAGGGACTCCAAAATGGCTCCCTCTCTGCTGTCCTTCCAGTATCACGCTAAAACCTTTTTATTGTTGAAGGTTTTCATGGCCAGAATCACTGGGTGCTTGCCATAGATGCAGGTGAAACGTCAGGAGAGAATGCCTCTAGACCATGGCCATATAGCCCGAAAAAACCTACAACCACCCAGTAAAACCTTTTTATTCAGGCAAGCTTTTAAAGATGAAGGTGTTTAAGATCTTTTCAGAGGGTGCTGTGGTTTTTAACTTTGAATTTGTTTTAATAGGTTTTAACTGGAAATTTTAAAATATTTTTATATTTTATCCTGTTTTAATGTTTGTATATTTGCATATTTAAAATGGCTATGCTAATGCTTTTATGTTAAGTTGCTTTGACTCCCCTTTAGGGAAGATAAAGCGGGGTGGTAACAACAACGACAATGACAACAACAATGTAAAAGGGATGGACAACTTTCCATTACATTTTTCCATTAAATCTGTGAATATTAATTTTTACCACAACTAATTCAAAAATGTTGCTTTCTTTCAATAAGCAATGAAGGAATTCTCAATTTTGGCAAGATAAATTTTTAAACTCAAAACCCAATCAGACAAGATTCAGCACTGGCCAATTCAGGAAATACAGTGATTGCCAACTTGGGGCCCTTTCACACTAGTCAGTTATATCATTATGGTTCTACTTTGTGATGGCACGAGTGGCGCCACCTATGTGTAGAACTGTTCGTTGCAAGATTTAAATTGTTGTATCATGCTTAATTCTGCCTTTTTACCCTGCTTATGTATAGTTGGATTGATTGGTTATTTATAGCTGTCAGTCAATGTTGTTTGCACCAGTTGAATTGCTTTTTCAGCTCAATAGTTTGGCTCCACCTCTTCCTGGAGGAGGGGAGTGCTTCCCTCTTTTTCATTCTGCCATCAGAGTTTCTATCACATGGACGTGAGTAAGAGACTTGGCTCTAAAAGCCCCTGCTTAAATTACCTCTCAGCACCAAATCTAAGGTTTTTTACCCTTGGGACTCATGCTTTATGTCCAGATCATCCTGGACAACATTGAGGAGACCCAATCGCCTTCAAACCGGTTCTTTTGGCACCAGAGGAAGGTCTTGTCCCTTCAACATAGGCCATTGGACTGGGGTTGTGTTTATTCCGATATTCACAGCCATTAAGGAAAGAGGAAACAGGAAAAGCTTCTCAGCTGCAAACTCCTTGGACTTTAGAGATTGTAAAGTATATTTCCTTTATCCCTGTTGAAACATCAAGCTTATGCCTGAGAAAAAAACTCATTGTGAACAATAATACCATTTTGAGTTATCTGTTGTGTTTTGGTCTTTGGGAGTTCCAGTTTCCTATAGGAGGGCAAGAAGCAATCCCCCGGTGAAAGATGCCACGTCCATGCCTCTTTCACTAAGTTATAGCCCCCAGGCGCAACGGCACAACTTTAAGTGCCATGGCAACATCTTATAGAAATCTAGGCAGTTTAGGGAATGTTTACATCACCTTTTGAGACAGAGAGTTTAAGAACATAATTAAAACTAAAAACCTCCAGATTCCCCAGAACTTTCTAGTGTGAAAAGGTCCTTGAGGATCATATGCATTACTGTTGTGTAGCTAGCTGTTAAATATAAGGAAGATGCCAGAAACAAAGAGATGACAAGTCTAATGGAGCACCATAGATGTAGATGGAAATTCAGATAATACAATCCATGGATAGGAGAATATGTCCATTTTACGTCCTTGGTGTCATTGTTGTTGTTTTGAATCTCAGTTATGGACATTAAATATTTTTTTACACAGAAGTTTTGATAAAATAAGTGAAAAGTGCAAAACAAACGAACAAACAAAAAACCCCACACATCTCACCTGTCCTTATCTCTTCCATTTGCATTTAAATCTCCTGGCTACTATTGATAAAATAGTTATTCCTGGGTATGATTCGCCCCTCTTTGAATAATAAAATATAGACTAGAATCTAATTTGTTTATCATATTAAATTATTGCTTCAGTTTTGAACAGGCCTATTCTTGTATTGTCGAAGGCTTTCATGGCTGGAATCACTAGGTTCTTGTAGGTTTTTTCGGGCTATAGGGCCATGTTCTAGAGGCATTTCTCCTGACGTTTCGCCTGCATCTATGGCAAGCATCTTCAGAGGTAGTATATATATATGTATATATGTATATATATATTTATATATTCCACAGATATATAAACCCATTTTCCTATTTCCAACAGACCTCACTACCTCTGAGGATGCTTGCCATAGATGCAGGTGAAACGTCAGGAGAAATGCCTCTAGAACATGGCCCTATAGCCCGAAAAAACCTACAAGAACCTAGGCCTATTCTTGTTATTTAATGTCCATAATTATTAACCCTTTAGCATATAAATGAAGTTTAAGAAGGAAACATACATATAATAGCCTGCCAAGGCTGCATTGTTAATGCACATTCATTGTAAATCCCACTGATTTCAATAGGACTTAGATCTGAGCAGATATGCATAGGTCTGGGCTATTAAGTGTGTTTTCATTTAATTGACACAAAACTTAATTAAAAACCACAAAGCAGAGTTTAATCTTTGATTTATTGTTTGAATAGCTACATTAATCTGTCACAAATAAATCAGGTTTCACTAGGACTTAACACTGTAGGCTTGCCTTGTTAGTTTAATAATTTAACATCCACTGTCAGGAACAAAGAATAGCGTTGGCAGTCTGTTTCATAGATCTTTCATTTTAGGCTTTAATCTTGTAGATCACACATTCGCTAGTTGCTGGGGAAATTATGGTGCTGGCCATTAGTAACCGAGTTCTTCATTTTTAAAGCATACTTAATTAGCAGTTCCAAACCACCAAATGTGGGGATTTCTTTTTCTCTTTTGCAGTTAAATAGGCAATAGAAGGGATTACAAAACTGTAAAATGTGTTTTAATATCTCAATTTGGTTAATGTTTATGGAGAATGAGATTTTACATTTTATACTAGGGTGCCGTTTTTCTCAATTTGGTTAATGTTTATGGAGTATGAGATTTTACATTTTATACTAGGGTGCCGTTTTTCTAAGAACTTCCTGCTGATCTGTATAAGTACAAGTATTTAAAAAAATACTGTTACGTTATAGTCTAATTTCAAACTACTATTAGTTCCCATGCCACATCATCAACCCTAGTTTTATCTATTAAGTATCTGCAGTTCTCTCCACCCAAACACACAGGTCGCATCTATACCAGGGGTGTCAAGCTCATTTTCACTGAGGGCCACATCAGCCTTATGGTTGCCTTTAAAGAGCTGTTTGTAACTGCAAGACAGCATAAATATAATTAGGTTTCCCTGGCATTGAAAGCCTTGGAGGCCTTGCCTTTCACACCAGGATCTACACCATCATAAATAATCTAGTATAATGTGCCCTGGATACAACTTGGGAATGCCCTCGATCACTTTTCATGATGACAGCCAGAGGGCCCAACGGTCAATTGAGTCCACTGTCATCACTGTTTTCCCAGCCAAAAGCCGTTCCCTGGTAGAACCTTGCTAGTGACAATGCTTCTGATGAGGTCACAACAGGGTGCCCAGGAATTATTTATTTATTTACAGTATTTACACCCCACCCTTCTCAACCCCAAGGGGGACCCAGAGCAGCCTTACAAAGGCAATAATTCTAAGAATACTAAGAAAACAATATTTGATATGTATTCTGAAATGGTGATGCATTGTGATATTTTTCTACCTGTGTTTGCAGTAAATAAACATTAAAAAAACAAAGCCAATAATTTGATGCCATATACACAACAGACATAAAATAAACATGTACATTAAAAGATAAATTTAAAATCATATAAAAATTAAAACACATTGTGACCAAAAGAAGCAGACGTTGCCAGTAATGCTCTGCCAGGAACTGTCTCTGGCTGGCGACATGTGGCGAGTCTTCTTTGATGTGTGTGCACTAAATTGCTCTAGATCCAGTTGTCCACATCTCAAAAACACCACCTTGTGGTTCTTCTTGAACCAGATTATTGGCTGGAAGCAGTGTTTCTGCTACAAAATTGGCTGTCATGAGCACTGCTTGCCGTGGTTACAAGGTGCTTCATAGAATCATAGAGATGGAAGAGACTGCATAAGCCATCTAGTCCAACACCCTGCAATGCAGGAAAGCACAATCAAACTATCTCTGACAGATGGTCATCTAGTCTCTGCTTAAAAGCCTCCAAAGAAGATGCTTCCACCACACTCCGAGGCGGTGAGTTCCACTGTCGAACAGCTCTTATGCTTAGGATGTTCTTCCTAATATTCAGGTGGAATCTCCTTTCCTGTAATTTGAACCCATTGCTCTGAGTCCCAATCTTCAGGGCAGCAGAAAACAAGTCTGCTCCCCTTTCCTTATGACGGCCTTTCAAATATTTAAATATGGCTATTGTGTTTTCTCTCAACCTTCTCTTCTGCAGGCTAAACATCCCCAGCTCTTTAAGATGCTCTTCATATGGCATGGTCTCCAGACCTTTGATCATTTTAGTCATCCTTCTCTGGAAATGGTCCAGCTTATTAATATCCCTCTTAAATTTGTGGTGTCTAGAACTGGACACAGTATTTCAGGTGAGGTCTGACCAAAGCAGAACAAAGGGGCACCATTACTTCCCTTGAATTTAATACTATAAAACTTCATTTTGTTTGAAGAGTGAGGAAGTATAAGTGAGAATTGTTTGATTTTCGTTTCTGACAAATTGACTGAAAAACTTGAACAACGCTCCTGCATTAAATTTCATGTAATGCTTGGTGAGTCCCAAGTGGAGATGATTCGCAAGATTCAACAGGCCTTCAGGGATGAAGCAATGGGCACAACGCAGAAAAAGGAGTGCTACAACCATTTCAAAGATGGCCACACATCAGTGGAGAGTGAAACACATTCTAGTAAGCCCTCAGCATCCATAAATGAGATTTTCATTGATCAAATGAGGACCCTGGTGATGCAGGATCATCAAATCATGATCAGAGAACTTGCAGATAAGGCGAGCATCAGCATTGAATCTGTTCATTTTGACTGAGGATTTGGGCTCAGGAAAGTTTGTACCAAAGCTGCTAAGGATCAAGCAGAAGCAACTTTACTTGGAGAGTGCACAGAACATGCTTCACTCTGTGAACAGTGATACCGACTTCCTCAACACAATGATCACTGGTGATGAGTTTTGGTTATGGCCCAGAAATCAAGTTGCAGTCATCACAATGGAAACATCTAACATCCCTGAGGCAAACACACACACACACACACCCCACCTCCTGACATGCCATTTTTGCTTGTCAGGAGTACTCTGCAGAGGGGCCTATGCTGTTGACAGGCCCCTCCGGTAAGCTTTTTGGAGGGAAATGGAGGGTGGTAGTGGTGGTAAGGAGGGTGTGGATGCCTTCCAGGAGCCTGAAGAACTGGGATGACTGTGAGGATTCGCCCCCAAGACTGTGGAAGCAGTCCCAGGAGTCAATACTCACAGGCCAGGAACCTGCAAAGATCCGTAACTTAGTCAAATTAATGTGGAGTAAACTGGGAAATCACAGTTTACTCTGTATTAATCAGGATTTACCTCAGGCATCGTTTGGATGCGTCAGGTAAACTCCTTAGCTAACATAAACTTTAAGGCCTTTATAGAAGGGCCCATAGTCAAACACTCAAATTATTACACCATCCTGTGTCTCACTGGAGATATTAAAATAGGCTTAAAATATTTTATTCATGAATATATAAAAATCCTGCCCTGTATCATGATTTAAGCAATTTTAAACAGACTAAAACACATTAAACAATTTAACAACTTGAAACAGGCTAAAAAAGTTTAAAATATTTAAAATTGCAAGCATGGATATTTTAAAATAAAACCAGAAGCTTTAGTTAACAGCCATGTTTTTTTTCTTTGCACCAAAATGAAAATGGTTTTGAGTGCCAATCAAGCTTCCAGTGATAAGGCATCTACAACTGGAGTGGCACTATCATGTTCTCATTCTGATGGGATTCTTTCGACACCATCCAGTAAACCCCATTTCTTAGGCAGACATATGAAGGGACAAGGTCATCTTTGAGCATCAGGGTCCCAAGTCATTTAGGGGTTTAAATGCCATTGCCAGTAGGCTTGCACATAATTTTGTTTTGGATGTTTGCCTTTAGCTTGTTCAGAAGTCTGCAATGGCATGGGCTCCACCACCATTTTTTTAACCAGCTGCAACAGAACAGTGGCTGTTGAAAATCATCTGTTTTCTGTTTCCTTTCAGTTACAAGAGGAGTGCAGGGAGGGAGGCAGTCACTAGAAGGAAAAGGATTCCAGGAAGCAAGGTTTCTTAAGTCTTCCCTTCTCTCTTGATTTGGAAGCAAAAAGGAGGTTGAAGCGTGAGGGGGGGGGGGGAGACATTTTAAGGGCCCAGTTCTCCTTTCTGACATCTATAAATCAAGAGAGAAAGGAGGGCTTTTTAAAGGAAGCTCAGGGCAGGATACCTCCAGGTCGATCCCTCTTTCTTCTCTGGTAAGTCGAAAGCCCCTTTAAAATGCCTTGGAAAACAGCTGTCTGCAGGGAGAAAGCAGTGCGGACCTGCATCTCCTGTCTCCTCTAGAATAAAAACAGCTTTAATGAAGCATTAAATCCAGGTCTCCTCTACAGGCAGAAGGAAAAGGATCACAGAAAGAATGGTATATTCATTCTGATGCTTTTAATTCAGGTCTTAATGAAGGATATAAGGACAAATTATACCTAAAATGATGGGAAGCACCTGGGAAGCCCCCCCCCCCCCGCACATTGCCACCAATGGACCGGATAGAAAACAAATCTTTCAGATTCCTGGACTGAAAATGGATTTCTGTTCTTCCAAATTCTGGAGGCTTCCAAAAATTGGATAAAGCCCCCCACAAAAATCTGGGACACCAAAATCGATAGCGATTTACCCAGATAGCACAAGCCTAATTAGCAGCACTTTCATATTGAAAAAGCATTGGCAGCCATTAGATATGTGCATTCAGGGTAAGAGAGGCTCATGCTCCAGGCCTGCCTGCATGCCCTGCCACACACACCCTGCCACACTCTCATAGTGTGTGGCAGGGTGCGCAGGCAGACCTGCTAGCCTGCACACCACACCATACATGCACTCTCTTTCCAAAGCAAGGAGGCAAGTTCAGATGCACACGAAAGCAGGCCTTCATGTCGAGCAGATTTTCATGTGGGGAGGGGGCATCCCATTTCATGCTTCTGAATAAATGTTAGACATGAAAGAAATGGCAGAAATGGTAGGAACAAATTTTGCACACGTCTAGCAGGTGTAGCGCAAAACATCTCAGAAAGTAATCCTGTGTGTGTGTGTGGGGGGGGGGGGGGAGAGCGATGACCTTATTGTTATTGCATTCAAAAGAATCCAAAAAGTTATATATATATATATATATATATATATATATATATATATATCCCTAAAAGAAGTATCTAAAACATTCATTACAAAAAGTATGGGGGGGGGGGGGGGGCTTGCCAAATTTTCAGTAGTTCAACTATTGGTATGAGTATTGCTCTGATACTGTTTACATCATATACCCAAATGACAGACTTGTTGCTACCTTGTTACAGAATTTCTTAACTGACTTTGAAGCTCTATGTCTCCTAGAGGAAGAAAAACCCACTGTCAAAAGGGAGACTCACATATCTCCATAATTAATGGGGAAATCTATGAAATACCCATTTTCAAAGCTGATTTTGATCCCAGAAAAGCTATGAAGAGGATTTCCCAAAGCATTTGTTTTGGGCTTTGGGGAAGATAAAAGAAACTTTTCTTGGCTTTTGTATTTCCACCCACATACATAAATTTCAATTATAGTTCCATTGAAAATCAATGTATAGAAAGCACAATGAAATTTCTGGAGTTATTTTAGTCTCTGAAAAATAGTCTGCTCAGATCCCAAAAGAAACTGCAGAGTGAAATAGCATACTTTATACCAATAAATTTTATTATAAAGCTCCACTTTTCTATCTTTTTCAGTAGAATTTATAGAGATTACTATTGCTTGTAACTTCTCACAAGAATAGGCAAAGACTTCCAAAAGTGATCATCATAGGCTCACCACATCACCCTCTTTCCCCAACAAAGGAAATGAGAAAAAATGTATTTAGTTTCTAAATTACATCAGGCATATGCTACTCCTCATGCAGGCAAACATCACTTCACCTGCCTCATACTGAAAAAAAATGAAGGGGAACCAACCGTGACACACACATCCAATTACTGTCTCCTGGGGAAAGTATGGCATAGCTACATTTCCTCACAGTCCTTCTCATATAGCAATAGTTGCTAAAGGGAACAAGGGACCCGTTTACACAAGCCACAAAATCCAGGGCTGATCCGAAGCTTTGCTGCTTCAGTACAACACTGGATTTTGCCATGACGTACACCTCTCCACTTCCCAAACCATAGTGCCCAATGATGATCAGAAGCACTATGGATTTCCATGGCCACCATTATGCTGACAAACAACTACAAAAGTAAATGCTATGCATTTTCCTCCATGCTAAGGAGTGTGGAAAAAGCAAAATGGTAGCAATTGCCTGTGTGAACAGCAGGACCAGTTCTGATTCAGAGTTGGCCCTGCTGTTCAAGGCCACCGAAATGTGGGACTGCTCCAAAACTTCAGGAAAGTTCTGGAGCATTCTGTACTAATATGGTGTAAATTCAAATTAGCCAATTCTATTCTATGTTCAGTGTCAGATGTCCCTGGCCATTTTGTTTACATGGCCAATATAAACAAAACCAAGGAGGGCTGCTCTTCCAACAACAATGGACTTTCCAGTCCCCTTCCCCTTTCTGGACTTCTGCTTCAAGAAAGGTTACATTCCATACAGAATTATCAAATTATAGAGCTGGAAGGAACTGCGAAGATTATCTAGTCCAATCTGCCGCCAGGTGGGAAGAAACAATGAATGCATTCTTGACGCCTGGCTCGAGAGCAGTACGTGTGAAAAAGATCTTGGAGTCCTCGTGGACAACAAGTTAAACATGAGCCAACAATGTGATGTGGCGGCAAAAAAAGCCAATGGGATTTTGGCCTGCATCAATAGGAGCATAGTGTCTAGATCTAAGGAAGTAATGCTACCCCTCTATTCTGCTTTGGTTAGACCACATCTGGAATATTGTGTCCAATTCTGGGCACCACAATTCAAGAGAGATATTGACAAGCTGGAATGTGTCCAGAGGAGGGCGACTAAAATGATCAAGGGTCTGGAGAACAAGCCCTATGAGGAGCGGCTTAGGGAACTGGGCATGTTTACCCTGAAAAAGAGAAGGCTGAGAGGAGATATGATAGCCATGTATAAATATGTGAGAGGAAGCCACAGGGAGGAGGGAGCAAGCTTGTTTTCTGCTTCCTTGGAGACTAGGACGCGGAACAATGGCTTCAAACTACAAGAGAGGAGATTCCATCTGAACATTAGGAAGAACTTCCTGACTGTGAGAGCCATTCAGCAGTGGAACTCTCTGCCCCGGAGTGTGGTGGAGGCTCCTTCTTTGGAAGCTTTTAAGCAGAGGCTGGATGGCCATCTGTCAGGGGTGATTTGAATGCAATATTCCTGTTTCTTGGCAGGGGGTTGGACTGGATGGCCCATGAGGTCTCTTCCAACTCTTTGATTCTATGATTCTATGATTCTATGACAGATGTCAATTCAATTGCTGTTTAAAGACAACCAAAGAGAGACAGAGAGAGTTTCCACACTCTAAGCTTATCTATATACAAATATAGGTAGATCTGGGATGAGGGAAACTGCTTCTTGTGGCTGTACTTCAAGCCCATCAATTTACATTTTAAAAACCCTGACGTGACAGTTTTAAAAAATGACACTCTCATTTGAATCTGTAAAGCAAGACAGTACTATTGCCTTAACTTGGATAATGAGTTTGTGTGGAAGCCAGCAGTTCTTTTGTCTCTCTCATACCAATGACTGTAAGTCAGGGAGCTTTCCATGCTAATGTATTAAAATGAGTACCCTTTGACATGGTTTTTAAAATAATTTTGCAAGTTGTGAGAACCAGCATGGTAGAATAGTTTGCACACTGGATGTGAATCAGCCATGGAAATCAATTGGGTGTCCTAAACAATTCACAATCTCTCAGCCTCAGATGGAGTATTTGTTCATCCTCTGAAAGAAAAATGTGCCAAGAGCCCAAAGTTTACTATATTTTGGAAATGACTTGAAGGTACAGAACAACTAAACAATTTAGTTATTTGTTTAAAGTTTCTAACATTTAATAATGAAACCAAAATGAAGATTAGCAAAGATGAAAAATAAAAGTGGATAGTTTTTCCTCCAGGCATTTTAATGCATGTCAACAATGTAAATTTGTTTCTTCCAGTCCCTTTCCCTAAATCTGAACTGACCACTTGGGTATGAACATAACATATAAAAAGGTACATTTTACTGAGTCAGACTACTGAGTCATCTGGCCCAGTGGCATAATTTCTGACTGGCAATAATTCCCTGAATTTTCAGACAGGACTCTTACCTACATGCTGGATCACTGGGATCTTTTGCATGCAAAGCATGTACTCTACTACTAGGTTTTGGCAGTATACACAGAAATATTTTCTTCTGGGCAATATAGCGCCCTATGGGAGTTAAGTAGGCATGAAGCATTTCTCCTCCTCTTTCAGTCCACATATTCAAAATCCAAAGCTGCTTCCATTAAGCAGTGGTAGGGGCCAATACTGCAGAAATATCTTCAATTTCTCAGGGCACTATCATGGAATTGAATGACACTATGTTTTGAGTATATAATGGGCTGTTGACATCTGCCAGGAATTGGTTTCAAGACCCCTGTGGATGCAAAGGTCCCTTTCTTTACAATGGCATAATAAAACGGTGTTGCCTGTATAAAATGGCAAAATCAAAGTTTGTTTTTTGGACCCCCACACCTAGTTTCAATCTATGGATAAGGAGAACTGTACAGATATAGGATTTCAAGGAGTACAGTAGATTTGAGAAAATTACTAATCCAGAGAAAGTTGCCAATCCTGCAATTGTATTTTACTCAGTGGGATTTAAATGCACAATTAAGCTCTTAAATCCTTCTCATTTCAATAGGATTAATTCTCTGGATTGTGCCCAGTAAATATATTGTTGAAAATACTGCCCTCTTGGGGTCCTGAAGGCTTTGAACAATGTGGATACTGCTATGGTTTGGATTAGCTGCTTCCTATTTAATAACCTATGCGTTGTTCCCAGATTGCCATACATAAGTAGTGCCTAAAGATTATATTATGGTGGCAGAGATGTTTTGTTAATAATTGGGAATTGTTTTAGATTACACCTAATGATAGAGGCGTCTTTTTTGCATAGCTGAAACCATAGTCACTTCGTAGGGGGCAGATCAAAAGGTTGATACAAATGAAGCCATATTATAATTTCTCATAAATCATATTAAAAAGAGAATTTCTACAAATCCCATTAGAAATTAGTTTAGACATCAGGGTGAGTTCTTTTTTATTTTCTTTTATAGTTTTGAGGAAACTATAAAATAAATCCATGTTGATTCATTGAAGTCTATTCCCATTGTGATTTCAGAGCAGTCATCCACTCACTTGTTTATTTATTTACTTATTTTGCTTATATACCACTGTTCTCAGCCCAGGGGCGACTCACAGCGGTGTACAACATAGAAAGAACAAGGTACAAAATACAAGACACAACATAAAAAATCCACAACCCATCATTAACAAAAACATCATCATCAAAAAGCATCATCATTACTACGAAAGCCATTCCGCGTCGTCTCATTGTTTCCAAAATCATTGGGCAAGCAAGAAGATGTTTCTTTACTACCAGCAATTATTGGTTCCAATAACAGACTTATTTTTGTTATTTTAATTGCCCTTTGTGTTACATGATTAAGGACCTCATCAGTTGGAGGTCCTAAAGTCGAGGGATAGAGGAGGCATCCATGGGGCAGCAGAGTGAATCTGTCAGGCAGTGGGGCAAATTGTAGGGCAATGCCCCACATCACCCCCTTACCATCCCATGTGGAAACCTGTCTGTCCCCAGTTTGATCCCATGCTGTGCTCAGCTTACTCTACAATGGTGGTTCTCTACCTGTGAGTCCCCAAGCGTTTTGGCCTACAATGCCCAGAAATCCCAGCCAGTTTAGCAGCTGTTAGGATTTCTGGGAGTTGAAGGCCAAAGCATCTGGTGATTCACAGAATGAGAACCACTGCTCTATAAGAACATAGGTGATTCTTAGGATTGCCACTTAGCATATTGCCGTGTGCATGGAGCCAGCATGGAGCCCCATCAGTAGTAGCCCTGTGGCATATGATGGACTCCGGCAGGCTCTGTCCTGGCTTCATCTCAGCAGCATCATAGGATGGGGCTTAAAGCTCATGTGATGAAGTCCTTAGAACAACCGAGAAATGTCATTCAATTAGACTGCAAGGTACATAAACAGTAAAATTCACTCGTAGTTCCAAGCGCTTGCATGGGAGAAGTATTCAACTGACTAAATATCAGAATCTCATAGAAAAAAAAGACAATGTTAAAGCAATGCCTATAAGGCACTGTTAGGCAGTATCATTGGCTGCACTTTTGATGGCTAAATTAGTGCAGAAATCTGAAATTCAGCAAAGAGGAGTAGATTGGCCTTTATGAATTAATTATTTTTGTCAAGTTTAAAATATGTAAGTAAAAAGGGAAATGCATTCCTGGTCTAACTATGTTTAACATTGGCGTCAGTTAGGCAGTTCAATTTTTCTTAAGACTCCCACAGGGATTTTGTGTTGCTTTGCAGTTGGCCAAATAAAGGCATCACTGCTTTATGGATGCTTTATATTGTTCAAGTTCTGGAACTGGATGTCATGAAGCAGCAAACTGCTAGCAGTGGCATTCAAAGAGCAAAAACTTGTTCTTATCCCTGAGTATCTCAGTCACATAGGAAGCACCAAAAAGTTAGAGGTGAGGCATGTAAAATGGGACTTAAATAGACTGGCTTTAAAGCTGTATGAATCATGGACAATTCTTTAAAGGATGCAAATCTGATTTTGATAAGGTGTTGTACACAAATCATTTGAGGCTTTGTGGAAAATTCTGCGTAACTATATTTAAACCAGCCTTCATGTGGAATTGATTTTATGTATGTTTGTCTGTCCTGTGGATAGATCAAGGCCATGATTGCTGGCTGTTGTAGGCCCTATACTTCACTCCCAATTTTGAAAAGGGCAGTTGTAAACTCAGAGAGAGGGAATGCTATGTAAAACTACATCATATAAAGTAACAATGTGGCACATTTATTTACTACATTTCTTAGTGGAAAACAACATATGTGATCATAGAAGAAAAAATACTTCCTCAATCATAGTACAGAATGAATAAGAACCTCCCACATAGACATATGAACATAAAACATATAAAGAAAGTAAAAAAAAAGGTAACAACAATAACAACACAGATTCACACATAGACATAAGTGCAGATACATATGACAGCCCAAAGCTTATCCAATAGGCTAGGCAAACCTTGGTGCATGGAACTTGGTGTTATTCCGAAGTTGCCTCAACTGAAGCAATCGTCTCTCACAAATCATTTATAAACTCTTCCCTGACTCCAAAACTGCTAGGAATGGATTCTTTCTTAGTTTCAGTTTACTATCTATCTTCCATTGAAGCTGAGCTGAGCATCTGAATTGCTGCATGGACTTCCTCTGTTTACTAAAACTTATTTTCCTGTTCAAGGTTTTGTTCCCATCATTACCTCCTGTACCTGGTACCTCAAAATCAACTTCATTTTCAGATAACTAAACAGGAAACCACAGCAAAAGGCCTTTTCTGAGCCCGGGACCTTGAGGATCCTCTTGCAGAACTCAGGCCTCTCTTTTGAACTCAATTCAGACCCAATGACCCCTCATCCCCAAAACCCGAACCTCAATCAATGGCTGATACCAAATGAGAGACTCCCTCCTGGGCACACAGAAAACTGGGCGACTTGGAAGGCGCTGAATAGACTGTGCTTTGGCACCATGAGATGCAGAGCCAACCTTAAGAAATGGGGCTACAAAGTGGAATCCATGACATGTGAGTGTGAAGAAGAGCAAACTACAGACCACCTGCTGCAATGCAACCTGAGCCCTGCCACATGCACAATGGAGGACCTTCTTGCAGCAACACCAGAGACACTCCAAGTGGCCAGCTACTAGTCAAAGGACATTTAATCAACTACCAAGCTTGCAAACTTTGTGTTTTGTTTGTGTGTTAGTTAGTTTGTTAAAAATGCAATGCAACTGTTTGGTCTGCTCCTGACACGATAAATAAATAAAATCCCCAAAACCACCAGATTCTGGCTCAGGAACTGATCAACATCCCCATTCTCATCATGAATATCAACATGAACATCAGACACAATCACAGGCTGAACAGGATGATATACAACAATTTATCTAGTTTTGACTATTTACTTCACATCTTTATATACATACACACAAATAAAGGGGATACCCAAGTAAGATGGAGACAGTTTTAATTAAAGATAAGAAATAACCTGCATTTCAGTGATGAGAAATGAAAAAGAGAGATCTCCATCATGTCAAATCTCCAGTGAGGAAAAAAAGAGCTGCAATATTAAACTTCAGAACAGACCAAGTCTATAAAATTATTAAAGTTCTTGTCAACCTGAAGGGAGATAACTGATACAAGCAGGAAAAAAGAACCTCACATATTTTGCAAGTACATATTAGGTTTGTGCATTTTCCCCTTCTCAATATAGTCTTTGTCTTAGAAATAGATGCACTGCTTTTCTTCACCAGTCATTAGCTTCCAAATGTTATCATTTCTGCATTTTCAATATTTTTAGATCTAAATATTTCAAATAATATTTATTCTGGTTTCACATTCAATATTTTAGTTTTAGTGCTGGGACCTGCAGTTTCACATACTTACAGCCAAGAAAATATGTTCTTTGCATTTCTTGGTCATCCAAATGATTCTATGGTTTGCTTCTACTGGAAGTAATTGTGGACACATACTAGCAATTTCCTGGAGAGGATATTTTTCTTATATCTTTTTAGATCTCACAGTACAACTATGGTAACTTCCAGGATAAATATTATCCATGATTTACTGTTTCCACAATTTTCATGGAAACATCCCCTGTGAATATGGAGGGTGTATTGTGTATCTTTCTCAGTCATGTTAGGAAATAGAGACCTATCAAATGAAAGGGTTAACTAAACACATAGCCACAGTGCGTACAATGCCACAAACATATCTGGGAGTAAGTCTCATTGAAGTGAATGGGGTTAACCTCTCTTTGGATATCAATTGGATTGCAGTGTTACCTTCTTTTTTATTTGTTCCGAAGAACATAAATTTCATTTTTATGTTTTTACCCATCTTATTTCTTCCAGGGTTCCAATTAAGAATTCCAAAAATTCTGTACTTAGGTCTATTTTAATATAGTAGGGTGACTTAAAATTTACATGATGTGACTATTAACCATTTTAGAAGAATAATATATACTATTTTATATTTTGTATCTTCTCAGACATGTACTCATGCATGATAATGATCTCATTTAAGTTATTTTTAGCATTCACTAGAGAGGAAATCCTTAATGTGAAGACATTAATGAAATCTCTCTGAAGTGGTCAGTTTATAGATGGACATCAGTATGTTTTTAATGTTCTCTGTAACACATAGATCCTCTTTCAATAACACCACCCTGCCTTCACTCTGATGACTTTAAAATAAACTTCCTCATAAACAGTGAGAGATGGCCTTTTTTCTTTATGTTTTACATTCATCTGAAGAACACATAGCTGATCAAAATATATAACCTGAAGGTACTTAAGCCATTGCTATTATTCATAGAAAACGTCTGACAGTTGTATTCTCTGATGACGCATTTTCATGACAGGCAGCAGAGAAAACAAGATATATGACTAATGTGTTTTCCTAATGGCAGCAAAGTTAGATAAAGTAGCTCAGTTTTCATGATGACAACTTTCACTGCACAAAAGAGAACCTGCAACCTGGGGGAAAAGTGACTTGTGTTAAAACACTATCATCGGATGCTTCTTGGATTTTTAGGCAGATTTATTTAAGCCTTCTACTCTGACAAGTGGCTTTGTTTTGCAATGTATAGAAAGATATCAGCAATGTTAAAGTTTAGAATAAGCTTAATACAACAGACTTTTAAAGTGGCAATCACTGGAAGAAGAATAAAGAAAGAAGTCTGAAATCTTGCTTTAGTTTCAAAGTTGGGTTTGGCTGATCTCATTAATTTTTCTTGTATTGTTTTATAAATTCTTATGGTCTGGGAAGTGCTTTGAGAAGTGCAGATATTTTTTTCCCATTAGTGCAAAATGGTTGTGCTTTTAGAAATTGGAAATTTTGTAAGAATTTAGTATAGCAGCCATCTAGAAAATGTACAAATAATGAAAAAACATGCAGTAGCTGAAAAAACAAACAGAAGCAAATAAATGAAATGAAAGAAACTCTAATGCAATAGTTGATGCATCTCCACCATGCGGTTATATTACTTTTCCAACAATTTTAACTGTCACAGTTAAGAAATCTTGGGCTCATAATTTGGTGAGATGTTTATAATTCTTTGTTAGACATCTCTACCAAATTATAAAATATCTGAAGGGCTTCTTTAAACCACAGAATTGAAATGATTTGCTTCCCAGTCACACTGTTCTCAGGGAACCTTGCTTACTTCCAAGTATCTCACCAAACTAAAAATCTTAGGATTTCTCTGGAAGGAGCCATGGCAATTAAGATAGTGGTTTCGTAATAATAATAAAAAAAGTCCCAGAAAGTTATCAGGGCCACAGTATTGAATGCCATTGAGCAATGTGTAGAACAGACAGGTGACACTTTCTGTGCAGCTTCCAACCACACATTATTTATGAACAGTATTTCAGTTCTCAAGCTGAGTTTTAGTCCAGGCTGGAAGGGATCCAAACAATAAGCTTTACTGAAAGAAACCTGGAATGTTTTGATGTTTTTTCAAGAGAACATTGGCCCATTGGTTCTGGTAGCTGTTCTTACATTGTTTGGTCTGGTGGTTAATATTGTTTTATACAGTTAACACTTGCATATAAAATGTTAAAACTGGTGGCTATTCTTTTTTTTAAAAGAGATGTATAAATAAATTAGAAAATTAGGAGAGAAAAACACAATTAAAGTATAATCTAAGATGAGTTCTTCAGCATCAGTCATATAATTCATACTGCAATTTTTGGAAATGTAAATGTATTGCTTTCTTTCTCTTGGCCTCTTTTATAATACTCTAATCTCTGGATAACATCACTGAAATAGAAAATTGAGGGTTTTCTCCTTCACCTTCTTCTTTTAAAAGAGGAATCATTATAAGATACAACTCTATATGATACTTTGAACTTAATGGATTGTCTCTTATTCAGAATAGTGGGTTGAGGGCCAAAGAGGTTTAAGCAGAATGAATTCACTCATTATTCATTAGTACATTTTTTTTTGCAAAATGTGGGCAGATGTCACAGAATTTATTGTCCAATTGCATGTTTGTTCATGTATGCAGGTCCTTCCAGCTAGAGCACAAACAGCTCCCCAATGCAGAGCAAATCCTATTTTGTACTTGGTGCTTGTAAATTTAAATTGGCTGGAAAAGCTTATTTTGCATCAGAGACCTGCCTATACCCCAGCAATTAGAGCTTCTTTGGTGAATGTGAGCAGAATTTAAATTATAAGCGAAAATGTATGGAAATTGGGGGAGATAATTATTTTTTAGAAAGAAATTGCTCAATGTCTTGCTCAAACAGAATATAACTTTCATTTCACTAATTTCATACAGCCTTCTTGCACTTAGGAACTCATCACATTGAGGTCCCAAACACAGGCGACAGTGAGGGAATTAGCTGAGCAGTGTGGTGAATCTGTTGGGCAGCATGGGACACTGTCATCAGGCACCCTGCATAACCTGCATAGCTGCCTTCTCCCTCTGGCTTCCCCCCACTGTAGGCTATGAGAACATGGGTAGCTACCTGTGTTCTCAGGGCTCCACTCTAGGATGCTTCCAGGTCGGAACCAAGACAAATCTCTGCTGGAAGTAGCCCTGTGTTGTGTGAAGGGCTCTGGAGGGCTCTGTTATTAAATTATTATTATTATTAAACTTTATTTGTACCCCGCTAGCATCTCCCGCAGGACTCGATGCGGCTTACAAAGGCCAAGGCCTCAACAAACAATACAACAATACAAACCTAGGCAAATTAAAAACAATTAAAGCAATCTAAAACAACAAGCAATGAACAATCCACTAAGACACAATAAAACTGGGCCGGGCCAGAGTAAGGGTACAAGGGTTAAAAGTGCTGATGTGACAGGTGGAAATGAGGCTTATGGACAAGTGCAGTGTACAGCGATCTTGGCTTTAATAAAGTGCTTGTGGGACTTGGTAATGGAGGTTTCCTATTCGGGAAAGGCACATCGGAACAGCCAGGTCTTCAAGTTCTTTCTGAAGCCTGCCAATGTAGGGGCCTGTCTAAGATCTTTGGGGAGGGTGTACCAGAGTTGGGGGGCCACCACGGAGAAGGCCCTGTCTCGTGTCCTCACCAAATACGCTTGCGACGCAGGTGGGATCATGAGCAGGGTCTCTCCAGATGAACGAAGAGAGCGTGTGGGTTCGTAGATGGAGATACGATCACGCAGGTAGGCTGGTCCCAAACCGTTCAAGGCTTTGTAGGTAAGCACCTGCACCTTAAATTGGGCTCGGTAGATAAACAGCAGCCAGTGGAGTTCCCTGAACAGGAGGGTTGACCTCTCTCTGTAGGGAGCGCCAGTCAACATCCTGGCTGCTGCTCGTTGAACCAGTTGGAATTTCCGAGCCGTTTTCAAGGGCAGCCCCACGTAGAGCGCATTACAGTAATCCACCCTAGAGGTGACCAAGGCATGGACCACTCCAGCCAGATCAGCCTTCGCGAGGTACGGTCGCAGTTGGCGCATGAGTCTTAATTGTGCGAAAGCCCTCCCAGACACCGCCGACGCCTGAGCGTCAAGCGTAAGCGATGAATCCAGGAGGACTCCCAAACTGTGGACCTGTGGTTTCAGGGGGAGTGTAACCCCGTCCAACACACCTTGCCACCCTATACCCCGGTCAGGTTTGCGATCGACCAGATGGACCTCTGTCTTGTTAGGATTGATCTTCAGCTTGTTCCTCCTCATCCAGATAGACACAGCGGCCAGACACTCGTCCAGCATCCGAGAGGCCTCCTTGGAATTAGGTGGAAATGAGTAGTAGAGTTGTGTGTCATCTGCATAGAGGTGGCACCTAACTCCAAAACTACGGATGACCTCTCCCAGTGGTTTCATGTAGATGTTAAAAAGCATGGAAGACAGAATAGAGCCTTGCGGGACCCCACAAGTCAAAGGCCAGGGGTCCAAGCAGGCATCTCCCAGCTTCACCATCTGGGAGCGACCCTCCAGGAAGGATCGGAGCCATGACAAAACCGTGCCCCCGAGACCCATCCCAGAGAGAAGATCCAGAAGGATACCATGATCGATGGTATCGAAAGCCGCTGAGATGTCCAAGAGAACCAGCAGAGTCACACTCCCCCTGTCCAGCTCTCTACTGAGGTCATCCACCAAGGCGACCAAGGCTGTCTCGGTGCCGTGGCCAGGCCTGAAACCAGACTGTGACTGATCTCGGTAGTTGATGTCATCTAAAAAGCCCTGGAGCTGGGAGGCGACCACCCGCTCCAGCACCTTACCCAAAAAAGGGAGGTTGGAGATCGGTCTGTAATTGTCCAGCACCGTGGAGTCAAGGGAGACCTTTTTGAGGAGTGGGCGAACCACAGCCTGTTTCAAATTAGATGGAAAAATCCTTTGCTCCAACGATGCATTAATGATCAACACAAACCAATCAACCAACCCCTCCTTGGCCGATTTAATTAGCCAAGATGGGCAAGGGTCTAGAGTCGAAGTGGTTGCCCTCACAGCTCCAAGGACCTCTTCCACGGTCTCAGGAAGAAAAAGCCTAAAAGAATCTCACAAAATTGGACAAGCAGATGCCTCAATCACCTCATCTGGTACTGTGATAAAATTGGAGTCGAGCTTAAGACGTATCTGAGCAACTTTGCCTGCAAAATAGTGTGTGAACTCGCAACACCGAGTTGCTGGGTCGTCGAAGGTCTCCTCCACCACAGGTGGATGAAGGAGTTCCCCGACAACCCAAAACAGCTCCGATGATCTATTTGCTGCAGACGCTATACGGGTGGTCGTGAAAGATTCCCTGGCCACCTGAATAGCCACGGAATATGCCTTAAAAGAGGCTTTAGCCCATGCTTGGTCAGACACGTCACGTTTCCTCCAGATGCGCTCTAGCCCCCTTCTCGTGTGCTTCATCACAGCCAGCTCCCCGGTGAACCAGGGAGACGGCCTGTCACGACACAACATGATGGGGCGTTCAGGAGCGATCGTGTCTATTGCCCTGGACAACTCCCTGTTATAGAGATCGACCAAGGTGTCAACAGGATCGCCAGGCTCCATGGCAGGAAGAACCCCAAGATTCCTCAGGAATCCATCCGGATCCATCAGTCTCCTGGGGCGGACCATCTTAATCTGTCCTCCACCCCTGCGGAGGTTAAGGGTCGCAGAAAGTCTCAAACTGATCAGATAGTGATCAGACCATGACACCGGAAGGATGTTTTGTTCTTCCACTCTGATCATTCCACTGTCCGCCACAAAAACTAGGTCGAGTGTGTGTCCAGCCTGATGGGTGGGTCCAGATATAATTTGTGACAGTCCTATGGTCGTCATGGCGGCCATAAAGTCCTGAGCTGCGCCAGACAAGGAGGTCTCAGCATGGATGTTAAAGTCTCCCAGTACCACCAGGTGCTGGGAAGCCAAGGCCGAATTGGTGACCACCTCTGCTAGCTCAGACAGGGAACCCGCTGGGTCGTGGGGTGGGTGGTACACCAGCAGGAACCCCACACTGTCACAGTTCCCCACCTTCAGGTGGACACACTCAAACCCAGGTGCCTGCGGAACAGCGCATCTGACCATGGCGATGGATTGCTGAAAGACTACTGTGACCCCTCCTCCCCGCCCCCCCTGCCTGGCCTGCTGATGCAGTCTGAAACCCAGTGGACACAGCTGAGTGAAGTTTACTCCCCCCAGCTCATCCAACCAGGTCTCAGTAATGCATGCCAGATCTGCCCTCTCATCCAGGATCAAGTCCTGAATGGCAGCGGTCTTACCATTGACGGATCTAGCGTTAATCAGCAGGACCTTAAGGCCGAGGGGACTGCCATGGAGCCTACCACTTCCTACCTTCTCCAGGGTCGCAAGAACTCTGTTGCGCTTCTCCCTGGGGTGTTGGTGATCAGCAAATCTCCTCCCCCACACAACCCGAATGGCGCCCCCGTCCTCCGGTTCCCCCCCTCCTACCTAGTTGGAATCTGTGGCTAGTCAGCTCCCAGAGGAAGTGAGGCTGGAGTATAGTCTCCCTTGGGTTTCAGGTAGGGATGTTTCCAATGCTGAGGTGGACAGAGAGCCAGCGAGGGAACTGAATGGGCTGAACAGGGGAAGTGTTTTTGGGCGGGAAAGTGTGGCTGATTGTCTGGGGACAACTGGGCCGATGGGGTCTTAAATTGGTACAGACCAGGAGGGGAGGCCCTAACCGGGGAGCTATCTGTGGCTTTATCACAGGGACCCGGTGGAACAAGGCGGGAAGGTACCCCGGTGTCAAAGAGGGGGCGAATATGAGGGTCCACAACTACCCTTCTGATGGTAATGCCCCATTTCTTTAGGCAGGATTGCATTGCCAACAGCTCATTGAGCCATAAACGGTCTTCTGGTGTGATTAAAAGACGGGTGGAGCGGTCAGGTGTCTGAAAATCCCTCCGCAGCCATGTTATGGCTTTCAATCTTATCTCCCATGGTCTTTTTCCTAAGATTTGAGCCAAGGAGTCACAAATCGCCCTCCTAGAGGTCCATCTGCCTCTGTTAATCAGTAGGTCAGCAATGTCTACCGCAAAATTATCTGTTAGGAGATGTTGATCTTGGACACAAACTGCGGTTGGCTGAGCAATGGGATCTGATGTTATATTATCAGTCATCCTCTGAGAGTCCATCAAAGTCGACCGCCAATCCAAGATCTTCTCATTCCTATGCATACCCAACATCCCTCCCCTTCCCTCAGTCATCTCATCATCCATCCCTCCTTCCACCCTAAGGTCCAAAGAGCCTTTCTCTCCATTTAAACACAAGTCCTCGGCCAAGTCTGCACATGGGAAATTGTCCTTGGGGGATCGGATTGCACTGATGTTCTTGAGAGAGAGGTAAAGCCTCTAAAGATTTGGTCCATTTTCTCGTTCTGTCCTGGCTCTGTCCTGGAAGCAGCCTAGGATGGAGCCAGAAGTCAGTGTGATGAGGTCACAAGTGTAAGCAGTGATTCTGTCTAGTTTCATGTTAATGAAAGACCCGTGCCCACAACTGATAAGCCTCTGTTGTCCCACTTTGTTGGAGCTCAGCCTGTGATTATGTTTCAGGATCAGGGTACTTTGGATGTGGGGAGTGATGTCAATAAGTTTCAAGATAAGTTTCAAGATGGCAATGGTTTAGTCAGTGATATTGATTCAGAGAATGACCTGGAGATCCTTGTTCAAAGTGTAGTTTCCCATGAGAATGTCCCTGAGGCGTGTGGGGATGATCATGTGCTTTCTGAATTGTTACCAGAGAGTTCCCATGATAGAGAACATGTAAACAGATCGGCACCTGGCCCAGCTGCAGAAATTAATGAGCAAATAGATAATGAGCAAATAGATAGACGAGAGGAGATCACTCAAAACAGGAGAGCCAAACAGTGGCTTCAGCGTTCTGCCAGGCTCCAAGAGAAAAAGATAAGGCATTTTCAGCTAAAGCAAAACCAATTTCTGAGGATTAGAGACATAGCTAATGAGGAGATAAAAGTCCCAAGTACAGGATATGTAGTCTGATGAAGCATCGTTTGAGATCAAATCAAGATC
Organism: Anolis sagrei; assembly: GCF_037176765.1. NCBI lineage: Eukaryota > Metazoa > Chordata > Lepidosauria > Squamata > Anolidae > Anolis > Anolis sagrei. The sequence continues at coordinate 87,250,730 of NC_090023.1, forward strand.
TTGTCCTTGTTTCATGGAAGCTTTGCTTGGAAAATTCATGTTTTAAGTGCCTTTGTTTCATGGTTTTGATTTTTGGATTTTATGCTTTTATATTCATGCCTTGGATTCATGTTTCCTGATTTCTTGCATTTTATTTGGGAAGTTTTGACTTTGTTTTTATGGACTTTGCTGGACTATTACCCTGGACTATTTGCTGGACTATTATCCTGCTTATCTTCCTACCTAATTGGATTTACCTATTTCTTTAAAGTGCTTTTTACTTTCCTGCTTTTTAATTATCTTCAATAAAATGATTGTTTTCCCTATCCAACGGTGTGGTGTTTAAAGTCAGAGGGCTTTTCCTGTCCTGGAATGCAACACATTTTTAGTTTTAAAATGTCCCAGATTCAGCCTGTTTACCGAACCTTGCAGATGCTGATTTTTTATCCATATATGTTTGATTTTTATACCTTATATACTTGGGGTCGCATCATAATTTATTGGGCCAAAATGGGTCCCAAGTGAAAAAGTTTAAGAAGCCTTGCTCTAGCCCATTTTCTATCATACATTTGAGCGATGTGTGTATGGGGTAAAGAAAGATGGAAAAGTATGCCAAATGAAATGAAGATGTAATGTTCATTATGTCTGTTGTATTCCGAGGTTTTTCTTTAAAATTCTCAACCACAGCATCAATGTTGATGAATGTTTTATTCATTTATATATCGCCTTTTCATGATAATGGGGTTCAAGGTGGCTTACAACATATTGAAACAATGTGAATTAAAAGCAAATAAAGCATTAATGATCCAATTGTTTCCTCAATATTTTCCCTCTCATCCACTGTGAAATGTGTTATTTGCCCCCCCCCCCATAAAATATATGAAAACTCTTCTTAGGGACCATGGATTGAACTGTGTTGTTGTGAAAGTTTATTTCTGGTAACATCCTATAATTTCTTTTTTTAAAAAATGGGAAAAACTCAACATTGTGGAGAGCTCTATTTTTTTCCTTTTAGCTTAGTTTTCTAGCGTTGATTTATGCCTGACTGTTATTCCTAAAATATTATTCTTGCATCCTTGTCTTTGTCCTGCTCTGCTAGATTCACAGTTACAAAATGATATAATTTATAAGGCTGTGCCCACACAAATGACTGTGATGTCTTTGGCATTTAACAATGGAGCAGTTAAAAATCCTATTTTTGTCACCAGTTGACAATGCAGCATGTCAGAGATAACAAACTCCATCAACTTCCTTTTTCCTTTTTACTCAGTATAGAAAATGATCTATAGGGCGGCTTCCTCCCACTATGGACAGACCACTTGTCCCCTCACAGAACTCAGTCTATGTTTCCAAAAATACTAGTGTGGCTTCAGCCTAGGCCAGAAAATTGGCAGAGATGGCAGGAAGGCCTGAAAATGTATGATCTCATGGAGTTACAAAGCTATTTTAATGAATGTAGCCTGGCACTCTAAAAACACTGAATAGAAAATAAGGGTTCACAGCCAAAACTGGGTGTTCTGTCACAATCCAGTTACACTTTATAGAGCTTTGTATGGTTAAGGGCATGGAATAGGTTTACTTAAGGATCTATGATAACATCAGAATGGATTTTGCTGACAAAAGTGAAATCAATTTTGTAACTGGTATTTGTACACAAACCTGCCCCCTTTACTTCTAGTTTAGGCTTTTTGGCAACGATCCTGAGTACAAGCTGCCATTAGTGTTTATATTAACTGACCCACAGCACACTTTGAGCTGTTGCAAAATGGTGGGCAGCAATCTAGGAACAGAGAGCACATAAAGTGTATAAGATGAAGATGAAGTCATAGGGCATGAGATGAATAGCTGAGATCCTGCTGAAATGAACAGAAGTTTTTCAGATAACTTGCTGAGAAAGAACACAATCAAAGCAGACTATGATAGACGAATGCGACTCATATTGCTTTGGTTCCTGATGATGACATACTAGGGGAAGATGTTTTTTGAGGTCCTATATTAGAATGAGGAAAAAAAGACCACTTACTTCTGCCTCAACTCTTGACAATCTTGTACTTTCTAGTAAGAAACTTTGCAGGCCGAGAAATTTTTGAAGTGTGTTCTTATACCTGTCTTACAAAGCAATCTGAATGCCTGATGGGATGAGACCAAGGTCACTATGGGTTGTGTGCATAATAATGAAAAGCTATTTTGGGAAAACTAGGACATAATACCCATCAAAGCCGAGAGATTATTCACTCTATATCTTTATCAAGGAGTAAGTCCCACTGAATCTGATGAGCTTATGTCTAAGTCAACTTGAAGGAAAGAGAAAGGGGAGAAAGTAGCCAGGCTGCCAAGTGGATCCCATGGAGGATCTAAAACAGCTTCTCTGAAGCAGCTTGCAGAAATTAGGACCAACACCATGCAAAGGAAAATACTCTCTTGATCAGAGAATCCTCTCTGTGCCTTGAGGCCAAGAGTTGTAAGGGAAGGTCCTGAGACCTAAGAAGTCTACACAGTAGGATACTAAAATGGGAAGGACTTACTAGTATTTCACTTGCAGACCAAATTTCAGCTAAACGCATATTCCAGTTCCCACTAGGACCAGAAATACCACTGTACTGTAGTTTCAAGTTTTTGAATGTCAGAGAACTGTATTAGGGCACCAATAGGACCAGAGTAATTCCTTGAAGTTATAAAGCTTAAATGCTTGCTTTAGTTTCAAAGTGGGTAAGATTCCATCCACTGTTATTCTTAATCATTTTTTTCTTTGAGAAAACATAGAACATGGGAATTTTATCTGTAAAATAGTTATGAATGGCACACTGTGATATAGAGGGTTGGTTAGAAAACTCCAGAAAGAAAGCAATTTTTTTGCTTCAGAGTACAATATTTCCCAATGTTGTTGTTGTTCATTTATTCAGTCATCTCCGGCTCTTTGTGACCTCATGGACCAGCCTACGCCAGGGCTCCCTGTCAGTCGTCACCACCCCCAGCTCCTTCAAGGTCAGTCCAGTCACTTCAAGGATGCCATCCATCCATCTTGCCCTTGGTCGGCCCCTCTTCCTTTTACCTTCCACTTTCCCCAGCATAATTGTCTTCTCTAGGCTTTGCTGTCTCCTCATGATGTGGCCAAAGTACTTCAACTTTGTCTCTAGTATCCTTCCCTCCAGTGAGCAGCCGGGCTTTATTTCCTGGAGGATGGACTGGTTGGATCTTCTCGCAGTCCAAGGCACTCTCAGCACTTTCCTCCAACACCACAGCTCAAAAGCATCTATCTTCCTTTGCTCAGCCTTCCCTAAGGTCCAGCTCTCACATCCGTAGGTTACTACAGGGAATACCATGGCTTTGACTAGGTGGATCTTTGTTGCCAGTGTGAAGTCTCTGCTCTTTACTATTTTATCGAGATTTGACATTGCTCTCCTCCCAAGAAGTAAGCGTCTTCTGATTTCCTGGCCACAGTCTGCATCTACAGTAATCTTTGCACCTAGAAATACAAAGTCTGTCACGGCCTCCACATTTTCTCCCTCTATTTTCCAGTTGTCAATCATTCTTGTTGCAATAATCTTGGTTATTTTTTATGTTTAGCTGCAACCCGGCTTTTGCACTTTCTTCTTTCACCTTGATTAGAAGGCTCCTCAGCTCCTCCTCGCTTTCGGCCATCAGAGTGGTGTCATCTGCATATCTGAGGTTGTTAATGTTTCTTCCAGCAATTTTCACCCCAGCTTTGCATTCATCAAAACATTAATTTTTAATGGCATTTTTCATTTCAAACATTGGTGCTTGACCTGTGTTGGAATATGAATGCAGTCCTGTATGACATCACTGCAAGGCATTGTGAAAGATGTAGTTTCATGTCTTCTGTATTGCAAATTATAATTTCTCCATCAGTGAAACTCATCTGAATCACACTGCACTGATGCCTCATGACAACAGAAACATAGAAAATCTTTTGAGCAACTTTATTCCAAGTTGTGTTCTGTTTTGATTTCACGATGCCAGAGCTAGATTGCATAAATGTTGCTGTAACCTTAAAGAAGCTCAAAGAACACAGTCCTAAATATATAGCTCCTGAAATTTGACCCCCAAGATAGATCAAAGCACAGAGTTCCTTTCTTCTTCTTGGTATTGACAAAAAAAATACCCAACCTCATAATGTGGACATAGACTCTGAGAAAAAAATACAATTCTGCCAGTCAAACTGATAATAGAACTTATCTCAGATAATTTTCCAGAGGTATTGGAGTATTTCTCCAGGTCTAAAGGTCCTGACTGTTGAACTGGGCTTCATCCAAAAGATGTGCAGATGTAAAAGACTGTATTAGATAGACAGCAGAAAAAATAGCACACACAAATATAAGACTAACATCTTAGTACCGAGCCATCTGTTTCATAGAAAGCCATGTTTCTTTATTATTATTATTATTTATGAGCTAATTTTTAGCCCACATTTCAGGCAATGAGCTCCAGTCAATGTACATGAGCCTCCTTCATCCTACACTATGTGGTAGGTCAGGTTGAGAAAGAGAGAGAAAGTGGCTGTGAGTGTTATGACTCAGTGGGAGTTACGGCCTGGACCTTCCAGGCCTCAATCCAGCTGTCTAACCACGGAAGGGTTGTGAAAATGGTTAAGAAAACAAAGCCAATTCAGTTCTCAAATTTACCCAGGTTTTTGAAAACAATTATTATTTTTTTGTATTTTAAAGAACTGTGTTCAAAAGGATAAAAACACATTGATTGTCCTATTGAAGATGAAAAGCACCTTTTTATGGATATGATTTCAAGCAAAAACAAAACTGGTAAAGACGAGCAGAAGAAAATCAAGAACTGGAGGATGGTAGTATTCCCCCTTCTCCTGTATTGTTTTGCAAGCTCTCAAAATTTGCTTCAGAACATGAAATCTTAGTAATGTTAAATTTTGCTTCATGGAATGGGTCATAGAGGTATCTTGTTACTTCCATACCACTGGAACAATGAGTCCACATTGACATTTCAGTCTGAATTGCAAAGGAGCAGTTCAAAGAGCTGAATCCAGCTTCCAAACTATGTTCAGCACGCAGGACAGTTCCTTTCAAATTAATTCTAATGCTTGCAGTGAAATCACCATTGACCACTGACTGGCTACCACTGAGGTGGAAGATCTTAAAACAAAATAAAGCAGAACAAAACAATCAAAAAAAGTACAAGAGTTCTTTCCTCAATATGTGAATTTAACTTTGTATTTGAATGCACTTCAAAGCAGCAGTTTCACATAAGGAAGATCAGGGGGAGTTTTTATCCTAAAAGGAGACACAACTTTATGCAATTATAATCAAATACAAATAAGGGACTTGAGAGAAAGAGCTGGAAAACTGTCAGGTTTTTATTTCCACACTTTTGCTTTCGTAATTATCTCTTGTGTACAGAGAGCTTCCATGAACTGGAATACATTTCCTAATGAAAAACAGGCTGCCAGCCAATAACAAGTCTTTTTATTGCTGGGGAAAAATGGTTCTTTCAACAGCTAGGGCATTGATTTTTGTTTGTGTTCTCATCCATCGTGAAACTGTGATATGCCAAGACTTTCACATTTCACATCAGCCTCAAAGGAACAAATGGCTTGATTTCAATCTTTCTTTTCACTGCTTCTATTAAAAAAAAACCCCAAGATTCGAAGCCTCAAGTTCTTCTCGCTCTTGCCATGTTTTGGGTTCTCCTGATCCCTTATGTTTCAATTAATAGCCTTGGCATCATTATGTATCTGGCTGTGAGTGGGAAACAGCAAGGAATCTGGAAAGAAGGCTGGCCTTAATAATAATACAATGCTGCTGGACAGTTTTAATTGGAGAGGATCCAAAACATTGGAAGTGTCTAACAGTGTGATACTATTTTTAGTGCCATGGACTAGGAGTGAAGCTCATCCTCACCTCATGGTCCTTCAAATAAGATGAAATGGTTCATTTGTTCTCAAAGTTCTGGCATTTCTAGCATTAGAAAGGAAAAAAGCAAAATCAAGAGTAGCAGCCAAAAGGCAAATGAATGAATTGATGAATGAAAGCATAAAAAAGAGTCAAAAGCTCAAAATGATATTTGAAGGTGGTGGGGTTATTGGAACATAAAATATATGTTGTCTGGTGTTTCTTCAAGAAAAGAAAAGAGTTTCTAAGGCCAAATGAGTCTAATTAATGTGGCATTCTGTTAATAGCTTGTTTCTTGAAATGCCAGATCTGGCCATGGTAATATATGCCTTAGTTACATTCCAGCTGGATTACTCTAACGCACTCTTTGGGGGTTGTCTGTGAAGAGTGTTCAGAAACTTCAGCTGGTCCAATGAACTGCAGCCAGATTGTTAACTGGATTGGTTACACAAATTACAAAACTCTCTTGTTGCAACATCTTCACTGACTGCCAGTTTGTTTCCAGGCACAATTCAAAGTGTTGCTTGTGATGTGTAAAGTCCTATATGGATCAAGTCCAAGCTTTGTAGATTGTACCTCTCTGTATGAGCCTGCTTGGGCTCTAAGTCAATCAGGAGAAGCTCTTTCCCCAGTTCCACCATTATCACAAATACAGTGGATGGGAACCAACTGTCATAGAGGTGTTAAACACTTGGGAGTCCTATGAGAAAGAAAACCTATACAGTTTGGACTGTTTTCCTAAAGGTCTACCAGTATGATTCTTAGTGCTTGTGAGAATCAACACATCCTGGTTCTTTCCTCATAACTTACATCCCAACTAGTATGCCTAATGATCAGGGATGATAGGGATAATTGTGCAATTCATCTGGAGACGGCTGATACAATGCACTTCTACTTTGGAGAACTGTAGAGATATTTGTAAAAGTAACTTACATATATATATATATATATATATATATATATATATATATATCTCCATCCATTCAATCACTTCTGGCTGAGAATTAGGACATATCCACACTTCATTCTTCATAAAATATGTATTTATTTATTTCTACCTCACTCTTCTCACCATTCAGCAGTGGAACTCTCTGCCCCATAGTGTGGTGGAGGTTCCTTCTTTGGAAGCTTTTAAACAGAGGCTGGATGTCAGGGGTGCTTTGAATGCAATAGTCCTGCTTCTTGGCAGGGGGTTGGACTGGATGGCCCATTAGGTCTCCTCCAACTCTATGATTCTATGAGGATACTCAGAGCAGCTTACAATAGTCAGAAAGATGGATGGTCATTACATGATGCTGCAGTTTTGAGGAGCCTGCTGGTGTGAGCTGGGTCTGTCTAGGATGTAGGAGTGGGACAGGAGCACCTCAACAAGGTTGGAGCCCCCCATGTGGTAACTGCGGGTAATGGTCAGGCTGGAGGAGGAGCCCCCTAATGAGAGGGGGGTGGCGGCCCCCTCTCTGGCCCCAGAGGCCACCATGGCCATGGTGGCAGAGGAGTTGGAGCCCCCCACTCTCAGCCAACTGTTTACAGGAGCTGCACAGGATGGTGTGCGAGTGCAGGTTGTACTCCCCAGGGTCGTCCCCAGAGGTGCTGCAATGGCTATAGTGGTGACAGTGATGGATGATGTCTTTGTCCTCGTCATTGACCATGTTGGTGTGTACCAGTTTCTCTATGGCCACTTCCTCTCCAGAGGTGAAGGGGCAGTTCGGAGTGTCAGCTCACAGCAGCCGTCTCCAATAACGACACAGGACTCCGATCCGTAATCAATTAGAAACTTTACTGCAGGATGCTCAGACATAACAAAAGCCGAGACTGACCAGCGGCCGCTGGTCATCCCCTTTATACCCACCCCCACATTTGAAAACACTCTTCCTGCCAAATGGTAAATCCCGCGCAACTCTCCCGCCAAACGCCAACTGCCTTCCCTCGAGGTCACCAGCTGCAATGTCCTTATCAGTGCTCTACATCAGGACCCTGGTTTTCAGCGCCAAAACTGAAGGCCTGGAAACCAGTTCCTGACACGGCGTCCTCCTCTTCTTCTTCCCCCTGGAACGGAAACACACGTTAAATTACAGACCTTTGTTGAGCGATCCTTGGTACTTTTTTAACAGGCTGCAATGGAACACTGGGTGTACCTTCCCCAAAACCTTTGGCAGTCGCAGCCTATAGATGACGTCATTGATTTTGTCGGAGATCCTAAAAGGGCCCACATACCTGGGGGACAATTTCCTAGATGAGGTGTCCAGCTTAAGGTTTTTGGTGCTTAGCCAAACCAAATCTCCCTCCTTTAGTTTGTACCCCTCCCTCCTCTTGCGATCTGCGAACAGCTTATATTTCCTTTGGGCTTCTTGCAGCGATCTTACCACCTCGTTTCAGCTGGCCTTCACCTTATCCGGCCACTCCTCATTCCCACAGGACTCTTCCTCCCCCCAATCCGGCAGTTTCGGCAAAGGCGCTATTTCTCGACCATAAACTATCTCGAAAGGGGCTCTCCCAGTTGCTGCGTGGGGGGTCCCATTATATGCTATCTCGGCGTAAGGGAGAAGATCGGCCCAATCAGTCTGGTGGTGGTTTGTGTACGTCCTCAAGACGAGCCCCAATGTCTGTTGCGTGTGCTCGACACCCCCCCCCCGCCTGTTCGTCATGGGGTGGAATGCGGAGCTCAGGCTCCTCTCCGCTCCCAACAACTGCATGAACCTTCCCCAAAACCTTGCTGTGAATTGGACCCCCCTATTGCTAATGATCTGGTCAGGACATCCATGCAGGCGATACATGTGCTTTATAAACAGTTCCGCTAACTTTTCTGCGGATGGGAGTTTTGGTAGTGCGATGAAGTGCGCCTGCTTTGAAAATAGATCTAGCACCGTCCAGACATAATGCTGGCCACGGTTAACTGGGAGTTCGCCCACGAAGTCCATGGTGATTGAACTCCATGGTTTGGTAGGCCCTGCCACCCTCTGCAGCAACCCTGTCGGCTTTTGAGTGGGCACTTTGTTTCTCGCACACGTGTCACACCGGGATACATATGATTTCATGTCACCCCTCATCCCCGGCCACCAACACTGGCGCGCCAACAGTTTTATAGTCTTAGTGACCCCCAAGTGTCCTGTGCTTCTGCTATTGTGATACCTTATCATCATTTTTCCCCGCAGGCTTTCAGGGACATACAGTTTCTTGTTCACGAATCCTAATCCGTCTCTCCATTCCACCTTTTCCTTGTTTCTCTCCAGCCATTTATCCCCCTCATATGCCTGTTTCAGCTCTTCCTCCCAATCCCCACTTCCACTTTCTACTCCCGTGAGTCGCTGGCTGTGCTTCGCTTGTGCTCTGGTCTGCACTGCCATGCCCCAATTGTTGTTCTGAGAACAGGCTCCCGCTTTGTCCCTGCTTCCTCCCCTCATCCTGTGGCATGCAGGAAAGCATATTCGCCAAGACATTCTGCTTTCCCTTTCTCAGCTTGAACTCGAACCTGCTGAAATATTGAGCGCATCTTATCTACTTCGCTGATAGTTTCCTGGGCGAGGTGATATATTGCAAATTTTTATGGTCGATCCATACCTCAAAAGGTATGCCGCTTCCCTCCAGAAGCGGCATACCTTTTTCTCCAAGCTTCCAAAGCCCTTAATATCGCTAGTGCCTCCTTCTCCCACACCAGCCAATTTCTCTGAGTTTTGCTGAACTTTTTTGATAAAAACCCACACGGTTTCAACACCCCCTCCGGATCCCTCTGCATCAATGCCGCCCCGTAGGCCCAATCTGACTCATCGCAGTGAATCACAAACTGCTTGGTGATATCAGGGTGGATTAGAACGGGATCTTCTGTGAACCTGTGCTTCAGCTCCTCAAAAGCCCTCTGACATTCCGTTGGCCAGACTAACCTCGCTCCTGGGGATCGTACCTTGGCCGTTTCCCCCCTCCCCTTCATCTTCAACAACTCAGTTGGGCGAAATCTTTTATGAAAGTTCGACAGAAATTTGCAAATCCCAGGAAGGATTGCAATTGCTTGTGCGTCTTAGGGGGTTCCCAAGCCTTAACGTCCTCTACCTTTGAGGGGTCCATGGCAACGCCCCCATGCGAGATCCTGTACCCAAGGAAATCTATCTGCTCCTTGTTAAACTCACACTTGGGCAGCTTTGCAAACAGCTTCACCTCCCTCAACTTCTGAAGCACTTCCCTCACCAATTTGATGTGGGCCTGCCGGTTGTGGTTAAATATGATTACATCATCCACAAAGCAGAACACCCCGCAATACAATAATGGATGTAGCACCTCATTAATCATTTGCATAAATGCCCCCTCGGCTCCTTTTAGCCCGAATGGACACACCGAGAAGTTGTAATGCCCCAGCGCACATAAAAAAGCCGTTTTCCATCTGTCCTCAGGCCGTATCCGTAGCTTATGGTAGGCCTCAATCAAGTCAATTTTCGTGAACACCCACCCCTCTGATAGTCTTGACAGTAAGTCCTTGGTCAGAGGCAAAGGATAACTGGTGGTGGTGCTCACCACATTCAGCCCCCTATAGTCCACGCATAGAATCAGGGAGCCGTCCTTCTTGTGTCTGAACAGCACCGGGGCCCCTAAGGGGGAGTCGGACGGTTCTATGAATCCTCTGGCCAAATTCTTATTTATGTACTTCCTCAACTCTTCCATTTCCCTGGCCGACATGGAGTACAGCCTACTCTTGGGTAGGCTAGCATCCTTGTTAAGTTCAATCTTTACCTCTACTCGTCTCTGAGCAGGAAGTTGGTCTGCCTCCTTTTCATCAAAAATGTCCACGAAGTCTTGATACTCGGGGAGGATATCTTGGACCCAGTCCGACAGCGCCGTCCCCTCCCCTCGGCAGCATTCCCCCTTAGAAGCCTCTGGGAAACACAGGCTCCCCTCCTTCCAATTGACCTGTGGGTTCGCCTTTTTCAGCCACGGCATCCCCAACATCATATTATAAGTAGCCATAGGGGACACCACGAATGTTATCTCTCCTTTCCAGCAGCCTACTTTGCATCGCACATTCTCCACCTCGAACCTCGCCGGCACCACGGCTGTTACTGATCCATCTAGCTGGGAAAAGGCTATGGGTGCCTGCAAGATTGTTCTCTTACACCCCAGCTCGTCTGCTAACTCTGGGGCCATAATGTTCCTGGAGCAGCCGCAATCCATGAAGGCTTTGCAACTGGCCCATTTGACCTCCCCTTCCAGCCTGACGGGGAATACTAGCATTCCTGGGCTATGACTCACCAGATCCGCCCCTGGGACCCCGAGAAGGATGCTTTCCTCTGCTCTCTTTCCGCTGGCCGGCTTAGACCTGGGCTGAGGGGGCCCTCCCCCCTTACGCTGCCAACAATCGGCCACTTTGTGATTCAAACGGCCACATACAAAACATCCGCTTTGTCGCCCCTTGGGTTCCCCCGTCGGCTCCTTTCTAGCCGAACCTCTCTTGTGTCTCCAACTCTCCTCCTTGTGCCGGATCTGCTGCGGCGCCGATCCCCGATGCCTCTTGACTTGGGCCAGCGTCATTTCGATGTGCCCCGCTAGCTCAAACTATCCGCCGATCGTCTCCGGATCGTCACGATGTAGCGCCCAGGATAAGATCTCCTTCTTTAGGCCTTCCTTAAAGATTTGGACTTTAGTCACACTGGACCACTCGGGCACTCTTTCGGCCAACAACTGGAATTCCTCCACATACTCTGACTTGGCTTGGGTTATTGTCTGCAGCTTTTCCCTCGCCCTGACACGCTCAAGCGGATCTCGGAAGCGTGCCTCCATAGCTGCTAGGAATCGTCTCGTGGATCCTAAGCATGGGTCGCGTCTGGCATGGAGCTGGACGTACCAATCCGCTGCTCCTCTCCTTAGCACCGCACCCACTGCTTGCACCCTGCTGGCTTCCGATCTATAGGTAGGTGCGTTGTCTTCCAGATAGCCCCTCACCATAGTCAGGAAGAAATCGAGGTTCTCCGCCTCGCCTCCAAATTCCACTCTCAGCTCCTCCCTCCTCTGTTGGTAGCTGGGTGGTTGCACTCGCGGTGGGTCTCTCTGGGGCCCCTGCAGCTCCGGGGGCAATCCCCGCCGCCCTGTGCCACGCCTGGCTCCCGCCGGGGGCACCAGGAGCGTCGGTTGGGTTGTCAGCACTGCTCCCCCGGGGTCGCTCTTTTCCTTGTCACTCTCTGCCCCAGTTCTCCAGCCTGCCTGACACTTGGGTCGCACCCTGGGTTCTCAGTCGCTCCTCTCCTCCATGCACCACAGCGACTCCCCCCGGGGCCGTGGGTCTTCCACCAGGGGAGCCAAATGCTCCATCAGTCTCGACATCACAGCGAGGGTGGTTTCCATAGCCGCCACTTTCTCCTCTAGGTACTTCATCCTCTGGGGAGAGAGGAACTCCAGACTGCTGCTCTCCCTCGCGGCTTCCTCCGGGCCTCTCGCTTGCCTCTGAGTCACCCCATTGGGTCGGACGTAAGCAGTCGACGATGCCAAGGCAGCTACTCTCTCCAGTTCCTCCTCCACATTCTTGAAAGGGGAGACCGGCTCTCCCCCTGCTGCTGAAACGTCTTCTTCCTCCATAAAGACACCTCACTGCGGCCGCGGGATGGTGTAAGTGAATCTCGGCTTAATGTCAGCTCACAGCAGCCGTCCCCAATAACGACACAGGACTCTGATCCGTAATCAATTATAAACTTTACTGCAGGATGCTCAGACATAACAAAAGCCGAGATTGGCCAGCGGCCGCTGGTCATCCCCTTTATACCCACCCCCACATTTGAAAACACTCTTCCCGCCAAATCGTAAATCCCGCGCAACTCTCCCGCCAAACGCCAACTGCCATCCCCCGAGGTCACCAGCTGCAATGTCCTTATCAGTGCTCTACATCAGGACCCTGGTTTTCAGCGCCAAAACTGAAGGCCTGGAAACCGGTTCCTTACAGCGGAGGCTGTTTCCAAATCTCCAGGAGACTGATTCTTCCAGACCATGTTGGATGGATGGTTGTGACTGATCTATCTGCCCTGGCAATTCCCCTGAAATTCAGGGTGAATTTCAGGGGAACCGATAAACGATGGGGGCCTCTTCTTTCTGGTGCTTGATCAGCCAGGCTCCAAGCACCTGGTCCTCACTGGAGTTGTTGCAGAGGTGGATGAACTTTCCCTCCAGGCCCACTTCCTCCATTTAAACTCTTCTGCTGGCCCTAGCATGATGGGGGAAGTTGTGCGGCTCTCTCCCCCAGCCCTCAGCTTCCACTTATTGGCTGAACTCTGCATTGATGATGAGGAGGAGTGGATGACCCGGATGTGACAGCCACTCTTCAGGAAGGTGGGGCTGGGAGATGCCTTCCAGGAGCTTGTGTTAGGCATTGATCTCCATGTCTGCTTTAGTGTGTTCTACATGGGGTTTCCAGGATAGTCTTTCTGTAAAATGGATTCCAAGGTACTTAAATTCCTGACATCGTTCTATTTGGTGACCCCTGATGGACCATCTGTGTTGAGAGTGTCTTCTCCCAAACACCATTACCTTTGTTTTATTATAGTTGATGTTCAGCTTTTCTTTATAACAATATGCACCAAGCTTAGAGAGCAGTTTTCTCAGGCCAATTTGGGTAAGTGAAATTAGAACCATGTCATCTGCATATAATAGGATGAAGATTTTCTTGGATCCTACTGCAGGTGGAAAAAATCCATGTCCAGGGCCAGCTTGATGTCCAGCAGCTCCTGGTACTTGTCCAGCTGCATGCGGGCACACATGTCTGCCATCTCCCACTCCTTCTTGACCAGGATCCAGTGACTGCTGTCCTGTACTAGTTGCTTTGCCTCCTTGGCCACCACCTGCTTTGGCAGCTAGCTGAGCTCAGCGCAGAGGCCATCAATGCAGATGTGCACCTACTGCAGCTCCTCATGGGCATCCCTGGCCGTGATGCTGTTTCTCTCGGCTGACAGCTTGGCATTCTTTAGCTTGGCAATGTAGGTCTTCTCCGGCTTCTCAAATGATAAAAATAAAAAATATTATTATTATTTCTAGAAATTTAGTTCTTGCAAACATTTCTGGTTGTTCCAGTTACTATCTGCTAACTGTCAATTGCTCATTTCACATTTCTGATTGTTTTAATTACTGCCAATTTCATGTTATTGTTATCAGTCCAATCCTATGTCAACATTTAATTATTCAGCTTACATTTATTTCAGAGTGGCTATTTATTTCTTGTTAGTGTACTTGGTGTTTATCACATGTTTCCTGTAGTTTTCATTTTGCAATTATTTTCTATTCATATCACTTTTGTCAAATCTATAAATAACACAATTCTTATATTCTCATATTACTCATTACATTTTCTTTGTTGATTTAGAATTGCAGTTATATGCCTTTGTGCACTTTTATCTTTTGGTTTTGGTTTTTGACTGCAGCCCTTCAGCGGTATTTGACTTCTGCTATTACCGACATGCTTTCACAGCTTTGTAGTAAATACTTTGCATGAAACAAGGACTATGGGAAACTAGGCCTTCCACCTATTCCATTGTTAGAAACAATAACTGAATCCTACACAGATATGTCAAGCAAGTAGAAATACCAACCTCCTCAGGTGAATCACCTTTCTGGAATGGCTCAGCTTCCTTGAAGACCAGTGCATCTATATCTAGAGTCCTGTTAAGGTGCTGAAAATATAGGCTAGATAAATATGTGAAGAGAGGTAGTGTCTTAGCTCTGTTTTCACTATGCTAAACCCCTGTACTGGCAGGAGGAGCCCCCGATGGCACAGTGGGTTAAACCCCTGTGCCAGCAGGACTTCAGACTGACAGGTCACAGGTTCAAATCTGGGGGGAGAGTGGATGAGCTCCCTCTATCAGCTCCAGCGCCTCATGTGGGGACATAAGAGAAGCCTCCCACAAGGATGATAAAACATCAAAAAACAAAAACAAAACAAAACAACAACAACCAGGCATCCCCTGGGCAAAGCTCCTTGCAGATAGCCAATTCTCTTACACCAAAAGCGAGTTGCAGTTTCTCAAGTTGCTCCTGACATGACCAAAAAAAAAAAAACCTATGTGGAAAGCAGTAGGGTAAAGAGGAGAGACAAATATGCTTTTCATTTGATTCAGAACACCATTTTTTCACTGTTTTACTTCTGAATGAATGGAGAGCCTTTCATACATAGGTGAGACTCTGGGTACATCTACACTGACCACTTAGGCCAGTTTCATAAAATCACAGAATCATCGAATAATAGAGTTGGATGAGACCACGTGGGTCATCTAGTCCAACCCCTTGCCATGCAGGAAAGCACAAAGTATCCCTGACAGATGGCCACCCAGCCTCTGTTTCAAACCAGTATTGAAAAAAATGGTTTTGCTGTGCAAATTATTACAGAGGAAATACTGGAACCAGTTTGAAGTCTAGATGGTGATTAAAAAACCCACAGAGCACTGATAAGCATTACAGTATTTTGTGGCATTCATTGTCAGTGTAGATGAGGCTTTTTTCTCAGAAAGGTACTCTCCCTTTAAGGAACAAAAGGGAGAACAAAAGGTGGGGGGGGGGGTGGCTAATGTATTCCCTTTCCTGGTATACTTTCTCTCCCCCCCCCTTTATTTTTATAATCACAAGTAGAATACAAATCTCAATAATGAAATTCCACTTACATTTTCACTCAATCTAATGTCTTATTTTCTTAACCTTTACCAACCCCAGTTCCATACTTATCAACCACTTGCATCTAGCAATTTTTCCCCTCCCCTCCCTCCCTCCTCCTTTGCCCCCCACCTGCTGGGAATAGTTGTATTTTCAGTTCGAGTATTATTTGACATGAGCATGAAAAATGGGAATTTAAAAAAAATGGCTTGAATATTTAGCAGATTGTATACTCCATTATTATATTTTTGAAAGGAGGATTAAATACATAACAGGCTGTTGTAAGAAGAACTGGGATTCGAAATGGGGAATTCTGATAACTAGAGTAAAGGGAGAAAGAAAATATAAAGACCTGAATCATATTCTGTTCATGACTGATAAAGTCCTAGTATACTTTCCTAGTCTACATTCAAAACCCCTGAACAGAGCTTAGGTCTTCCAAGGCTATTGTGTATTAAACCTCCATTGCTCTCCTATGAGCAACACAGAAACAAGACTGTTCTGGAAGGTATTTAAGAGAGGCATATTCCTCATACATATAAGTTGCTTTGGTATGACATTTTATGAACATTATAAATTTAGGAATCTAATTGAGTTTTTTTTTAAAAAATTAGTATAAAATCAGTTATTTCTCATCTGCTCTCTGTTTAATAAATATTGGGACAAGAAACAAGATGATTTCTTTATCTTACTTAATTTACGGGTTGGCTTCACCTATGCACCATCTACTCAGGATAAATTGGCCTATCATAATGCATTAGCCTGGTTTTTCAGGTTTCAGGATATAATAAATATATTTATATGTGAATGGTAGAAGCCTGTCTCTGAGAAAGATACAGAAAGCTGTTTGGCAGCTTGTGCCACTTTGAAAGATTTATGGTGGAGACATCCCTGTTAATTGCAGGGGGGTTCTTTCATTTGCAATATTTAGTGCAAGGGTGGGCAATTTCAGCAGGAAGGGGCCCAGATGTTACTGGCCACACATTCAGATTTTTGATTGAAACATTGACAGAAAATTAGTCAGAGAAATTCCAGTTTTCACGTCCATATTATTTTGTCTAAGAATTAGATTGGAATGCAAGTTAAGAGTACAAGCAAATGTTTACAGACATTTTCTCTTGTAAAATTGTTGCAGATGACTTGGAACTTGCAAAATGAAGGGTCTGGGAGCTGTGTGTAGCCTAAGAGCCTCACTTTCTCTGTGCTTGATCTAGATGATGGTGCAGTGTGAGAGATTTCACTGCCTCAGCATCATAACATCCTTGGGACAAAGGATGACTCATCGCATTGTGGGGAGGAAGCTGCTTGTCCTTTGAAATTAGTGCAGCAATTGTTAGGGATATGAATGTTGTCCTCAAGGCATTAAAAATTCTGGCTCTGAGAGCTAAGCAATGCAGTAGACCTAGAGAACTAGCATGTATCTGTGCAAAGACTAGCGAATGAAAATAATTGGAGGTATGCCTTGGATCTTGTCTTTACAGAATCCTTTTTTTGGAAAAAATGGCTAGGCTGCAGCTAAAAGCATTGTGATACAATGCCAGCAAGGCTATGAATTGCTGGAAGAAAAGGAAGAGAGAGAACATGAAGGCCAGAGGGAAAGGAACAACATGCACATGTATCAGCCTTGGTGGTGACTACTGAAAGCTGTGCCATGAAAACAAATGGGAAGAATGTGAGATGGGACAGAAATGGCTTAACATAGAATGTAGGCTGCTGAGCTTATACAGTATATAACATTAAACATAAGGCGCATCATTGTGTCTAACTAGTTCAGTATTGTTGATACTGACTGATAGGGATTTTCCAGGTCTTCTGATAGGAGATTTTCCTAACAATGCCTGGAAAAACTGACACCGAGCCCGAGACTTTATGAAGGTAAGATGAATGGTGCAAGACTAGCAATTCTCAAAATCTCCCTTTCCAAACTTCTAAACATTCAGCACTTTGCCAAACATACACCACCAAATGACTGTGACACATGCATTGAGGATAAACCCACCTGTCTACCACAGCTAAGAGATTGTTCAGTTGTAAAGAAGACACAGAAGAGGAAGCAATAGCTAACACTTGAGAAATCAGGTTTTTTATATTAAATAGTTGGCTTTGTGGACCAAGAAATGTAGCAGTTTGTTTGCATTTGATACACCTGGGAAATATGAAGATCAGTAGATGTTCATTGCATGGACAAGAGACTGATGAGACAGAGCACATTTTCAGGGGTGATACATTCAAAAATTTCAAAATAAGACATGGACACACAGACGATAGGCTGCCTATTGGTGCTTTCTAAAAATAAAAAGCATAGCCTCTAATTAGAGTGGAGAATGTCAGGATGAGACAAATTTTGTAGTTTTTATTCATTATTGACTAGGTCTCTCTGGTCTTCCTTCTGCACCTCTAATTCTTGTTTAATTAAGAAAACTGGTATTTGCAATTGTCTATGTCTTTCGGTTCTTTTCATTTATATGTAGTCTTTCTCCCTTCTGTCTCTTCATGGCTCAAGTATGCCTTCACATACCAGTGAAAGGAAGAAATAATACAGCATGATTCTGGCCAAGTTTACCAAGACATAAGTATCACTCTATGCAATTGCCAGGGACTGCAATTCTAATGTGATATTTGCAGTTGTACTTATGTTTATTGATTTACACAGAACATTTTTTTTAGCAGAAGAATAGTACAGTCAATTCACGTTTGCCTTTTTGTGTACCTTTGGTTGCATGGAGAAGTGTTCACAACTATCATGAAAAATGTATTCTTGATGTGATCATGCTTAACGGCTATCAAGATAGAACATTAATGCAATCATTGCAAGAATGCATCTTACAATATGGACCCCACAACATAAATTGAACCCACAACATACTGAAAATTAAAACAAGACCCAACCAACAAAGTCACCAGAAAAACCGAGCCTTTGACCAAGAACTCCTTGATTAACCTCAGCATATGGCAACAACTGTGCAGATTGGAAGTCCTTCCACCTAGGCTTTATGGACTCCCAAAAATCCATAAGGACTCCATCTTTTTCAGATCCATTGTGAGTGTTATTGAATCTCCCAAATATGACTTGGCAAAATTTCTGGCTGCAGAGTTTCAAAGCCATATTGCACTCACTTTGCACTACATCAAGGACTCAGCCCACTTCATGGAAAAAATCAGCAACCTCAAGCTCAACACCAATGACCTACAGATCAGCTTTGATGTGTCTCTATTTACCAAGGTTCTGGTAGCAGACACCATCACACTAATCAACCAGATTTTCCCAGAAGACATCACAGCCCTGTTTCACAAGCTACATTCAGTGAGATAATGAATTCTATGAACAGAAAGAAGGAGTAGCCATGGAGAGCCCTCTCAGTCCAGTTTTCTACACAGAACATTTTGAACAATAAACCCTGGAAACAGCAATAAAAAGCCAATTATATGGTTCAGATTTGTGGATGACACTTTTATCATTTGGAGCCATGGAGAAGACAAATATAGTGGGGTGGGATATTTATTTGTGGGAAATTATTTATTATTCGATAATAAATATCCCAATGCTGTTCCACCAGTTATGAAGAATAGGGAACTTTAATTTTTGGGAAATAAAAATAATCCCAAACACACACCAGAACACCACTTAGATTTCGAATGTAGCTTCTGAATTTACAAGCCCCAAAACTCAAAAGGCTGATTAGCTAGAAAAACTGGTACTTTTTGCCAGGCCGGAAAAAAATTCTTTTGAAAGCACACTGGCACACACCCACTCAGTAGTGCTGATAAGCCCTTGGATTATTTGAGGTAACTTGTGACAGAGTGTGATTGTGATAGCCCTCAGGCTTGTGTTACTGAGGTATCCTTTAAAATTAGTTCTTTGAAAAACATAGGCTGTCGCCATTAAATTCTTGAACACTGCTTGAACTGCTTTTAAAATCTTTAAGCACAGAGGCACACTTGAGTCAGATGTGATGAACAGGAACAATAAAGTTTATTAATAAGAACAGGAACAATGCAGGTACTATCTTGGCTGTTGCAGAGATTTGTCTTGAAAACGTAATGGTTACAAAAACAGTTCTGATTTTGTTACTTAAGAAACTCTCCTCTTTCCCTCCAAAAACAAGAATCCTGTCAGGATAGTTTCTCTGACAGAAATTCTTCAGCAGTACAGATAGTCCTAAACTTGGATCTATCTTACTACTACCCAGCTATCCTCCCAATAGCTGTAAGTCTTCACTAGCTACCCTACTAGCAAGCTCTACTAACCCCCAATACCACTAATCTTCTAAACTCTCTCTCTCTTCAACACCCAAATTTGATCTCTCTTTAAAAGACACTTTTTTTCCTCTTGGCAAATTAGGCTTCGCCCATTCTAACTTAGCCAATCACATCCCTTTCTCATTTCCCTCCAAAAGGCTGGTTTAACTTGTCAGGATATATTGAGGTATATTGTGTGTTTTAAATGTAATTCTTGTATTGCCAATATGCTGAAATGTTTATGTTGAGGGCTGTGATTGAGTGACCTTAAGATAAGCTCTCTGCTGCTGAGAACATTTAGGGAGTTAACCGTTTGGAGCAGAAGAGCTAAGCAGCTGCAAATAACTATTTTGACTTTCAGTTTCCTGTGTGTTATCCTGTGTGTCGCTCGCTGTAGATGGACGTGTTTTAGATGTGCTTAGTAAACTGAATTTTCCTTGTAACCTGACATCTCCAGAGTCCATGATTTTACAGAGCTGTATCTGGTGTATCTAGCATTTCTTCTGTCAAGTTGCGCCTCAGCTTGACATAACTAAACACCCCCCCCCCCTGGAAATGAGTGACAAATTGGATTCCCTCTTCCTAAAATGGCTGCCAACTCCCTGGGCCTACCATTTTTCTAGGCCTATTCTAAGCCTAACTGGAAGTAGATTCACTACAATGAACCAAACTAGTTCCTGGACCACTTCAACAGCATCCACCCAAGCATCCAATTCACCATGGAAAAAGAAAATGAAGGAAAACTGCCGCTTCTAGATGTCCTAGTCATTTGTAAAGCAAATCAACAATTGGACCACACACTTCACAGAAAACCCACACACAGAGATAGATATCTACATAAAAACTCCAATCATCACCCAGGTCAAAAAAGAAGCACAGTTGCTGCAGCAAATTGTTGGAGTTCTTTGTTCAGTAACAAGTCATCCCCCTTCTTTAGCAGAAGCACTCCCCCTCCAGCTAAGGAGCAGACAAGTACAACTTGTATCTTTTGTAGAAAACTTAACACAATAGTATTTACAAAAGTCTAGCAGATGTTCTTGACTCTCTTCCAGCCTTTCTTTCAGCTAACACCTCCCAACAAAGGATTCCCTCAGGGCAGGAAGCAGCCAGACTTAGAAACTATAAGGCTATTCAGTGCTAATCAAGGTGACCAATTGCAATCTGCCTCAAACAGAGAAGAGTTCTTTCTCCTACCCTGGATATTCCACAGATATATAAACCTCACTTGCCGAGTTTCGAACATATCTCACAATGTATTGTCGAAGGCTTTCATGGCTGGAATCACTAGGTTCTTGTGGGTTTTTTCGGGCTATAGGGCCATATTCTAGAGGCATTTCCCCTGACGTTTCACCTGCATCTATGGCAAGCATCCTCAGAGGTATGGCAAGCATCTATGGCAAGCATCTTCAGAGGCAAGCATCCTCACTACCTCTGAGGATGCTTGCCATAGATGCAGGCAAAACGTCAGGAGAAATGCCTCTAGAACATGGCCCTATAGACCGAAAAAACCCACAAGAACCTAGATCTCACAACCTCTGAGGATGCCTGACATAGATATGGGCGAAACATCGATTGACTACTGCAATGCGCTCTATGTTGGGTTGCCTTTGAAGATTGTTTGGAACCTTCCAATGGTCCAACAGGCAGCAGCCAGGTTACTAACAGGAGCAGCACTCAGGGAGCATACAACTCCTCTGCTGTCCCAACTCCACTGGTTGCCAGTCTGCTTCTGGGCACAATTCAAAGTGCTGACTTTAGCCTTTAAAGTCCTAAATGGTACCGGCCCAGCTTACCTGTCCAAACGTATCTCTCCCTATGAACTATCTAGGACTTTAAGATCTGGGGAGGCCCTGCTCACGGTCCTATCTCCCTCGCAGATGTGATTGGCGGGAATGAGAGACAGGGCCTTCTCACTGGTGGCCCCTTGACTATGGAACACCCTCCCTAGGGAAATTAGATTGCCCCCCCCCTTAAGATTTTTTAAAAAAGTTATAACCTGGGTTTTTGAGCAAGCATTTGCAAATGCAGTGTAACAGGCTAATTTAGATCCACGGAACGATTGGATGATGAGAGTAGAAAATGATTTTAGTAATGAGATGCTGAGGACTATATTTTTATTGCTTTTATTGTTTTTATATGGTTTTTATTATATGTTACTGTTTTAATTGTATTTTATGTTGTTAGGGGCATTGCATTATGTTGACTTGAGTCACCTTCGGGCTGAGAAAGGCTGTATACAAATACAGTAAACAAACAAACAAACAAACAAACAAATAAACAAATAAATGCTTCTGGAACATGGCCATACAGCCCAGAAAACTCACAGCAACCCAGAAATTCTGGCCATGAAAGCCTTCAACTGCACATTTCAACGCCACATTTCAACACTTTACACTCCCAGTCAGTTCATACCTTCTCCATAGTATTAGCTTCTCTCTGGTCTTCTTCACTAGTCCTTTGATCTCTCTGTATTCTTAATGCTTTGGCAACAGCAACTCACCATAACAACATTTCCACACTAACTGA